>NC_086109.1:38487470-38814255 GCF_963921235.1 Mobula hypostoma
AGACGGCAGCATATCTTCTTGATAAGGTGCTGCACCAGCACAACAATTTTTTGCAATTCATGCACAAGCACTCCCAAGCAGAGGAATAAATTTCAAAAAGTACTATAGGTTATGGAGAAGACAAATGGAACATAGCCATCATTGCTAGAGGGATTGAATTTAAGAACGGGGTAGTTATGCTGCAACTCTACGGGTGTCGGTAAGGCCACTCCGAGAGCACTGCTTGCAGTTCTGGTCTCCTTACTTGAGAGGAGATATGCTGACTTAGGTGGTGTGCAGAGGTGGTTCAGCAGGCTGATTCTGGAGCTGAGGGTTTAGCCTATGTGGAGAGATTGAGTAGTCCGGTACTACACCCAATAGAATTCAGGATAACAAGAAAAGATCTTTTTAGAAACATATAAAGTTATGAATGGAATGGGTAAGATAGAGGCAGGAAAGTTGTTTCCCCTTGGTGAGTTTAGATTCGCGACACAATTCCACAGGGTTTGGGGGAGTAGATTTAGGTTGGAGCCGATGAGGAACTACTTCTCCCACAGAGAAGCAGTAGAGGCTATTTCATGAAATGTATTTAAGTTAGCTAGTTTTTTGCATCGTAGGTGAAAAAAGGAGTGTGTGTGTGTGTGTGTGTGTGGAAACAGGTAGGTGAAGCTGAATCAACGGCCAGATCAGCATTGAATGGAGGAGCAGGTTCTACAGGCCAGATGGCCAACTCCTGTTCCTATTTTTAATCTCCTGTGGGCCCCAGTCCTTCTGCTCTCTTTAAAATAACTAGGTTCTCTTTCCCAGACTCCCTTAATTCACCTTGTTTTCTGTGCTCCCTCTATACTTACGAGGTTTGTTGGCATTTTAATTTTTCTGACATGTAACATCTTTAAACAAAAATAGTCAATTAAAAGTGTGTTGGAGAAATAACAGAATAATGTTCAATAGTCGAGAAAACCTGTTTGACTGACAAAGACCCAAGTATGCTAGAAATGTGGAGTTTTACTGGAAGTCCAAAATCACCAGCAACAGGGACCACAAGGCACCTGTGAACAATGCTATGTCCCGTATCATGAATGTTGCTACATCTTTAGATTAATTTGGTTCAAAAGACGGTGACCTTGAATGTTCACTTGTTTCTCTCTGCAGTATAGTAATGTATCAGGAGGTGTCACTGTGGACAGATCTCATGACCTCTGGTGCAGCTTGTATGGAGTTATTATTGAGGACCCCCATCAACCAGGACATGCCCTCTTCTCAATATTACCGTCAGGAAGGAGGTACAGAAGCCTCAAGGCACACTTAGCGATTCAGGAACACATTCTTCCCCTCTGCCGTCCAATTCTGAAATGAACATTGAACCCATGAAGACTACCTCACTTTTTTTTAAAACATTATTTCTGTTTTGCACTGTTTTTAGTCTAACTATTTAATATACATATATACTGTAATTGATTTACATATTTTTTTTCTTTCTGTATTATCATGTATCTCATTGTACTGCTGCTACTCAGTTAACAAATTTCACGACATATGCCCGTGATAAGAAACCTGATTCTGACATATTATCCCTGAGATTTTGGCTGGTGCTTGCTCCTGTTTCTTGCCATATTACAAAGACGGTTTGGTAAATTAGTTGGTTGTTGTAAATCAGCTCTAGATTTGGCGGATTGTAGGAGAATCAGGAAGAGGTGCACTTAAGAGAGGAGATATCAGCAAAGATTCATATATTGAAGGGAAAACTACCAAATACTGCAAATCTACTAAATCTACCAAACACTAGAGTAAGATTGCAGAGGAGGTTTCCATTAATAGGAGGGCGTGTGATCCAATGTCGAACAAACAAAACCATGCCTTCACTCTAAGCCTCTTCATAATCTCCCCTGGTGCAATACTGCACTTTAGCTCCAACAGGCTCCTGCTGAATAAATTGAATGAACATATAACATAGAAAATGGAGCATAAAACATAGAATACCACAGCACACTGCAGGCCTGTCAGTCCACAGTGTTATGCTGACCTTCTAACCTACTCTAAGATCAATTTAACCCTTCCCTCCTACATAGCCTTCCATTTTTCTATTGTCCATGTGCCTGTCTAAGAGTTTCTCAAATGTGCCGGATGTATCTGCCTCTATCACCACTACACTCTATGTAGAAGATATCCTCACTGGTGGGGAGGCCCTTGCCCGTGATTGAGCCAGCTGAATCAATTACCCTCTTCAGTCTCTTCAGATCCTCCCCACCAGGCAGTGATACAAACAGCCAGAATGCTCTCCACTGTACATGACTTGGCGAATCTCTTCAAACTCATAATGACGTATCCCCGCATTAATATGTTGGGCTCACCTCTCAATGTAGCTTGCTGTGTGTAACATGCTCAACCACCTCTTGGGACTTGCTGGTCTGTGATGATCAAAATATGGGTGCAGCAGGCACACATCAAGCCCATGAGACCACAAGATATAGGAGCAGAATTATACTCTTCAGCTGATCTACCTGTGGAATAGAAAGATGCAAGCTGCAAAGTGAGCACACGTCTTCACGACTACACACTCATCCCATCAATCACAGCTCTTAACACACTTCTGGTAGAGTTCACTGATCTGACATTAACCTCATACGCCACAGAACTGGAGTGGAAGCGAATCATCCTCATCCCAAAGGGACTGCCTTTAGGAAGTAGAACTTGAGATGGAGTGAGCTGATGGAGCAAAGTGCTAGATATGCAACCATTTGTCACTTTAGCAGCAGATACAGGAATTACTTCTGTTAGACGTACTAGATACTTGCCAAAGCCTGCACAATTCATCACTCTGAGAGTTAACATACAGGATATCCATTCTTCTAGTCTCATGCCAATGGTGCATTGAGAAATTGGAATGCCATGTGGGAGGCTCGGTTCATTGTGCACGTGGTGCACAATCACTCCCACCCTGCTTCATGGGGAGCATTACAAAGTTTGCCAGTACTCATATCCATTATAGAACATAGAACATAGAAATCTACAGCACATTACAGGCCCTTCAGCCCACAAAGTTGTGCTGACCATGTAACCTACTCTAGAAACTACCTAGAATTTCCCTAGTGCATAGCCCTCTATTTTTCTAAGCTCCATCTACTTTTCTAAAATGCTCTTAAAAGACCCTATTATATCCACAGTATTATAAATCCAATATTATTGTATCCAATATTATCTCTAGTAAGAAGGAATAGATTAATTTACTTCTTGAAATGACATTCTCTACAATCTCCCTGAGACAACTGTCACTGATGATCTGCAAAATAATAATACTATCAACAACATCAGCCAGGAACATCAAGTTCCTTTGTCACAGTTCCTAAAACTGCAGTCCTCACCCTGCTCTGAGGCGAAGGCAGAGCCTGCAATAAATGGAAAAAGTCATTCCTTTAGAAAGGACAATTAATATCAGGCTGCACATAATTTGCTGCATGAAAACTCCACCCTGGCCTCCTCCCTCTTCTAATAACCTGTCTTGCTCAATGTACCCTTTCAGTATTCTCCCTCTAAACCTACCATTGTTGGCAGAATATCAGGACATTCAAGTTCAAGAAATACCAACTAGCTGAGTGGTGTCGCAGTAACATCCTGGCACTCAACGTCAGCAAGACCAAACAAAGTGATTGTGGACTTCAGGAAGGGTAAGATGAGGGAACACAAACCAATCCTCATAGAGGGATCATAAGTGGGGAGAGTGAACTGGGTGTCAATATCTCTGAGGACCTAACCTGGACATAACATATTGATGCAGCTATAAAGAAGTGAAGACAGCGATTATATTTCATTTGGAGTTTGTGGAGATTTGGTTTGTCAACTAAGACACTCGAATACTTTAAGAAATGTACCATATAGAGCATTCTGACTGGCTGCATCACCATCTGGTATGGGATGAGCTACTGCACAAGATCGAAATAAGTTGCAGAGACTTGTAAAATTAATCCTCCCCATCATGGGTACTAGACTCCGTCGTATCCAAGACATCTACAACAAGGGCCTTAGTAAGGTGCCATCCGTCATTAAGGATTCCCACTACCCAGGACATGCCATCTTCTCATTGCTACCATCAGAAAGGAGGTACAGAAGCCTGAATGCACACACTCAGTGATTCACGAACAGCTTCTTCCCATCTACAATCCAATTCCTAAATGAACATTGAACCCATGAACAGTACCTCACTACTTTTTATTTCTGTTTTTTTTGCACTAATTAATTTTATTTAACTATTTAACACGCTTAATGTAACTCAGTTTCTTTCTCTCTATATTTATTCATCATTGCGCTGCTACTGCAAAGTTAACAAATTTCACAACATATGTCGGTGATATTAAATCTGATTCTGATTCTAATTCCTGCCTTTCTGCAGCAACTGCTTAGCACAAAAACTTTAAAATGTAATAAAGAACTTCAGCATTGGAACAAACATAGAAAACACAAAAACAATCAGAATTGAAGCTTTAAGAGAGAAGGCAAAAACTCATAATTTGGCCGGCAGGTGGGAACCGGAACGGTCGGGCTGAGGGTAGGGATGTTGGTTTACAGCCTCAGGTAGTGTATATTGAGACTGTCAGGAAGGATGACAGGCAGACGGTAGGGCAACAAAGTAGACAGCTGGATGGGTTACAGTGTAAAAGGGATACAAAACAAGGGTGCCAAATTCAGGACTGAAGATATTGTATTTGAATGCACACAGTACACAAAATAAGGCAGATTATCTCGTAGCAGAGAAAGGTAGGCAAGAATAAGGCTGTGGGTATCACGGAGTCATGGCTGAAAAATGACTGTAATTGGGTTTAATATCCAAGAATAATCAATTGAAAAGGCAGGCAGATAGGGAAGAGGAGTCACTCTGCTGGTAAAAAAAAATGAAATCAAACTTTTAGAAGAGGTGGCATAGGATCAGATGATGTAGAATCCTTGTGGATAGAGTTAAGAAACAGGAAGCATAAGAAGACCCTGATGGGAGTTATTTACAGGCCTCCAAACAGTGGCCAACAGATGGTCTACAAATTAGTGGGAGGAAGGAAAAAAACCTTGTTAAAAAGGCTACATTACATTAGTTATGGGGGATTTCAATATGCAGATAGATTGGGAAAATCAATTTAATGCTAGATCCCAAGAGAGAGAGAATTTGTAGAATCCCGCTGAGATGGCTTTTTAAAGCAGCTTGTGGTTGAGCCCACTAGGAGATCCGTAATTCTGGATTTAATGTTCTGTAATGAACTGTATTTGATTAAGGAGCTTAAAGGAACGGAACCCTTAGGAAACAGTGATTATAATATAACAGAATTTACTATGAAATTTGAGAGGGGGAAGTCCAAGTCAGATGTATCAGTATTACAGTTGAGTAAAGGGGATTACAGAGGCATGAGAGAGGAGCTGGCCAGGTTGATCGGAGGGGGACACGAGCTGGGATGACAGCAGAGCAGCAATGGCTGGAATTTTGGGGAGTAATTTGGAAGGCGCAGGAAACAGTCCAAAGAAGAGTAAGTATTCTAAATTCAGGATGACGTAACTGTGGCTGAGAAGGAAGGCCAAAGCCAACATAAAAGCAAAAGACAGGGCACATAATAGAGCAAATATTAGTGGAAATTTAGAGGATTAGGAATTTTTTAAAACCAACAGAAGGCAACGAAAAAAACCATAAGGGGGTAAAAGATGAAATATGAAGGTAAGCTAGCCAATAATATCTAAATTGATACCAAAAGCTTTTTTGCAGGTATATAAAGAGTAAACGGTGAGAGTGGATATCGGACCACTGGAAAATGACGCTTGAGAGATAGTAATGGGGGACAAAAAATTGGCAGACAAACTGAATAAGCATTTTGCATCAGTCTTCACTGTGGAAGACACTAATAAGGTGTTGGAAATTTCCATATTGCCAAGGGACAGAAGTGAGTGACTCCACTCAAGAAGGGAGGGAGGTGAAAGAAAGGAAATTATAGGCGAGTCAGCCTTACCTCAGTGGTTGGGACGATGTTGGAGTCGATTGTTAAGGATGTGGTTTCAATTTACTTGGAGGCACATGACAAAATGGGTAAAGTCAGCACGATTTCCTTAAAAGAAAATCTTGCCTGACAAATTTGTTGGAATTCATTGAAGAAATAACAAACAGGATAGACAAAGGAGAATCGGTGGATGTGGTGTACATGGATTTTCAGAAGGCTGTTGACAAGGTGCTGCACTTGAGGCTGCTAAACAAGATAAAAGCTCAAAGTATTACAGGAAAGATACTAGCATGGATAAAGCATTGGCTGATCAGCAGGAGGCAAAGAGTAGAAATAAAGGGATCCTTCTCAGATTGGTTGCTGGTGACCAGTGTAGTTCCACAGGGGACTGGGTTGGGACTGCTTCTCTTTACGTTGTATGCCAATGATTTGTGTAATGAGATTGATGGCTTGTGGCCAAATTTGCGATGGTATGAAGATAGGTGGAGGAGCGGGTAGTATTGAGGAAGCAGGAAGGCTGCAGAAGGACTCAAACAGATTAGTAGAATGAGCAAAGAGGTGTCAGATGGAATATAGTGTCGGGAAGTGTATGGTCATGCACTTTGGTAAAAGGAATGTTCAGACTACGTTCTATGTGGGGAGGAAATTCAAAAATTTGAGGTGCAAAGGAATTTAGGAGTCCTCATACAGGATTCCCTGAATGTTAATTTACAGATTGAATTGGTGGTGAGGAAGGCAAATGCAATGTTAGCATTCATTTCAAGAGGACTAGAATATAAAAGGAAGGATGTAATTATTGGGCTCCTTTGCATTGGTGAGGCCTCACTTGGAGTACTGTGAGCAGTTTTGGGCCTCTTATTTAAGAAAGTATGTGTTGGCATTGGAGTGATTCAGAGGAAGTTCACGAGAATGATCCTGGGAATGAAGGGGGTTGTCAGATGAGCAGTGATTAAAAGCTCTGGGACTGTACTCACTGGAATTTCGAAGAATGATGGGGGGGCGGGGATCTCACTGAAATCTATCGATAGAGTGGATGGGAAGAAGATGTTTCCTTTGGTGGGGTATCTAGGAGCAGAGGGTACAGTTTCAAAATAGAGGAATGTCCGTTTAGAACAGAGATGAAGAGGAATTTCTTTACTCAAGAGGGTGGTGGATCTGCAGAATTCGTTGTCAGATGTAACTATGGAGGCCAGATCGCTGGGTACATTTAAGGTGGAAGTAAATAGGTTTTGATTAGTCAGGGTGTGAAAGGCTATGGGGAGAAAGCAGGAGAATGTGGATTAAGAGGGAAATGTATCAGCCATAATGAAATGGTGGAGCAGATGTGATGATCTAATTCTGTTCCTATGTCTTATGGCTATATGGTCTTACAATAGTTGACAATCACTTTACGTCATTTCATCAACAAGGTTTATCCTATTTCTTAGCATGTGCTCAGCCAATGAAAGTGAAGAGAGGGAATAAACAGAACTATTGAAGTATAATGGTGCCGTTGACATTGAATTAGTATCACAAAATAATAGGTACCCATAACCTTCTGCATTGTATGGACAAACCACTTTACCAAGATGCCTTTGGTGCAGTTTATGAAAAACTGGACAAACATTCTTGTGCATTGATCTAGAGATACTGATTCTGCCCTGATATTGCAGCTGAAGCATTACATGTTGATCATTATCTGGCCCAACTAAGTATACTTTGCCCCAACCAATGAAGGTGAATGCTTGAATATTCCGAGTAGAGCATGGAGACAAAGAAGTCATTGGCAAAGTGACAAGGAATTCTGGGAGTTAAGAGGGCCAAGGAAGAATTGAAGGATCGTCTAAGTCAACACAGAGAACAAATTCTGTGAACATCTTGGGTGGAGTAGATAGACAACTGGTATCTTTTACTCAGGGTAAAAATGCCTAATACTCAAGGCCATGTACTTAAGGTGAGAGGTGTTAAATTCAAAAGAGATGTGTGGGGCGAGTTTATTTACACAGAGAGCATTGGGTGCCTGGAATGTACTGCCAGGAGTAATACTGAAAGCAAGTATGATTAAGGTAGTTAAGAGGCTCTTAGATAGGCACATAAATATGCAGGGAATGGACTGATATGAGTGCCGTGGAAGCAGAAAGGATTACTTTAGCTAGGCAGTTAATTATTGGTTTAGTTGGTTTGGCACAACATTGTTGGTGAAGGGCCTGTTCCTGTGCTGTCTCTTCTATGTTCTAAAAGAAAACAAGTCCGAGGGACAAGAAGAACGAAAGGATAAAAGGAGTGGCAGAAAAAAATATAGGCTGTTGAGGCATTTAAATGTTCAAAGTGCTTGGACAGAAAATGTGGCTTGGTTGAAACAGTTTGGGAATTTTAGCACATTGCAGTGGGTGTGTTAATTTGCCTCAGGCACCATTCAAAGTGTAAGTGACACCTTCAAATATAATAGTCTGCCACCCAGGATCCAGGGTGGATTTGGGTGTCGGGTGGTGAGAGGGGAAAGACAGGCCAGTACTCTTATCTTGGATTAGGGATCAGAGGTTGAACTGGCAAATAGGAAAGTGATTGTAGATAGCTTACAGTTACACTTGCCTATATTAAAGCTGATTGTGAATTGCCCACTCTACGAGTCTGTTAATATCTTTGTTTAGCTACAGTTAAACTTTTAGCCACTGTTCCCATGCCACCACACCCAATCAGGAAAAACTTGAAAACTTTCGAATAGTGCTTAGAATTACTGCATTCTAATTGAAGCAAATCATTAATAATGAGCGTAGAACAACTGGGAAACTTAAAACCTTTGGCCGTTCACAAAGACTCACTTTAGCCCTTCATTTTCACTTCCTGTTTCATAGAATGCCTGGCAATTATCTTCAGACATTTCCCCAATGCAAGTAGACTTGTTTTTCCAAATCTAGACAGTGGTCTTTTAAAAAGCCAATGTCTACTACACCATTCTTGATTTGCCTACTTACTGATATTTAAAAATGTTTAATATTCTTTTCTTTGTTTCTTTCTGATGTAGACAAGTTCAGACACAGAGAAGAAACAGATACTCCTGACTCAAGAGTCACACATGGTGATTAAGGTGAATCACAGAAGTCCCAAAAGTAAAGCGCTATGTCATAGTCAGTGTAAAAGTCTGGGATTTTATCTAATAGGTATTATAAGTGATCTTTAATATTATAGTTTCTCTAAACATTGCAAATATTTTATCATGATTCATATTTTGATTCTTAATTCTCTTTCTACCTTCCTCTCCCACCTTTTTGCTTTTACTATGGGTGAACTAACCAATACCCAAAAGAAATAACATTACTTATATTTATAATTTTATCAATTTAAAACAAAGCATTACATTAATATGAAATAACTTAACTTTAGATTTAAACTGGTTAAATTTACTTCAATTAATTATGCAAAAAGTTTATTGCAGTCTGCAAACAAATGTTCATAGACATGGGGGTTGAATGTGAACCGTTTGCCAGTGAGTATAGGGTAAAGTGTTTTAACAGTGAAACCAGTAAGTAGAAATTTTATAGCTGACAACTTCCACAGTAGCCTGTCAGACTTCATATGAGAATTGAGGTACTGACTCTCAACAAATTTAAAAGCTCACTTAGATATCTATTGACCTGAATTTTCTGTAAAGTTGCTTAAGGCTGATTTATACTTATGCATACTAGCTTATGCCACAGCCTACGCAAGTGGGATATGCCATTGAGAGCATTTATACTTGGGCATTGGTGTGTCTGCATCGCTCTGCAATTCACTGCCAAAACGCTAGTTGGCGGTGGGGTTTCTATGCCGCTGTGTTGAGTTTCTTTGTGTTGAAACTCAACACAAAGAAACTCAAACTTCAAACAATGGCCACTGAAACTGAAGGAGGATGAATTTTCTGTGCTTGTCCGGCCACTGAGAGACATGGACGAGGAAATGCATTTCAAATATTTTTGGATGTCAGCAGGTAGATTTGACGATTTGGTTCATCGTCTCCAACTATTTATTTTGCATCAGTGTATGCACAGTATACTCCGAGACTGGCAATCACCATTTGAATCTTAGCTTCAGGTAGAAGTCAACTGGCTGTCGCAGCTAGCTACAAACTGGCGTCAAGTACAGAGTCCTCCATAATTTCGGAGGTCTGTAAAGCTTTATGGAAAGCATTGCAGCCAGAGTTCCTTCCCTGCCCTTCAGTCGCCCAATGGGAAGCTACTGCAGCGTAGAATTGAATGCAATGCTACCAAGCAAACCAATCACAGTTGTTGCGGTCTGCGTCGCTGCAACGCGTAGTTACATTTTGGGGAGGTGCGCGTCAGGCTACAGCGTAGGGTACACTGTAGGGTACGCGGCTATGCCGTACCTACTGCATCGATTTGACGCACAAGTATAAATTGGCCTTCACTGCTTACCATCAGTCGTCACCTATTTGCTAAACCCATGTTTTTCTTGAGCCCATGCAGGAGCACAAAATTGTGCACAGAACCTGACATGATCATCAATTACACAGAAATGGGAAAATGGTTTCTCCCAGTAGAAAGAAAATCCAGAGTGGTGTGGCATGAAGAAGACCATTTCTGGCACATGATTTGTTTTCCTTGCAGTATTTAACTACCAATTCCTTAGAAGAAGCATGTGTTCGATAATTTCCGATATTACAGCATGCTGGAACAGAATCAGAAGTACTCCAGACTAGTGACGGCTCTTTATCATTGTCGTAAAAGGACAGGCACGTGGTCATAGGGGGTGGTGTGCTCTTTTGGTAGAAAAATGAAATCAACTCCTCAGAAAGAAGTGATATGGAATCAGAATATGTAGAGTCCATTGGGAAGAGTTATGAAACTGCAAATGTAAGAAGATCCTGATGTAGTTACTATATATACAGGCCTTCAGACAGTAGCCAGAATATAGGATACAAATTACAATAGGAGATAGAAAAGGTTTGTAAAAAGAGCAACGTTACAATGATCATGGGGATTTCAACATGCAGGTAGATTGGGAAAATCAGACTGGTGCTGGATACAGAGAGAAGGAATTGGTAAAAGGCCTACAAGATGTTTTTTAAAAGCAGCTTGCATTTGAGCCGTTTTGCAAAAAGGAAATTTTGGATTAAGTGTGTGTAAAGAACCAGATTTGATTAGGGAGCTTAAGGTAAAGGAACCCTTAAGAGGCAGTGATCATAATGAGATAGAATTCACCCTGTAGTTTGAGGGGAATGAGATAGAATTCACCCTGTAGTTTGAGGGGAAGGTAGTAAAACCAGATGTATTACTACTAGAATTGAGTAAAGGTAACTACAGTGGCAAGAGGGGAGCCAGCCAAAGGTAGTTAGGAAGAGACACCAGCAATGATGTTTGTAAAGAAGCAATGGCTGGAGTTTCTGGGTATAATTCAGACCACACAAGATCAGTTCATCCTAAAGAAGTATTCTAAAGGGAAGAAAAGGCAATCACAGCTGACAAGGAAAGTCAATGTCAGCATAAAAGCAAAATAGAAGGCATACAATATGGTAAAAATTAGTGGGAAGCTAGTGGCCTAGGAGAATTTTAAAAACCAACAAAAAGCAACAAAAACAATAAGGAGAGAAAAGAAGAAATGTGAAGGTAAGCTAGCCAATAAATATTAAACAGGATACCAAATCAGATTTCCAGAGTATATAAAGAGTAAAAAAAGAGGCCGGTGTGGATATTGGACGGCTGGAAAATGATGCAACAGATAATGAGGATTAAAAAAAATCAAGGAAGAACTGAATAAGAATTTGGTTTCAGTATGCAATGTGAAAGATGCCAATGGCATGCCGGAAACCTGAGAGTGTTAGGTGCATAATTGAGTGTAGTCACTGTGGAGAAAAGTTGCTTGGAAAGCTGAAAGCTCTGCAGGTAAGTAAGTCACCTGGACCAGATGAACTACTCCCCTGTGTTCTGAAAGAGATATCTCAGGAGATTATGGAGGCATTAGAAGTGATCTGTCAAGAAACGTCAAATTTTCCTGAGCACTGGAAAATCAAAATGTCATTTCACAAAAGACAGGAAATGATAGCCCAGTTAGCCTGACTTCAATAGTTGGTAAGAAATTGGGGTCCATTATAAAGGATGAGGGTTTGGAGTACTTGGAGACACACAATAAAATAAGCCAAAGTCAACATGGTTTCCTTTAAGTGGAAAATTTGCCTACCAAATTTGTTGGAATTATTTAAGGAAATAACAGGCAAGACAGGCAAAGGAGAGTCTGAGAATGTTGTCTATATGAATTTCAGAAGGCCTTTGAAAATATGCTGCACATGAGGCTGCTAAATATAAAAGCCAATCAAACTACATGTAAGAGTTACTAGTATGGTCAGAAGATTGGCTGACTGGCAGAAGACAAAGATTGGACGTACACTCAGTGGCCTCTTTATTAGGTTCATTTATGCAAATATCTAACCAGCCAATCTTGTGGAAGCAACTCAATGCATTATGGCATGCAGACATGGTCAAGAGGTTCTCTTGTTGTTCAGATCAAGCATAAGAGTAGAGAAGAAATGTGATCTAGGTGACTTTGACCGTGGGAAGATTGTTGGTGTCAAACGGAGTGGTTTGATTATCTCAGAAATTGCTGATCTCCTGCGATTTTTGTGCACAACACAGTCTATAGAGTTTATAGAGTATGGTGCAAAAAAGAAGTCCAGTGAGTGTCAGTTCTGTGGGCAAAAATGCCTTATTAATGAGAGTGGTCAGAGGAGAATGGCCAGACTGGTTCAAGTTGACAGGAAGACAACATTAACTCAAGTAATCACGCATTCCGGTTTAAGGTGGCACCGGTGAATCTCAGCGACTTCTGGCTTGTGACTGATGAAAGAAGGAAAACACCTAAATACTTTGTTAATTGCTTTTTCTGGTAAAAGGTCATCATAGACAATAGCTGCAATGTCCCTTTGGACTTGGAGACAATTTGAGGTGAGGCAAGCCAGTGGGCCCATCCGCAAGAGTGAGGAAGGCCCGAGATTTGATCCATTTAGACACTGAGCCGAAATGGAGATGTTGGGTACAAGATGAATCGAGGCAGCTGGGTCAGGCTGCAGAGTGCACTGAAGCAAATGAACCCAATGTCTGCATGATGACTTAGGCATCAGGCCAGATTGAAAAGATCAGGGTGTGGGACCAGAGATGAGGAACAGGTCAGTTCAGCTTGCTGCTCTGCTTAGCACTGCACTCAAGGTTTATGAACAGACTCTCTTTGCGGCCTTCAATACACAACACTATTTGCTTGTGTTTACTGTTTGCCTGATGTGCTTTTTTTCCTCTCACTGCATATTTAATGTTTGACGGTCTTCTTTTTTTAATGTTTCTTCGGGTTTTTTTTGTTTAATGGCTGCCTGCTAGGAGATGGATCTCAAGGTTGTATAATGTATACATACCTTGAGAACAAATGTACTTAGAAATTTTAAATTTGATTACAAAAGCGATGTGTGGAAGAGCAGCTCTGAATGCACAACACTTCAAACTTTGAGGTGGATGGGTTACTACAACAGAAGACCACAAACATACACTCAGTGGCCACTTTATTAGATATGCAAAGTAGTTAATGAATATCTACTAAGCATATAATCCATTTGGCTTCTGATGACATGTGTCAGTGCTGGGTCTGCTACTTTTCACATTCTATGTTAATGATATGGATGACAGATTCGTTGGCTTTTTGGTCAAGTTTGTTTTTCAATACAAAGTTAGGTAGAGGGGTAGGTAATGTTGGGGAAGCAAAGAGTCTACTGAAGGACTTGAACAGTGGCAGGCATCCAGGTTTTGGTGCTCCAATTCTCTGGAGTGTGGTTAGCTGCCATTGTCCCTTTTAGAATCAGACTGCAAACTATTGCTTGCCACATTCTTCCATGGAGATTCTGTACTTAAAGACCTCATGCTGAGCATTACGTGCTCAATTGTAGGAGTTCCATTTCTAATACCACGGTCTATGATTTTGCATTTGGATTTTGTTTGTGTCAGTCTTGTTTGAGTCTGAGTTAATTCTAGACCTTGTTCTGCACTTGGGTTTATCACCATCTACAGCTCTCTCATTACAATTTTGACAGAAAATTTTCAAAGGGATATGCATTATAGAAGTAGTTCATAATCTGGGAACATAATCAAGACAGGAGCTGGGAGGAAGCAGGAAAGAGGAAGGGACAAAAGATGATAAATGTTTGAACACAGACCCAGGCCCTAAAATGGGCTGAAGGAAGCAGTGCCAATATGAAGATCGTGGATGTTATGCTTTGTAACTCCAAAACAAAAAAAACTAATTTAAAGGAATAAATATGTCTAAATTGGTTGTTACTTTTAGCACGGTGTGCATATATCATGTGGTAGCATCATGATGAATGCAATTCACTTATTTTTACAGAAACATATAATGAATCATTTAAACAACCAAGAACTAAATATATATATATATATATATATATATATATATATATACATGTGTGTACGCGCGCGCGCGCACACACACACACACACACACACACACAGTCAGGTCTAAAGATTTAATCGCTGTGGAGGATTTCTTACTCTTGTGGGATAATGTGTCTATGAAAGTTCTCAGTCATTCAGGTCATTGTATATCAAGCAGTAGTAAATCAAGGCTACAGCCTACAGCAAATCGAGAAACATCATCTAGACAATACAGCAAGTCCAATTGCCTTGATTTACCACAGCATGTGGGATAATGTTTTCCCTGACAAGGAGGATCACTCTGCTTGGCAGGAGAGACTTGTGGCTGTGAAACCACCTCAGGTTCAGGGGCCTCCTCCGTGGTGATTGCAGGAGTTGACTTTGGGACTACAGGAAATGGTTCTGATAGCTCTACACACCTTTCTTCTGTTGGCATCCCAAATAGTCTACAGCTAGCTTCACTGGATGATATGGATCATAATGTGGAAGTACAGTGTTTGACATCTCCTTTCCTTTGCCTTCTTGGAAGCTACCTCATACTGTTTTGTCCATTGCCACTTATTCTCGATCTGTAGAAATGAGTTCAAGGGCAGAGCATAATAGATAGTTTTGGGAGGAACCTGTTATAGTAATTGACAAATCCTATAAAGAACTGTAATTATGACACGTTAATATTCCTTGGGGCATCCACCACTGCTTTGTGCATCAATAGTGCGACCACAGTAAGTGATGCTTGATATAAATACTTCACTCTTGTTACATTGTGCTCTGAGCCCATAACCTTCTAATATTTTTAACAGTCTTTAGATTTTGTAGATGTCCTTTATCATCCTCACAGGTAACAAAGATGTCATCCAGGTAACACGGAGTGCCTGGACTGCCTTGCAGCCCCTGGTCCATAGATTTCTGCCAAAGAGCTGCTGTTAATCCAACTCCAAATATTTATTTTTATTTATTGCGATATGTACAGAAGAGGCCCTTCTGGCCCTTCTAAGCTGTGCCGCCCAGCAATCCCCCAATTTATCCCCAACCTAATCATGGGACAAGTTGCAATGACCAATCAATCTACCAGCCAGTACGTCTGTGGACTGCGGGAGGAAACCGGAGCACCCAGAGGAAACCCAAGTGGTCACAGGAAGAACATACAAATTCCTTACAGGCAGCAGCGGGAATTGAACCAAGGTTGCCTGCACTGTAAAAGTGTAAGTACTACACTACCATGCTACCAGACCAATACAGGTTTAAAGGTAAAACTTGCAGAAAATGCAAACCAAAGTTGGACATACACAAAGAGCATACGTAAGCCTATTATACTGATAAAGCTCTTTGTGAATGTTTATGGTGAGGAACCTCATCCATTTCCATCTGCAGGTAGGCCTCCTCTAAGTCCACTTTGCAGAAATGTTTTCCTCCAAAAAGGTTTGCAAAGATATCATTTATACATGGCAGAGGGTATTGATCTACTTTCAGTACTGGGTTCATGTTGACTTTGAAATCACCACAGAGCCCAATGTGGCTTGTTAGTTGTTATATTTCACTGTCACAAATGTCATTCCCACAGGAGTTATCTTTTCTCCAGTACAACTTCTCAGTTGAACATCTGCAGACCTCAGTTTAGTATCTTTGAAATGCTGTTCAAACATATTTTGTGGAATGACGGAAAAGCCGAGATGGTGTCCAATTCCATTTGAATCAATTTGCAGTTCAGTTCTGGTGTAAGCCATTTGATTCTCTATTTTTAGCTTGTAAATCTCATCTACCCAGTCCTGTGTCACTTTCATCGGCAGCTTGCAGGTTAGTGCACTGTCTGAAACAGCAACTTGACTTTTCAACTTTTTCTCTTCTCTATACAGTCCATTTATTTTTGTCTGCCCAACATGTTGGTTGTATATATTCTACTTTGTTGCATTTTCTGAAAGCAGTAGCCCCTGCTAAAAAGGTGTCACAACTTGTTCAATCAGGCTAGTTTCTGTTCAGACATTGCAAATTTGTTCATGCTACATTTCATCCCTGACTCAACTCAGTTGTTTCTTTATGTGTTCTATTGATACAGCTGTTTCAACTGGTTTTAAAAATTTAAGTTGTGCTTCAGTTAGGAGTGTGACGAATACACATAGATAAGATGTTAGCTGTCCTGTGTGATCAGCAGTTGGTCTGCCACCTGTCTTCAAGAGAGAGATAAGGGACACAATGAAACAGCACCTGGAGATGTGTAGAGAGCTGTCTGGAGCGGCTTCCCCCTTGAACCCTGAACTGTTTGAAGTGATGGACAGACGATCTGGAGAAGTGTAATGAAGGGACGGAGGAGAGAGAGCTGTCTGGAGCGTCTCCCCCTTCGAACCCTGAACTGTTTGAAGTGATGGACAGGCGATACCCCAGCAGGGGGATAAAAAGGGACAGGTTCGCTAAGGCAGGACACACGACACCCGAGGTAACGAGACCCTGGAAGCGGTGCGCCTCTCACGAGTTGGTGGAAAGTACCGGACAACGCCCAGGGTGGAAAGGTACGATCAGCGGGAACCCGGTGTGTGTCCGCCCTTGCTTGGGTGCCGGGTTCACTGCAGAGGATCGACCGCATCTGGAGGAGGGGTCACAGTCGGTGACCTCAGGTGACATCACCAAGGACCTGCCCAAAAGCTGCTTGTGAGCCATATCGCCGGTCTGTGAGTGGAAGTGGTGTCTGAATGATCAGTCGTTCCCGTTCTCTCTCTCTCTTTCTCCCCCCACGTTGTCCATCGCCATGGCAACAATTACTGCGAACTGAACTACTAAATTGGACTGAACTTTTGTGTCACTTTGAAATTTGGTCATTTACCCCTAGACAACGATAGAGCTTGATTGATGCTGTTATCTTAATTCTGTGCACATGTGTGTTTATCATTGCTGAACTGTTGCATTTATTATCCTTTCGATTACTGTGTTGCTTGTTTCTTTAATAAAACTTTCTTAGTTCTAGTAATCCAGACTCCAACTGAGTGATCCATTTCTGCTGGTTTGGCAACCCAGTTACGGGGTATGTAACAGGAGCCACTATTGAATGTTTTCTTGTAAGATTCCACAAACTAAATGATCTCTCAGTGCATTATTAAGCCCATCATTGAACGGGCAACGCTCAGCCAACTTCTCCAATTCAGCCACATCTGCTAAAGTGGACTCCCCTTCCTTTTGATTCTGCTTGTGAAACCTAAAGTGTTCTGCAATCAACAAGGGTTTCTAAACGTTCCTGCGATACTTTCATGATATCAGCAAAGCTCGTTATATATAGATAGGTATTTTATTGAACCCAAAGGAAATTACCGTGTTACAGTAGAATTACAAGTGCACAGATATACAGGTATTAGAAAAAAGTAAGAAAGAATAAAAAAAAACAAGTTACCTTAAACAGTCTAACTTACTGCCCTAGCTATTGGTTGACTCATTGCAGAGCCTAATGGCCAAGGGTAAGAATGACCTCACATAGCACTCTTTGAAGCAGCACAGTTGTCTTAGTCTATTGCTAAAATTGTTCCTCAGTTCAGCCAAGCTGGCATACAGAGGGTGAGAAACATTGTTCAGAATTGCCAGGATTTTCTGTAGGGTCCTTTGTTCCATCACAGCCTCCAGAATGGCCACTTAGACTCCTATAACAGAGCTACACTTTCCAATCAGTTTATTGAGCCTGCTGATGCTATTGCCCCAGAACCCCACTGCGTACAAGATTGCACTGGTGACACCAGACTGGAATAACATGTGAAGGAGAAGCCTGCATACTCCAAAGAACCTAAGACCCCTCAGGAAGTAGAGGTGACTCTGGCCCCTTCTGTACACAGCCTCTGTGTTGGTGCTCCACTCACGTCCATCATCCAGGTGCACCCCCAGTTACTTGTAGGTCCTCACCACATCCACATCTTCCCCATCAATAGTAACAGGGAGCAGTGTAGGTTTAGTCTTCCTAAAATCCCTCACCATCTCCTTTGTCTTACTGATGTTGAGCTGCAGATGATTCAGCTTGCACCATTTGAGAAAGTCTTTCACCAGGGCCCTGTATTCATCCTCCCGTCCTCCCTTTGTAAACCCAAATAATGTTGAGTCATCAGAGAATTTCTGCAGATGACATGACTTAGTGTTGTATCTAAAGTCCGAGGTTTGGCTGGTTTGGTTGAAGCAGTCAAACTGCTAAGCAAACTGTATGCTTTTAAATCCATTGCACTCAGCAGAATTGGCACTCTCTTCTCATCAGCTATTGCACTTGCTTTAAAATACTGCTCAGTTGATTCATTATAAAATATCCAGTTATCTGTTGTGTAATCAAACATACCCAGACTTCCTGATGTAGCCAACCATTACTCTTCATTTTTTTTGTGGTTATTATCACCCGTTTGTCACTGTCTCTAAACTCATGAGCTCCTCCATTTCCTGCCTTCTTTTTTAACCTGACTAATTTTCTCCCCTTGCAAAGAAAAAAAATACTGTGCCTCTTTTTATTGTAACCTGACCAGTTTTCAGTGCACTGCTTTTTTAAATCTAATATTGCACTGTGCTTCAACAGGTAGGTAGGTGTCTCAGTTTCATTAAAACTTCCTTGTCACCACTGTTACGTTCTGTAACTCTAAACCATAAAACCAATTTAATGGAGAATATGGAGTGTCTGAAATTCGAGTCGTTTTTACGTTAAGCGAGTTGCGTACATATCACGTGGTAGCATAACATATACAATTTACTCGTTTTTACATACAACCGTAATGAATTATTTACATAAACAAGAATACTTAATGAAACAATATAATTACAATATTGCTCAAATATCACTGAAATATTAAATACACAATAGAGGAGATACCTAATTGGATCTCTTCTATAGATGTGTGGTGGAGAGTATATTAACTGGTTGCATCACGGTCTGGTATGGAAACACCAATGCCCTTGAATGGAAAAGTCTACAAAAAGTACTGGATATGGCTGAGTCCAAGATGGGTAAAGCACACCCCACCATTGAGCACAACTACATGGAGCGTCATCGCAGGAAAGCAGCATCTATCATCAAGGACCCCCACCATCTAGGCAATGCTTTCAGGAAGAAAGTTACAGGAGCCTCAGGACTCACACCCCCAACTTCAGGAACAGTTATTACCCCTCAACCATCAGGTTCTTGAATTAGAGGGGATAACTTCACTCGCCCCCATCACTGAACCTTTCCCACAGCCTATGGGCTCATTTTTAAGGACTCTTCAACTCATGTTCTCGATATTTATTGCTTCTTTTCCTCTTTCCTTTTGTATTTGCATATTGTTTGTTTGTTCTGTTGGGTGCAGTCTTCCACTGATTTTATTGTGTCTCTTGTATTTACTGTGATTGTTGCAAGAAAATGAATCTCACAGTTGTACATGGTGACTTTGATAATATATTTGCTTTGAGCTTTGAAATCCCATGCAAATAACCAATACAGCAAAGATGGCAGGAACTGATATATAACCAACCCACATGCTAAAAAAAGGCTAGTTTTTATTCAGTAATATGGAATAAGAAACAAACAGCCCAACAGAGCATGTATTACGAGCTGGCTTGAATCAGGGGTGCTATGTGCTGAATAATCACTGATTTCAATGACATGAAATTTATTGTTTTGAGGCAGCAGTACAGTGTAAAGACATAAAATCACTATAAATTACCCAAAAAAACAGTGCACAAGGTAGGAATAATGAGGAAGTGTTCATAGTCACATACAAATCTGCTCAAGATTGCAACAATGTGAGGATATGGGATTCTCAACTGACAACACTGAACTAACAATTTGAGGCAATTCAGCATAGCCAGAAATGCTGTTTTCTTTAATGAGAACGTTTCTTGTTTCATAAGGTTAGTCATTAGAGACTAATAATTATTTCTTTTTTTTTGCCATTCTTAATGGTAAAGTCTGTGTAATTTTTAAAAGACTAATAGAATTAAGGACTAAAGCTTTTCCATGCTGTTAAGGGTCCAACAAAAGGGAAAAACATAAACGATATTTTAAATTAAAATCTATCTTGACTAAAAACGTTTTTCATTGTGTATATATATCTGAGTAAATAAATAAAAATTGCATCTGTGGATTAGTGTTGGACTGGAAGCAGTTGAGTTCTTTGTTAAAAAGTCATGTTTTTCTAAACTAGTTTCTAAAATAAATGGTATTTTTGATACAGATTGCAAATTAAAATGACTACTTCTACTTAATACAAATTGGAACTTTGACTCAAACATGCCTTCCCTTGGCTGGTGTGTGCAGTTAATTAATCCTAATCCATATCAACACAGAAGGAAGAAATAACTCTAACACACCCAAAGGGCATGGGGACCCTGGCGTGCATCCAAATTGACTTCATTGGACTTTTGCCAGTCTCTACGAAAAGGAATAAATAAATCCACAGTAAAAAGGACCAGAAAAAAAAACACTTGCAAAGCAACCATGGCAAAAATGCTGATCACAGAAGTGTTCATACGCAGGAGCAGTGGAGTAGGAACCAGGAAACTATTTTACAGGTCAGGTCACGCCCCAAATAGAAGAGAGCACAGATGAAACTGACACCTCATAACACACAGTCATCAGAACTACAAAGAAAAACCAGATTTCCTTGAATAGCTTGTTCCCAAGAAGTCCACAGAGATCACGGTTCTCATACACTGCACTCAGTTAAGTCTACATTTGTAGCAACCAATTTGCTCCCTGACATCTCCTCAGCTTTTACCTGATAGCCAGCCCCACCCAGCAATTCTGCTTACACTGAAGTATTGATATGATAAAAACCACTCACCTGCCTTTAATCCTAGCCCCAGAAACCTGGCACACCCACTCCATCACAACTATTTTTTTGGGTCCTATACCGGCTAGCATTCAGGGATCCAGTTTCATAACCTTTAGACAGTCTTAATTTGACCAAGGACAATTTAATCCACATTTAACAACTACCTTCATCCTATGTAAGTACCCCTTCTCTTGATAGTTCCACCCTGCCTTCTCTTTCATTGCATCCATCTTTTCTACGTTCAGGTTAGCAAAAAGTTATTATATTGAAATCAAAGCTAGACTGTCAGCCTCGGGGTAAATACTTCCACTCTTATCTTGAATAATCCTGTAGTTTACATTCATTATGAGTACAGTCTTCTATCATTGATGATTTTAACATCGGGATTAATTAAGCTTCCTCTCATTGTCCTTGTTGAAAGTGTTCAGGAGGTTCTGAATTGTTGTGGTGCAAATCTTCATAAATATATGGTCATTCAGATGATGAAGAGGAAAACTAAGATATCATACCTCCACTGCCTTGCAGCCAAACCCATTCGTGGGGAAGAATTCGGGATTAAACCTGGAGGAAAAATTCGGAGCTGTAGCGCATTAGGTTTAAAGTTTAAATTGGATTTATTATCGAAGTGTGTATACATTATACAACTTTGAGATTTGTCTCCTTACAGACAGCCGCAAAACAATGAAACCCAAAAGAACCCATAATAAAAAAAGAGGACCGTCAAACACCTAATGTGCAGAGAGGGGGAAAAAAAAGCAAATTGTGTAAACAATAAAAGTAAGCAAATAGCATTCAGAACAAAAGTGAATCATAGACACAAAGCCCAGAGCAGCTGGAACAGACCACAGCCTCAGCCTCAGTTCACCGCAGAACCGAGTAAATGTCGCGGAGAGGCAAGTAGAACCAGCCCAACCCTTGCCTCTTGCCCTATTACCCTGCCTTTTCAATCCATCTAGTCTGGCATTTAAATCGTCCAAACATTCCTCACACCAGGACCCAGGCCTTGTCGCATGGGCATGCTCTGGGCCTGGACTCTGATGCCACATTTTGACGCACACCCGACCTTTCCAAATTTGACTGGCACTTAGATCAATCAAATCTCACTCTCAGTTTAGGTTGGCAGGCCTTGAATCTGCCTCACCTCCATTCCAACTTTGCTCTGCTCCATTCACTCTGACCTTTGCCTCAACTATGCCTCAATCTCACCCTGACTTTGCCTCAAACAAGCCTCGACTTCACTTCGTACCGGACACTCTGATCCTCCACTCAGCCTTGCCTTTGCTCGCCCCTCCATTGTTTCCGGAGATCGTTTCCCATAAATTTTACAAGAAAAATTGTTATTAATAAAGTATTTATTTGCATTCTTTGTTTTGTTTGCTACCAGTAAGCTGGCACTGGGTTTCACCAGTGCCACCTTAAACTGGAGTCCTACGTTGAGTTCAATGCTAACTGGCAACTCCTGTGATGAAGCTTGTGCCTAACTGTGTCGGTCTCTGTCGTTCCTTTGGGTTCATCAGCTGCATGGAGAGGGGTACCTGCTACACAGGCAACAGCTTGCTCTCAGCATCATACTACTCTGGCTTGCATATCATGTAGACAGCTGTGACACGACATCCATGGTTAACCCTGACCAATGCAGGGACCTCATATGGTCACCGAAGTTTGTCTAGAAAAGAGCAGCAGACAGGTGTTTCAGTACTAATGTATAGTGTGGTTCTAAACAAGTCTGTGGCTTTCATGGACTATAACAAACATTAACGACAGTGCGACTTGATTATAACATTTGCAAACAGCAAAGAAATTTGTAAGTGGTGGATTGTGGAGAAAAAAAGGTGCAGACAGGGGAAGATTAACTTTTGCACAATTCAGATGGGTAGATGGTTTCAAAGGTACGTTTAATGTCAGAGAAATGTGTACAATATACATCCTGAAATTCTCAATTATGATGGTGAAATTGAGGACAACAAACTAAAGAAAGAAATATAATACAATACATATGATC
This sequence comes from Mobula hypostoma, assembly GCF_963921235.1. Classification (NCBI taxonomy): domain Eukaryota; kingdom Metazoa; phylum Chordata; class Chondrichthyes; order Myliobatiformes; family Myliobatidae; genus Mobula; species Mobula hypostoma. Next base: position 38,510,581 of record NC_086109.1, read on the forward strand.
TTTAGAAGTGTAAAGGAAGGTAATGGCTTTGAATTGCTGGAGGTAACATAGCAAGTAGGTAATGTTCTGAAGAACTCTGCAAGCAACTTCAATTTATTGGCCAAGGAAAGGGGGCAAGGCGGTCATAGTGACAATGGCATAAAATGCAGATCTGGCCACAGCCGGAGTATACTGAGCAGTACAGAAGAAGAAAGTAGTGGTGCCATTAGAGAAGTTTTTATGGAAACTATTTGAGGGTGTTGTCAAAAATGGAAAATGTCACTTTGCAATTATGGAGGAAAGGGTGGGTAGGTCAGGAAAGTTTTCCTTAAAGCACTGGAGGATGAGGGGAGATTTAAATGCTTTCCACAAAATTCAGAGAATCCTGAACAGAAATAACTCCATTAGTACTGAGGTCAATAAACTAAAGAGTATAAGGAAAGAACTGCACATTCAAAATACTAGATGAACTTAGCAAGTCTGGTAGCATCTGTGGAAGGAAGTAAACAGCTGATGTTTTGGGTCAAGATGCTTACTAGGACTGGAAAGGAAGGGGGCAGAAGCCAGTATAAGGAGGTCATTATCGGCTGTTAGAGAACTAACTTCCCCCTCACCTGCTATTACCTTTCATCTGCTAGCTTGTTATCGATGCTACCTATCACCTCCACTTTATTGCTCAAGATTTCCGGCATCTGTAGAATCTCCTGTGTCTGTGTGTAGAAGGAAAGACATGCTAACCTGTACTGCCAACCAAAAGCAAGGATTTTTGGCCTTTTTGTTACCCTGATTATCCACTTCAATGACAATAGAAATGATTCCCCTGGAAATACTGCGACAAAGGTAAATACAGTGTATTTTTTGAGACCATGATTCCAGCAGCAAAGGGATTGACCTAAGAGGAAATTACTGGTATTGGTTTATTCTTGTCATTTGTACCAAGATAACACACACAAATAGGGAGACAGATTCTGGAACGGTGCAGTAATAACAGGGTCGACATGATGGAGGATTTTAATTTCCCCGATATTGATTGGCATCTCCCTGGAGCAAGGAGTTTAGATGGGATGGAGTTTGTTAGGTGTGTTCAGGAAGGTTTCCTAACACAATATACAGATAAGCCTACAAGAGGAGAGGCTGTACTTGATCTGGTATTGGGAAATGAACCTGGTCAGGTGTCAGATCTCTCAGTGGGAGTGCATTTTGGAGATAGTGATCACTATTTTGTCTCCTCTACCATAGCATTGGACAGGGATAGGGATAGACAAGCCAGGGAAGTGTTTAATTGGAGTAAGGGGAAATAAAAGGCTATCAGGCAGGAACTTGGAAGCATAAATTGAGAACAGATGTTCTCAGGGAAATGTACGGCAGAAATGTAGCAAATATTCAGGGGATATTCGCGTGGAGTTCTGCATAGGTACGTTCCAATGAGATAGGGAAAGAATAGTAGGGTACATGAACTATGGTGAACAAAGGCAGTTGAAAATGTAGTCAAGAAGAAAAGTAAAGCTTACGAAAGGTTCAAAAAACTAGATGATGATAGAGATCTAGAAAATTATAAGGCTAGCAGGAAGGAGCTTAAGAATGAAATTAGGACAGTCAGAAAGGGCCATGAGAAGGCCTTGGCGAGCAGGATTAAGGAAAACCCCAATGCATTCTACAAGGATGTGAAGAGCAAGAGAATAATACGTGAGGGAACAGGACCAATCAAGTGTGACAGCAGAAAAGTGTGTATGGAACCAGAGGAAGTAGCGGAGGTACTTAATAAATATCTTGCTTCAGTATTCACTACGGAAGAGGACCTTGACGATTGTCGGGATGACTTACACTGGACCGAAAAGCTTGAGCATATAGACATTAAGAAAGGGAGTATGCTGGAGCATCTGGAAAGTATCGAGTTGGATAAGTCACCAGGAGGGGACGAGATATACCCAGGGCTACTGTGGGAGGTTAGGGAGGAGATTGCTGAGCCTCTGGCAGTGACCTTTGCATCATCAATGGAGATGGGAGAGGTTCTGGGGGATTGTTGGGTTGCAGATAGAAACATAGAAATATAGAAAGCATACAGCACAATACAGGCCCTTCGGCCCACAAAGCTGTACTGAATATGTCCATACCTTAGAACTACCTGGGCTTACCAATAGCCCTCTATTTTTCGAAGCTGTATGTATCTATCAAGGAGTCTCTTAAAAGACCCTGTCGTATCCACCTCCACCACCACTGCCAGCAGCTAATTTCACACACTCACCACTCTCTGCGTAAAAAACTTATCCCTGACATCTCCTCTGTACCTACTTCCAAGCACCTTAAAACTATGCCCTCTCATGTTAGCCATTTCAGCCCTGGGAAAAAAGCCTCTGACTATCCACATGATCAATGACTCTCAGTATCTTGTGCACCTCTAGCAGGTCACCTCTCATCCTCTGTCGCTCCAAGGATAAAAGTCCAAGTTCATTCAACCTATTCTCATAAGACATACTCCCCAATCCAGGCAACATCCTTGTAAATCTCCTCTGCACCCTTTCTATGGTTTCCACATCCTTCCCGTAGTGAGGTGACCAGAACTGAGCACAGTACTCCAAGTGTGGTCTGACCAGGGTCCTATATAACTGCAACATTACCTCTCGCTCTTAAACTCAATCCCATGGTTGATGAAGGCCAATGTCTCATATGCCTTCTTAACTACAGAGTCAACCTGAGTAGCAGCTTTGAGTGTCCTATGGACTCGGACCCCAAGAAAACTCTGATCCTCCACACTGCCAAGAGTCTTACCACTAATAGTATATTCTGCCATCCTATTTGACCTACCAAAATGAACCACCTCACACTTATCTGGGTTGAACTCTATCTGCCACTTCTCAGCCCAGTTTTGCATCCTATCAATGTCCCGCTGTAACATCTGACAGCCCACCACACTATCCACAACACCCCCAACCTTTGTGTCATTAGAAAATTTACAGGTCATTCATAAAAATCACGAAGAGAAGAGGTCCCTGGTAGCAGCAGAGATACAGAGGAGCAGATTGGGAGGCAGATTTTGGAAAGGTGCAAAAATAACAGGGTTGTTATCATGGGTGACTTTAACTTCCCTAATATTGATTGTCACCTGATTAGTTCCAAGGGTTTAGATGGGGCAGAGTTTGTTAAGTGTGTCCAGGATGGATTCCTGTGACAGTATGTGGACAGGCCGACCGGGGGATGCCATACTAGATCTAGTACTAGGTAATGAACCGGGTCAGGTCACAGATCTCTCAGTGGGTGAGCATCTGGGGGACAGTGACCACCGATCCCTGGCCTTTAGCACTATCATGGAAAAGCATAGAATCAGAGAGGACAGGAAAATTTTTAATTGGGGAAGGGCAAATTATGAGGCTATAAGGCTAGAACTTGCGGGTGTGAATTGGGATGATGTTTTTGCAGAGAAATTTACTATGGACATGTGGTTGATGTTTAGAGATCTCTTGCAGGATGTTAGGGATAAATTTGTCCCAGTGAGGAAGATAAAGAATGGTAGGGTGAAGGAACCATGGGTGACAAGTGAGGTGGAAAATCTAGTCAGGTGGAAGAAGGCAGCATTCATGAGATTAGGAAGCAAGGATCAGATGGGTCTATTGAGGAATATAGGGAAGCAAGAAAGGAGCTTAAGGGACCGAGAAGAGCAAGAAGGGGGCATGAGAAGGCCTTGGTGAGTAGGAGAAAGGAAAACTCCAAGGTATTCTTCAATTATGTGAAGAAAAAAAGGATGACTGGAGTGACGGTAGGACCGATTAGAGATAAATGTGGGAATATGTGCCTGGAGGCTGTGGAAGTGAGCGAGGTCCTCAATGAATACTTCTCTTCGGTATTCACCGATGAGAGGGAACTTGATGATGGTGAGGACAGTATGAGTGAGGTTGACGTTCCGGAGCATGTTGACATTAAGGTAGAGGAGGTATTGGAGTTGTTAAAATATATCAGGACGGATAAGTCCCTGGGGCCTGACGAATATTCCCCAGGCTGCTCCACAAAGCGAGGGAAGAGATTGCTGAGCCTCTGGCTAGGATCTTTATGTCCTCATTGTCCACGGGAATGGTACCGGAGGATTGGAGGTAGGCGAATGTTGTCCCCTTGTTCAAAAACAGGTAGTAGGGATAGTCAGGGTAATTATAGACCAGTGAGCCTTACATCTGTGGTGGGAAAGCTGTTGGAAAAGATTCTTAGAGATAGGATCTATGGGCATGTAGAGAACCATGGTCTGATCAGGAACAGTCAGCATGGCTTTGTGAAGGGCAGATCGTGTCTAACAAGCCTGATAGAGTTCTTTGAGGAGGTGACCAGGCATATAGATGAGGTTAGTGTAGTGGATGTGATCTATATGGATTTTAGTAAGGCATTTGACAAGGTTCCACACAGTAGGCTTATTCAGAAAGTCAGAAGGCATGGGATCCAGGGAAGTTTGGCCAGGTGGATTCAGAATTGGCTTGCCTGCAGAAGGCAGAGGGTCATGGTGGAGGGGATACATTCAGATTGGAGGATTGTGACTAGTGGTGTCCCACAAGGATCTGTTCAGGGACCTCTACTTTTCATGATCTTTATTACTGACCTGGATGTGGGGATAGAAGGGTGAGTTGGCAAGTTTGCAGACGACACAAAGGTTGGTGGTGTTGTAGGTAGTGTAGAGGATTGTCAAAGATTGCAGAGAGACATTGATAGGATGCAGAATGGGCTGAGAAGTGGCAGATGGAGTTCAACCCGGAGAAGTGTGAGGTGGTACACTTTGGAAGGACAAACTCCAAGGCAGAGTACAGAGTAAATGGCAGGATTCTTGGTAGTGTGGAGGAGCAGAGGGATCTGGGGCTACATGTCCACAGATCCCTGAAAGTTGCCTCACAGGTTGATAGGGTAGTTAAGAAAGCTTATGGGGTGTTAGCTTTCATAAGTCAAGGAATAGAGTTTAAGAGTCGCGATGTAATGATGCAGCTCTATAAAACTCTGGTTAGGCCACACTTGGAGTATTGTGTCCAGTTCTGGTCGCCTCACTATAGGAAGGATGTGGAAGCATTGGAAAGGGTACAGAGGAGATTTACCGGGATGCTGCCTGGTTTAGAGAGTATGCATTATGATCAGAGGTTAAGAGAACTAGGGCTTTACTCTTTGGAGAGAAGGAGGATGAGAGGAGACATGATAGAGGCGTACAAGATAATAAGAGGAATAGACAGAGTGGATAGCCAGCGCCTCTTCCCCAGGGCCCCACTGCTCAATACAAGAGGACATGGCTTTAAGGTAAGGGGTGGGAAGTTCAAGGGGGATATTAGAGGAAGGTTTTTGTACTCAGAGAGTGGTTGGTGCGTGGTATGCACTGCCTGAGTCAGTGGTGGAGGCAGATACACTAGTGAAGTTTAAGAGACTACTAGACAGGTATATGGAGGAATTTAAGGTGGGGGGTTATATGGGAGGCAGGGTCTGAGGGTCGGCACAACATTGTGGGCTGAAGGGCCTGTACTGTGCTGTACTACTCTATGTTCTATGTTCAGATCCCTGACACACAGCACTGGACACCGAACTCCATGAGGAATATGACCCGTCTACAACCACTCTTTGCCTTCTGTGGGCAAGCCAATTCTCGATCTACAAAGTAATCTCCCCTTGGATCCCATGCCTCCTTACTTTCTGAATAAGCCTTGCATGGGGTACCTTATCAAATGCCTTGCTGAAATCCATATACACTACATCTACGGCTCTACCTTCATCAATGTGTTTAGTCACATCCTCATAAAATTCAATCAGGCTCATAAGGCACGACCTGCATTTGACAAAGCCATGCTGACTATTCCTAATCATATTATGCCTCTCCAAATGTTCATAAATCCTGCCTCTCAGGATCCTCTCCATCAACTTACCAAACACTGAAGTAAGACTCACTGGTCTATAATTAACCGGACTACCTCTACTCCCTTTGTTGAATAAGGGAAGAACATCCGCAACCCTCTAATCCTCCGGAACCTCTCCCGTCCCCATTGATGATGCAAGGATCATTGCCAGAGGCTCAGCAATCTCCTCCCTTGCTTCCCACAATAGCCTGGGGTACATCCTGTCCGGTCCCGATGACTTATCCAACTTGATGCTTTCCAAAGGCTCCAGCACATCCTCTTCCTTAATACCTACTTGCTCAAGCTTTTCAGTCCACTGCAAGTCATCACTATAATCACCAAGATCCTTTTCTGCAGTGAATACTGAAGCAAAGTATTCATTAAGTACCTTAGCTATCTCCTCCGGTTCCATACAAATTTTCCACTGTCACATTTGATTGGTCCTATTCGCTCATGTCTTATCCTCTTGCCCTTCACATACTTGTCGAATGCCCTGGTGTTTCCCTTAATCCTGTCCGCCAATGCCTTCTCATGGCCCCTTCTGGCTCTCCTAATTTCATAGAAACATAGAAACATAGAAAATAGGTGCAGGAGTAGGCCATTCGGCCCTTCGAGCCTGCACCGCCATTTATTATGATCATGGCTGATCATCCAACTCAGAACCCCGCCCCAGCCTTCCCTCCATACCCCCTGACCCCCGTAGCCATAAGGGCCATATCTAACTCCCTCTTAAATATAGCCAAAGAACTGGCCTCAACTGTTTCCTGTAGCAGAGAATTCCACAGATTCACCATTCTCTGTGTGAAGAAGTTTTTCCTAATCTCGGTCCTAAAAGGCTTCCCCTCTATCCTCAAACTGTGGCCCCTCTTTCTGGACTTCCCCAACATCGGGAACAATCTTCCTGCATCTAGCCTGTCCAATCCCTTTAGGATCTTATACGTTTCAATCAGATCCCCCCTCAATCTTCTAAATTCCAACGAGTACAAGCCCAGTTCATCCAGTCTTTCTTCATATGAAAGTCCTGCCATCCCAGGAATCAATCTGGTGAACCTTCTTTGTACTCCCTGTATGGCAAGGATGTCTTTCCTCAGATTAGGGGACCAAAACTGCACACAATACTCCAGGTGTGGTCTCACCAAGGCCTTGTACAACTGCAGTAGTACCTCCCTGCTCCTGTACTCGAATCCTCTCGCTATAAATGCCAGCATACCATTCGCCTTTTTCACCGCCTGCTGTACCTGCATGCCCACTTTCAATGACTGGTGTATAATGACACCCAGGTCTCGTTGCACCTCCCCTTTTCCTAATCGGCCACCATTCAGATAATAAACTGTTTTCCTATTTTTGCCACCAAAGTGGATAACTTCACATTTATCCACATTAAATTGCATCTGCCATGAATTTGCCCACTCACCCAACCTATCCAAGTCACCCTGCATCCTCTTAGCATCCTCCTCACAGCTAACACTGCCACCCAGCTTCGTGTCATCCGCAAACTTGGAGATGCTGCATTTAATTCCCTCATCCAAGTCATTAATATATATTGTAAACAACTGGAGTCCCAGCACTGAGCCTTGCGGTACCCCACTAGTCACCGCCTGCCATTCTGAAAAGGTCCCGTTTATTCCCACTCTTTGCTTCCTGTCTGCTAACCAATTCTCCACCCACACCAATACCTTACCCCCAATACCGTGTGCTTTAAGTTTGCACACTAATCTCCTGTGTGGGACCTTGTCAAAAGCCTTTTGAAAATCCAAATATACCACATCCACTGGTTCTCCCCTATCCACTCTACTAGTTACATCCTCAAAAAACTCTATGAGATTCGTCAGACATGATCTTCCTTTCACAAATCCATGCTGACTTTGTCCGATCATTTCACCGCTTTCCAAATGTGCTGTTATCACACCCTTGATAACTGACTCCAGCAGTTTCCCCACCACCGACGTTAGGCTAACCGGTCTATAATTCCCCGGTTTCTCTCTCCCTCCTTTTTTAAAAAGTGGAGTTACATTCGCCACCCTCCAATCCTCAGGAACTAGTCCAGAATCTAACGAGTTTTGAAAAATTATCACTAATGCATCCACTATTTCTTGGGCTACTTCCTTAAGCACTCTAGGATGCAGACCATCTGGCCCTGGGGATTTATCTGCCTTCAATCCCTTCAATTTACCTAACACCACTTCCCTACTAACATGTATTTCACTCAGTTCCTCCATCTCACTGGACCCTCTGTCCCCTACTATTTCTGGAAGATCATTTATGTCCTCCTTAGTGAAGACAGAACCAAAGTAATTATTCAATTGGTCTGCCATATCCTTGCTCCCCATAATCAATTCACCTGTTTCTGTCTGCAGGGGACCTACATTTGTCTTTACCAGTCTTTTCCTTTTTACATATCTATAAAAGCTTTTACAGTCCGTTTTTATGTTCCCTGCCAGTTTTCTCTCATAATCTTTTTTCCCCTTCCTAATCAAGCCCTTTGTCCTCCTCTGCTGAACTCTGAATTTCTCCCAGTCCTCAGGTGAGCCACTTTCTCTGGCTAATTTGTATGCTTCTTCTTTGGAATTGATACTATCCCTAATTTCTCTTGTCAGCCACGGGTGCACTACCTTCCTTGATTTATTCTTTTGCCAAACTGGGATGAACAATTGTTGTAGTTCATCCATGCAACCTTTAAATGCTTGCCATTGCATATCCACCGTCAATCCTTTAAGTGTCATTTGCCAGTCTATCTTAGCTAATTCACATCTCATACCTTCAAAGTTACCCCTCTTTAAGTTCAGAACCTTTGTTTCTGAATTAACTATGTCACTCTCCATCTTAATGAAGAATTCCACCATATTATGGTCACTCTTACCCAAGGGGCCTCTCACGACATGATCGCTAATTAACCCTTCCTCATTGCTCAAAACCCAGTCCAGAATAGCCTGCTCTCTAGTTGGTTCCTCGACATGTTGGTTCAAAAAACCATCCCGCATACATTCCAAGAAATCCTCTTCCTCAGCACCTTTACCAATTTGGTTCACCCAATCTACATGTAGATTGAAATCACCCATTATAACTGCTGTTCCTTTATTGCACACATTTCTAATTTCCTGTTTAATACCATCTCCGACCTCACTACTACTGTTAGGTGGCCTGTACACAACTCCCACCAGCGACTTCTGCCCCTTAGTGTTACGCAGCTCTACCCATATCGATTCCACATCTTCCCAGCTTATGTCCTTCCTTTCTATTGCGTTAATCTCTTCTTTAACCAGCAACGCCTCCCCACCTCCCCTTAAGCTCCTTCATGCGAGCCTTATAATCTTCTAGATCTCTATCATTACCTAGTTTTTTTGTACCTTTCGTAAACTCTTCCTTTCTTCTTGACTAGATTTACAACAGCTTTTGTACAACACGGTTCCTGTACCCTACCATCCTTTCCCTGTATCACTGGAACGTACCTATGCAGAACCCCATGCAAATATCCCCTGAACATTTGCCACATTTCTTCCGTACATTTCCCTGAGAACATCACTTTCCAATTTATGCTTCCAAGTTCCTGCGTCAATGCCTCATATTTCCCCTTACTCCATTTAAACATTTCCCTAACTTGTCTGTTCCTATCCCTCTCCAATGCTATGGTAAAGGAGATGGAATTGTGATCACTATCTCCAAAATGCTCTCCCACTGAGAGACCTGACAACTGACCAGATTCATTTCCCAATACCAGACCAAGTACAGCCTCTCCTTTTGTAGGCTTATCTACATATTGTGTCAAGAAACCTTCCTGAACACACCTAACAAACTCCACCCCATCTAAACCCCTCACTCTAGGGAGATGCCAATTGATATTTGGGAAATTAAAACCTCCCACCACAACAACCCTGTTATTATTACTCCTTTCCAGAATCTGTCTCCCTATCTGCTCCTCGATGTCCCTGTTACTATTGGGTGGTCCATGAAAAACACCCAGTAGAGTTATTGACCCCTTTCTCTTTCTAACTTCCACCTACAGAGACTCCGTAGACAACCCCTCCATGACTTCCTCCTTTTCTGCAGCCGTGACACTATCCCTGATCAACAGTGCCACGCCCCCACCTCTTCTGCCTCCCTCCCTGTCCTTTCGGAAACATCTAAAGCCTGGCACTCGAAGTAGCCATTTCTGCCCTGCACCATCCAGGTCTCTGTAATGGCCACAACTTCATAGCTCCAAGTGCTAATCCACGCTCCAAGCTCATCTGCTTTGTTCATAATACTCCTTGCATTAAAATAGACACATCTCAAACCATCGGTCTGAGCGCGTCCCTTCTCTTTCATCTGTCTATCTTCCCTTTCACACTGTCTCCAAGTTTTCTCTATTTGTGAGCCAACCTCCCTTTCCTCCGTCTCTTCAGTTCGGTTCCCATCCCCCACCAATTCTAGTTTAAACTCTCCCCAGTAGCCTTAGCAAACCTTCCTGCCACGATATCAGCCCCCCTGGGATTCATGTGCAACCCGTCCTTTTTGTACAGGTCACTCCTGCCCCAAAAGAGGACCCAATGATTCAGATATCTGAATCCCTGCCCCCGCTCCAATCCCTCAGCCACGCATTTTTCCTCCACCTCGTTCTACTCCTATACTCACTGTCACGTGGCACAGGCAGTAAACCCGAGATTACTACCATTGAGGTCTTGCCTCTCAACTTTCTTCCTAACTCCCTGCAGTCTGTTTTCAGGGCCTTCTGCCTTTTCCTACCTATGTCGTTGGTACCAATCTGTACCACGACCTCTGCCTTTTCTCCTTCCCACTTCAAGGTATCATGGACTCGATCAGAAACATCCCAGACCCTGACACCTGGGAGGCAAACTACCATCCACATTTCTTTCCTGTGTCCACAGAATCGCCTATCTGACCCCCAGACTTTAGAGTCCCCTACCACTGCTGCCATCCTCTTCCTTTTCCTACCCTTCTGAGCCACAGGGTCAGACTCTGTGCCAGAGGCACGACCACTGTTGCTTCCCCCAGGTAGGCCGTCCCCCCAACAGTACTCAAACAGGGACAGCCACTGGGGTACTCTCTAGCATCTGCCTCTTGCTCTTCCCTTTCCTGACTGTTATCCACTTATCTGTCTCCCCAGGCCCCGGAGTGACTACCTGCCTATAGCTCCTCTTTATCACCTCCTCACTCTCCTTGACCAGATGACGGTCATCGAGCTGCAGCTCCAGTTCCCTAATGTGATCCCTAAGGAGCTGCAGCTCGGCACACCTGGTGCAAATGTGGCTGTCCGGGAGGCTGGGAGTCTCCAGGACCTCCCACATCTGACACCAAGCACAGAAAACCGGCCTCACACACATACTTTCTGTCTGTACTCTACACAGATAACCTACCTCACCTCAACCCTTTATTGCCGAAGCCCCGTTGAGCCAAAGCCTTCCGACTCTGTCTCCCTCTATTCCGACGGCCGCTATATAAATCTGTCTCCTTTTTTTTATCTCTTCTCGCTGTTCTCACTGGCTGACCTCCCCGTGATTGGGCAGTCGTGCCCGTTCAAACCGCTGAAGATGTTGTTCCCTTATTCAAGAAAGGAAGTAGAGATAGCCCAGGAAATTATAGACTAGTGAGTCTTACTTCAGTGGTTGGTAAGTTGACGGAGAAGAATCTGAGAGAAAGGATTTATGAACATTTGGAGAGGCATAATATATTAGGAATAGGCAGTATGGCTTTGTCAAAGGCAGGTCGTGCCTTACGAGCCTTTTGAGGATATGACTAAACACATTGATAAAGGTAGAGCCGTAGATGTAGTGTATATGGATTTCAGCAAGGCATTTGATAAGGTACCCCATGCAAGGTTTATTCAGAAAGTAAGGAGGCATGGGATCCAAGGGGACATTGCTTTGTGGATCCAGAACTGGCTTGCTCACAGAAGGCAAAGAATGGTTGTAGACTGGTTATATTCTGCATGGAGTTTGGTGACCAGTGGTGTGCCTCAGGGATCTGACCTGGGACCCCTTCTCTTCGTGATTTTTACAAATGACCTGGATGCGGAAGTGGAAGGATGGGTTATTAAATTTGCAGATGACACAAAGGTTGCGGATGCTGTGGATAGTGTGGCGAGTTGTCAGAGGTTACAGTGGGATATTGATAGGATGCAAAACTGGGCTGAGAAGTGGTAGATGGAGTTCAACCCAGATAAGTGTGAGGTGGTTCATTCTGGTAGGTTAAATAGGATGGCAGAATATAGTATTAGTGGTAAGACTCTTGGCAGTGTTGAGGATCAGAGGGATCTTGGAGTCCGAGTCCGTAGGACACTTAAAGCTGCTGTGCAGGTTGACTGTGTGATTAAGAAGACATATGGTGTATTGGCCTTCATCAACTGCAGGACTGAGTTCAAGAGCTGAGAGGTAATGTTACAGTTATTTTGGAACCTGGTCAGACCCCACTTGGAGTAATGTGCTCAGTTCTGGTCACCTCACTACAGGAAAGGCATGGAAACTATAGAAAGGGTGCAGAGGAGATTTACAAGGATGTTGCCTGGATTGGGAGCATGCCTTATGAGAGTAGGTTGAGTGAATTTGGCCTTTTCTCCTTGAAGCGACATAGGATGAGAGGTGACCTAATAGAGGTGTATAAGATGATGAGAAGCATTGATCGTGTGGATAGTCAGAGGCTTATTCCCAGGGCTGAAATGGCTAACAGAAGAGGATACAGCTTTAAGGTACTTGGAAGTAGGTACAGAGAAGATATCAGGGGTAAGTTTTTTTACGCAGAGAGTGGTGAGTGTATGGAATGGGTTGCCAATATGTGGTGGAGGCGGATAAAATAGGGTCTTTTAAGAGGCTCCTGGATACATGGAGCTTAGAGAAATAAAGGGCTGTGGGTAACTCTAGGTAATTTCTAAAGTAAGTACATGTTCAGCACAACATTCTGAACTGAAGGGTCTGTATTGTGCTGTATGTTTTCTATGTTTCTAAAATGCTGGAGGAACTCAGCAGGTCAGGCAGCATCTATGGAAATGAATAAACAGTCAAAGTTTTGGACAAAGGTCTGTCTTCAGGTCTGAGAAGGAAGGAGGAAGATACCAGAATAAAAAGGTGCAGGGAAGGGAAGACGGCTAGCTGGAAGGTGATAAGTGAAGCTGGGTGAGTGAGAGAAGTCAAGAACTGGAGAACAATGAATCAACTAGGAGAGGAGAGTGTACCATAGGAGAAACAGAAGGAGGAGAGTAGCTGGGGAAGTGATAGGCGGGGAGAAGATGTAAAAGTCAGAGTGGGGAATAGAGGTAGTGGGTTTTTTTTTATCAGAAGGAGAAATCAATATTCATGAATTTAGGTTGGAGGCTACCCAGACAGAATATAAACTGTTGCTCCTCCTCACTGCGGATGGCCTCATCTTGACACAAGTTGAGGCCATGAACCGCTATGCTGGAACGGTACGTTAATTGGAATTAAAATGTTTGGCCACTGGGAAGTTCATCTTGTGTACCAGGATACAGAAAAAAAATTGTTTGCATACTCTCTGGGCAGATCATATCATACACAAGCTCATCGAGATAGTAAGAAGTAAGCAGCATGTCAGAAATGGCATTCTAGCAACAGAAAAAGTGCAATGCAGCTAAACAAGCAAAGTACAAGGACCAAGGTAAGACAAATTGGGAGATCGAGAATTCACCTTTTGCTCACCAAACGTCCAGTCAAAAGTCTGACAACAGTGGGATAGAAGCCATTCTTGTCCAATGGTAGGTGTTTTCAAGTTATTTGTATTTTCTGCCTGACAGGAGAAGGGAGAGAGAGAATGAGTGGGGTGGGAATGGCCCTTGATTATGTTGCTCAAGAATCACTGAATGGACATTTACAGCCTGGAGTAGAAAATAGTAACAGGTAATCTTACTGAAACATTATCTTGACAGGATAGCTGATGGCTATTTCCTTTGTTACAAATGTAAAACAAAAGGGCATACGCATCCTGGCTTAGAAGGAATGTAAATATATATGGGTCAGAGAATTTTGCTCTGTGACAATAGTACATTGTCATAAACATGCCAATTGCAGATGCCACATAAAGGGTTGGTTCATGAAACTTTGGAATTCCCCTCCCTAAAATGCTGATTTATTATGGATGTTCTAGGTTGGGTAGACAGATCAAAGATTTATAGGAAAGAAGAATTGAGTCCAAACATTGGATCAATCATTGCTTCACTGAATGTGGAACAGGTTTAGTTATCCAGCTATTTCTTCCTTTCTTCTCTTGGATATGTACTGAAAAGTAATCTGTTTTATTTAATGCAACACACACAAAATGCCGGTGGAACTCAGCAGGTCAGGCAGCATCTATGGAAATGAATAAACAGTCGACATTTCAGGTCATGACCTTTCTTCAGGACTGAAAAGGGAGGGAGAAGATGACAGAATACAAAGGTGGTGAGAGGGAAATAGGAAAGCTAGAAGGTGATGGGTGATGCCAGGAGGGTAGGAAAATTAAAGGAGTGGAGAGAAAGGAATCTGATAGGAGAGGACAGTGGACTATAGCAGAAAGGGAAGGAGGAGGGGGAACCCCGTGGGAGGAGATAGGCAAGTGAGAAGAGGCAAGATGCCAGAATGGGAAATAGAAAAAGAGAGGAGGGTGACGGATTTTTTTTACTGGAAGGAGAAATTGACATTCATGCCATCAGGTTGGAGGCTACCCAGACAGAATACAAGGCGTTGCTCCTCCAACCTGAAGGTGGCTCATCGTGGCACAAGAGGTCGGCATGGACCAACATGTCAGAATGGGAATGGAAATTAAAATGTTTGGCCACCAGGAAGCTCTACTTTTGGCATATGGAGTAGAGGTGCTCAACGAAGTGGACCCCAATTTACAATGGGTCTCACCCATGTAGAGGAGTTCTCACCGGCAGTACTGGGCACAATAGACAAACCCAGCAGATTCACAGGTGAATTGTTGCCTCACCTGGACGGACTGTTTGGGGCTCTGAATGGAGGTGAGGGTAGGTGAATGGGCAGATGTAGCATTATGGCTGCTTACAGGGTTAAGTACCAGGAGGGAAATTAGCAGAGAGGGATGACTAGGCAAAGGAATCACAGAAGGAGTGATCCCTGTGGAAGTGGAGGTGAGGGAGTGGGGAAGGTAAAGAAATGTTTGGTGGTAGGATTCCTTTGGAGATGGTGAAAGTACAGAGAATGATGTGTTGGATGCAGAGGCTTATGAGATGGCTTATTTAATGATCTTTGTCAACAATATACATAATCCAAATTTTAGGAGGGACAATTTACCCTTAACTATAAGTAGAATTATCAAGACATTCAAGCAGTTTTGGATCAGTTACTGCTACACCACAAATTCTTACTTATACAATCATGGAAATTATCCTCCAAATAAATGGCCATATTTTCCTTTTGTTAAAGTAGTGTTACGTACCCCGTAACTGGGTTGCCAAACCAGCAGAAATGGATCACTCAGTTGGAGTCTGGAGTACTAGAACTAAGAAAGTTTTATTAAAGAAACAAGCAACACAGTAATCGAAAGGATAATAAATGCAACAGTTCAGTGATGATAAAACACATGTGCACAGAATTAAGATAACAGCATCAATCAAGCTCTATCGTTGTCTAGGGGTTAAATGACCAATTTCAAAATGACTCAAAGTTCAGTCCAGTTTGTAGTTCAGTTCGCAGTAATCGTTGCCATGGCGATGGACAAGGTGGGGGAAGAGAGACAGAGATAGAACAGGAACAACTGATCATTCAGAACAGCTTCACTCACAGACCAGCGGGATGGCTCACAAACAGCATTTGGGCGGGTCCTTGGTGATGTCACCTGAGGTCACCGACTGTGACCCCTCCTCCAGATGCGGTCGATCCTCTGCAGTGAACCCGGCACCCAGGCAAGGGCGGACACACACCGGGTTCCCGCTGATCGTACCTTTCCACCCTGTGCGTTGTCCGGTACTTCTCATCACTCGTGAGAGGCGCACCGCTTCCAGGGTCTCGTTACCTCGGGTGGCGTGTGTGTCTGTCTTAGCGAACCTGTCCCTTTTTATCCCCCTGCTGGGGTATCGCCTGTCCATCACTTCAAACAGTTCAGGGTTCAAAGGGGGGAGCCGCTCCAGACAGCTCTTCCTCCCACATCCCTTCATTACACATCTCCAGACGCTGCTCCATTGTTCCTTATCTCTCCTTCCCCTGAGGGCAGGTGGCAGACCAACTGCTGATGCCACTGATGCTAGCCCAGGCCAGCAAACATCTTAATTTTATGTGTATTCTCGTAACACTTCCCCCCTTTAAGGATTTTTACCGGGAGGTAAAAATTACAAACATGACTACATTATCTGATACATACACAATATACATCTTTAACAGTTATTTAGCTAATACAGAGAATTTGAAGCTGTCAACACCTTGACAGACAGTCATCACATTTTCTGTTCCTTTTACACGTGTTATTAATAATCCCTTAGACCAGGCTCCAACTCAGCAAACTTCATAGTGGCCAAAAACACTGATGAATTGCGACCAATGTAACCTCTCATTTGGTTTTGTCCCGGACCACAATAACAAGGGTCGTCCCATTCCGACTCAGTTTTCTCTCGCAAGGGCTTAGTAGGAGGGGGACGGGTATTGACCGCAGAGTTATTGCAAAACTTCCTGCAGTACCCCACCATCTCCAAGAGCCTTCTGAGGGCCCTCTTGTCTGTCGGGGTTGGGAGGTCAGCGATAGCCTGCACTGTAGCTTGCATCACTGCCAGCTGCCCCTGTGTCACCACAATTCCCAGGTAAGTGACATTCGTGTGGCCGAATTCATTTTTTCCAAGGTTCACTATCAAGCTGGCTTCAGACAGCCGTGTTAAATTGCCAATACACACCTCTGTGTTCGTTAGCCCTTTAGTCACTGAATTACTCAAAAAATATGGGTGTTGTTTACTTGGCCGCCCTATTGTAACAGGCATAACCCAACGTCCCAGTTCTTTGCATTTCCTCGGGACAATCAGACACATGGGTGCGAGTCGTTTAATTACTCCTTCGGGGATTAAGGGAGAGACCTTATCAGTAGACCTGGCCAAAACAATAGCCTTCTCCCATCTGACCGATCCCATCCTAATCTTTTCAAAATGGTTTTTTTCTCTTATCAAGGGGCCCCTAGCTTCATTGATTTCCACGCTAACACCGACTAGTTTTGTTAGCATATCAAAAGCCGGTGACCGTCTCAGTTCGCGTCGGTCATGATCAATAACATTCTTCCCCCTGGGCAGCCGGTAAATCTCTTTCATGATTCCACCAACTGTTTCCCCCAGCACCGCAAAATGTCCACCGGGGGGTACCTCGTGGGCCATGTTAAAAACCTCATCCCCATAACTCTTTTGCACCACCCCCCACTCCTCATCTGCGGATGCTGTACTTGATTTCCCTTTCTTCCTTAGCACCTCCTCATCCGCACAATAGCTTGTCAAGGCTGTGTCAGAGAGAGCGGTCTCGGCCAAAACCATCAGCCCCTCGTCTCGCTCCTGCGTCTGCACAAATTCTTTCCTGGCTACTGCTACGTCCGTCCCAGCTCCCTCACTACCTCTTATCTCACTACACCCTGTCTCATACAAGGTTGGCAGAAATGTTTCAGCCAAATTCACCATCGCGGGCGGGGCCTCCATGCTGGCAGGCTGACCCGTCAATCTCACGACTGGGAACACGATTCCTCCGGCGATGTCATTACCGAGCAAGACTTCCACGTCTTTCATCGGTAATTCGGACCTCACCCCGATCGTGACTAGTCCAGAGACCAGGTTGCTCTGTAAATGTATCTGGTGCAAAGGGACTGACTCTGTCCCTTCCCCAACACCTTTGACCTCTACCTCCCCAGTCTGGGTCTCTGAGCTAAACTCTAATACACTCTTCAGTATTAGTGACTGACACGCTCCCGTGTCTCTCCAGATCCGCACTGGAACTGGTTTTAACCTCTTTTTCACTGACACCAGTCCGGCCGAGATAAACCTCTCGCGCCCTTCCTGGACTTTTTCAGACCTGTCCTTCCCTAGCGGTTCGCTTAACAGCTCAATACAGCCATTCCAAATTTCCGCTTTTCCTTTCCCCGTCTCCTTTCTTGGGGCAAAGCACCTGGACGCAAAGTGTCCGACTTTCCCACAATTATAACAGACGACCCCAGGAGACTTCCTACCAGACTGCTCCCGGTCTACCTTATCCTTTTCACTAGTCCCCGGCTTACTTTCTGACTTTTCCGGTGGACTCTCCCCGCCGTCCTGACTACCCTTCTGGTAGCCTTTACTCGGGGCAACCTTCATTTTATGCGTCAACGCATACTCATCCGCTAACTTAGCAGTTGCGGCTAACGTGGCTGCCTCTTTCTCATCAAGGTAGGGTCTCATACCCTCAGGGACACAACCTTTAAACTGCTCAATCAGAATCAGTTGCAGCAGTCTGTCGTAATCCCCCTCTACCCCTTTCGAGGCGCACCAACGCTCACAATATGTTTGCATCTCACGAGCAAACTCCAAATACGTGCGGTCCCACTGCTTCCTCACATTCCGGAACCTCTGCCGGTATGCCTCCGGGACCAACTCATAAATCCTGAGGATGGCCTCTTTCACCACCTCATACCTCTGGGCATCTTCCGCGGATAAAGCTGAGTAAGCTTGTTGGGCCTTCCCTTTCAGTACACTCTGAAGTAAGACAACCCACTTATCCCTCGGCCATTCCTGACTTATAGCTACCTTTTCGAAGTGGAGAAAGTACCGATCCACATCGGTATCGTCAAATGGGGGAACCAGCCTAACCTCCTGGGTCGCCCGGAACCCTCCACCTTGGTTCAGCACGAGCCCCTGCTCGGCCCTTATCTTTAACTTCTCCAGCTCAAATTCCCTTTCCCTCTGTTTCTCCTCTCTCTCCAACTGTCTGTCCCTCTCTCTCTCTTGCCTTTCTACCTCTCTCTCCTGCCTTTCTAACTGCTTCTCTTCGTGTTCTAACTGCCGTACCCGGAACTCGTGCTCGAGTCTCAGTTTTTCAAGCTGTACCTGTACCGCGTCTCCAGCAGGTTTTTCAATAGACACCTCCCCCAGCTCACCTTGGGGAAACACACCTTTAGATACATAGTGCTCTACAATAGCTCTGTGTATCTCCTCTCTCCTCATTGTCGACTTCACCTTAGCAAGATTCACCCGTTTTGCCACAGCTATCAATTCCGATTTCCTGGCATCCTCTAATGCCTCCAAGGTCGGCGCCTTTATAAATTCCTCAACCTCCATTTCTGCTGTTTGTCTTTTCTTTCTTTCGGGAATTTTAACCCAATCAATTTACTCCGTCCCAAATTTAGCGTTCAAAATCGCGGACGAGAACCCCACTTATGTTACGTACCCCGTAACTGGGTTGCCAAACCAGCAGAAATGGATCACTCAGTTGGAGTCTGGAGTACTAGAACTAAGAAAGTTTTATTAAAGAAACAAGCAACACAGTAATCGAAAGGATAATAAATGCAACAGTTCAGTGATGATAAACACACATGTGCACAAAATTAAGATAACAGCATCAATCAAGCTCTATCGTTGTCTAGGGGTTAAATGACCAATTTCAAAATGACTCAAAGTTCAGTTCAGTTTGTAGTTCAGTTCGCAGTAATCGTTGCCATGGCGATGGACAAGGTGGGGGAAGAGAGACAGAGATAGAACAGGAACAACTGATCATTCAGAACAGCTTCACTCACAGACCAGCGGGATGGCTCACAAACAGCATTTGGGCGGGTCCTTGGTGATGTCACCTGAGGTCACCGACTGTGACCCCTCCTCCAGATGCGGTCGATCCTCTGCAGTGAACCCGGCACCCAGGCAAGGGCGGACACACACCGGGTTCCCGCTGATCGTACCTTTCCACCCTGTGCGTTGTCCGGTACTTCTCATCACTCGTGAGAGGCGCACCGCTTCCAGGGTCTCGTTACCTCGGGTGGCGTGTGTGTCTGTCTTAGCGAACCTGTCCCTTTTTATCCCCCTGCTGGGGTATCGCCTGTCCATCACTTCAAACAGTTCAGGGTTCAAAGGGGGGAGCCGCTCCAGACAGCTCTTCCTCCCACATCCCTTCATTACACATCTCCAGACGCTGCTCCATTCTTCCTTATCTCTCCTTCCCCTGAGGGCAGGTGGCAGACCAACTGCTGATGCCACTGATGCTAGCCCAGGCCAGCAAACATCTTAATTTTATGTGTATTCTCGTAACAGTAGACACTGGGTACATATTTCCCAGCGGCCACACATATTAATTCCACATCCCATTACCATTCTGACATGTCTATCCACGGCCTCCTCTACTGTAAAGATGAAGCCACACTCAGGTTCGAGGAACAACACCTTACATTCCGTCTGGGTAGCCTCCAACCTGATGGCATGAACATTGACTTCTCTAACTTCCGCTAATGCCCCACCTCCCCCTCGTACCCCATCCGTTATTTATTTTTATACACACATTCTTTCTCTCACTCTCCTTTTTCTCCCTCTGTCCCTCTGACCATACCCCTTGCCCATCCTCTGGGTTCCCCCCCCTTGTCTTTCTCCCTGGGCCTCCTGTCCCATGATCCTCTCATATCCCCTTTGCCAATCACCTGTCCAGCTCTTGGCTCCATCCCTCCCCCTCCTGTCTTCTCCTATCATTTTGGATCTACCCCCCCTCCCACTTTCAAATCTCTTACTAACTCTTCCTTCAGTTAGTCCTGACGAAGGGTCTCGGCCTGAAATGTCGACTGTACCTCTTCCTAGAGATGCTGCCTGGCCTGCTGCGTTCACCAGCAACTTTGATGTGTGTTGCTTGAATTTCCAGCATCTGCAGAATTCCTGTTGTGTACATATTTCTGATTGTTTTAAAGTTAATATACAATGCATGATGGTTGCAAAAGGTGCAGAAATAATGGCTTCAAACTATAGTTCTTTATCAGAAACACAAAATTCTGCAAATGCTGCAAATTCTGAGCCATACACACAAAATGCTGAAGGAACTCAGCAGGTCTCCATCCATTGATGTTGTCTGTTACACAATAGTTCTTATCAGGAAACCACAGTCAGTGCAGATCAGTCACAATATCTCCTCATCTCTGAAAATCAACACAGGCTCACCTCAGGGATGCATGCTTAACCCACTGCTCTAATCTGTCTACACTTATGACTGTATGGCTATAAATTCATCAATGACATCAATCTTGTTGGTAGATTATAAGGTTGTTCTTGGAGATGCCAAGAGTGAGGTAGATCAACTGGTTGAATGGCATCACAACAACAACCTCACACTCAAAGTCAGCAAGACCAAGGAATTGATTGTGGTCTTCAAAAAAGGGGAAGCTGGGAGTGCACACACCAATCATCATTGAGGGTGTTGAAAAGGTGAGCAGCTTTATGTTCCTAGGTGTCAATATCTCAAGAGGATCAGTCCTGGGCCCAACACATTGATGCAGTCACAATCGCAATGAATTAGAGCCGATTTCTCTGGGTAACCCAAGCAGATGCACCTCCTGTGCTCCTTGATGCAGGTTTCCACCAGGCACAGAGCATAGGAGGTGTATCCATTTGGGTTACCCGGAGAAATCATCAGTAGCAGAACACTGCATTTGCAGTGGCCATAGGATTGACTTTGATGGCACAAAACTACTGTGCTATGCCAATGGCTTTTGGGACCATCTGGTAAAAGAAGCCATTAAAATTAAAACTAGATGAAAAGGATTTTAACAAATGTGAAGGTCTCACTTTACGTAAGAGCTGGAATTCAATTGTAAACAAGGTGGGAGAGTGGAAACCTGATTGGATGAAGTCTAACGAATCAGAAGGGACAGACTACAGGGGTATAAATACCACTGGACTTGACATGTCAGAGCTTCATCCCTGTTGAAGATGGCAGAGTTTGTCATTGAAGCTCAGTTATAATCGATAGATCAGCTGGAAGCCCAAGAAGAGTTTATTTGCCATATACATCGGGAAAACATTAGATCCTTTCTCAAACTTTTTGTTCACTTGTCCAGAGTCCATTTGTGAACATGTGCTTTGATTTCCTCCAACATCCGAAAGGCATGCAGGTTTATAGTTCCTGTAAACTGCCTCTCGTGTATGTGAATGATTAATCTGCAGAGACTTAATGAGAATGTGGTGAGAATTAGTGGAAGATTGATGTAAATGGGTGCATGATGGTCAGGACTGACTTGGTGGGCCAAATAACCTGTTCCTCTGTTGTATGTTTATGACTCTAGGATTATCAGAGCACTCAATATTACAATTGGCTCTTACAATTCTTTTGCAATGGAGAAGGAGTACACTGATCTCAAACCTCTACTGCCTTGTGGCTATAACCAACTCACGGGGATAGAATAGACCCCAAGAAAATATCCAGAGCTGGAGTGTTTAAGGCAGTCCTCTGTTGAGTTCAATGCTGACTGCCAACTCCTGTGATGCTTTTGGTGCCAAATTATATGGGTCTCTGCTATTCCATTGTGTTGAGAGAGGGAACCTAATACATGGGCAACAGCTTGCTCTCCATGTTGTACTACCTTGGCCTGCATACGGGCTTGCATATCGTATAGACAGCTAGGACTCAACTTCCATGGTTGAGCCTGACCAATGGAGGGACTGAATATAATATTCTCTTCAACATCAATTGAATGATTGCATCTGAATAAGAACAGCTCTCTCCCTTCCTAACAATTAAGACAATTTAATGTTGCCATACTCAGAGAGCTTGATTCATTTGGGAACACCGTGGTGTTGACTTCAGGTTCCGCGATAAAGGAACTGGCAAAAATTTGCAGAAAAACCTCTCCATGCACTGTCAGGTTAGGATTTGGAAATGAATGAGTTGCTAGGTTGGTGGACAAAAGTTGAAAAACAGATTTCAAAAAGGGCTTGATAGATACTTTAAAAGGAAATATAAAATGGATATTAGGACTAGCTACACTTCTCTTAACAGATTGAATATTCTCTTTCAGTGCTGTACTTATCTACAATTCCAAGATATTAAATATGAAAATAAATATAAACTCTTAAAATTGGTATTTTACTGACTCTTAAGCCTATTTATAACTTTCAAGAGTTTCACTTCTGTGAGTAGTACTACCAATGTAATAATCATTTTCAATATTAGAATTAGTATCAGATTTAGGCTTTTTTTCCTGTAGGTCTTTTGACTTTGGATGTTATTGTGAAAACAAATAAAGTACACAGCCCATATTGTAATTGGAGGAGAAAATTTAAAAAAAAGAGTGGCGCATTGTTCCCAGACAGGAGGAAATCTGCAGATGCTGGAAATTCAAGCAACACACACAAAAAATGCTGGTCCCAGCCCAAAACATCGACTGGACCTCTTCCTATAGATGCTGCCTGGCCTGCTGTGTTCACCAGCATGTTTTGTGTATGTTGGTGTATTGTTCCCTGCTGGTTTAAATTATTGCGCAAACTCAAGCTATCTGTCCATTTTATTTTGTGGGTCATTGGCCTTCCATTCTTGAGCACTTTTCATCAATCTCATTTGTTATTTAGCCCCCACTGATCTCCCTCCTGGCACTTATCCGTGTAAGCGGAACAAGTGCTACACATGCCCTTACACTTCCTCCCTTACCACCATTCAGGGCCCCAAACAGTCCTTCCAGGTGAGGCATCACTTCACCTGTGAGTCGACTGGGGTGATATACTGTGTCTGGTGCTCCCGATGTGGCCTTTTATATATTGGTGAGACCCAACGCAGACTGGGAGACCGCTTTGCTGAACACCTACGCTCTGTCCGCCAGAGAAAGCAGGATCTCCCAGTGGCCACACATTTTAATTCCACATCCCATTCCCATTCTGACATGTCTATCCACGGCCTCCTCTACTGTAAAGATGAAGCCACACTCAGGTTGGAGGAACAACACCTTATATTCCGTCTGGGTAGCCTCCAACCTGATGGCATGAACATCGACTTCTCTAACTTCCGCTAAGGCCCCACCTCCCCCTCGTACCCCATCTGTTACTCATTTTTATGCACACATTCTTTCTCTCGCTCTCCTTTTTCTCCCTCTGTCCCTCTGAATATACCTCTTGCCCATCCTCTGGGTCACCCCCCCTCCTTGTCTTTCTTCCCGGACCTCCTGTCCTATGATCCTCTCGTATCCCTTTTGCCAATCACCTGTCCAACTCTCAGCTCTATTCCTCCCCCTCCTGTCTTCTCCTATCATTTTGGATCTCCCCCCCCACCCTCCAGCTTTCAAATCCCTTAATCACTCTTCCTTCAGTTAGTCCTGACGAAGGGTCTTGGCCTGAAACGTCGACTGCACCTCTTCCTATAGATGCTGCTTGGCCTGCTGCGTTCTCCAGCAACTTTGATGTATGTTAGTTATTTATTGTGCCTGCCTCAGCATTGTGCACTTGCGCAGATGATAAAGTGGTTTGTGATAGAATCCAGCAACTTGAGTCATTTCAATGGAATGTACACTCAACTCAACAAGTAGCTCAGTACCATAAGAGACAAACGGCTTTCCAATGAGATTGATCATTGATAAATAAATCGACTCTTGATGAAATAACTAGTATTTGATAGCTGTGAATTGATATTATAATATGAATTTCACTTTAATTACTATCCGAGAAAATACTTGTTACAGCTATTAATTTTTGCATTAATTCAAAGCAGTAGCAGTGCTCAGAAACGACTGTCATTGGAGTTAGATTCTGAGTTAAAACTAAATTCATATTAAATTAAGTATTAACAGAGAAATTAACCCCTTGTAAAAAAATAAATAACCTGCGAAAACTCCCAGATTAACAGGACAGTAGCTTCAGGGGTTCGGCTTCTGGAAACTCACGTGACAATAAAGTTATTGTCTATTTTGTTCTCATCTGATTTTGAATTTATTACAGCGTTTTTCTGGCATTATTTATAAGCTAATGGAACAACATCTTTACCAGCCTAGATATGATTGACAAATCAGCTAACCACACCAAACTGAATTCCACCCGGCCTTTTGTTAATCAGGTACAGGGCGGGGCAGGGCAGGGCGACGCAACAAGAGAAGAGACAGGCTGTAAACTGCAAAGGAAAAGGAACAATCAAATAGGGGAAGAGTAGTTGCTGGCAGTGGAAGGTTTGCTGGGAAAAAGAAACAGCTAAAATGGCTTATATGAAGACTGTAACAGCAGGTCAATCGTTTGATAATCAGGATAATTCCACTTTGGCTCTACCGCCGCCCGAAAGATTGAGCACTTTGGCCCGAGTGGATAGTGAACGCAGAGTCAACAACCAAGTACGCATGATGATGCAGAATAAGAAAAATCAGTCGACTATTAAAAGAGGTACAGGAACCATTATCTGCGTTCTCTTTTTGCTTGTTTAAATATACTAAATGTATCCTCTCAGAGATTATAATTAAAAAGCTAAACTGAAAGCTTGCCTTTTTAAGCTGTCATTTTTTCCAGTTATATCGCGGTTGCTACCATATGGATTATTGCTTTAAGTTAATATCAGCACATTATTATCATATTTTGAAAGATAAAATGTGTTGAAAATATAAAGTTTACATAAAAAGTTTAATTTCTTGAAACGTGTATAATTAGTCCCAGTAAATGTAAAGTTCGGTTCAGTTTCTTCTTACAGGCTTCCTTTTGTGTGCTCTCTTAATCTCGTGTAACAGAAAAAAATATTGATAATGTACTGACAATACAAAACTGCTTTATCAAATGCCTTTCAGAATATTAATGGACTTAAAAAAAATTTAAATAGCCATTATGGAAGCGCGTGTGTATACTTAGTACAAGAGCTGATGTATGAAATATACTTAATAGTTTAGATTAGGGGTTCCTAAATATTTTTTAAGCCATGGACTCTTGCCATTAACTGCGGGGTCCATCGACCTCTGGCTTAGATTTTAAGGTTTGTAACTTCTTGTATTCCCCTAGCCATGAGCTTTGCATGCTGTCAATTGTTAACACAATTAACTGACCGCCGGAATCCAGATCAAGGATTTGCAGTGTTCTGGTATCCAATGAATGATAATTAGCATTTTAAGCGATATATAATGCAAAATTGCTTTTGAAAATAATGTTTTGAAAATGTTTTTTTTTCTTCCTTTTGTTGCACAGACGCGTCAAATGGGCAATGGAATGCAAGCCAAAAAGACATTATTGACCTTGGAAATAGAATGCAAAGTTTTACTATGAAGATCCAAGGGTCTCAGAGGCACAAGGTAAACCTTCTGAAAAAGATACTTTTTCTTTGCCAGTTTTTACAAACTAAATGTGTGACAGTAACCGAGGTTAAAAATTAATGCATGTTGTTGCCCAAAGCTAGATAGAATCTACAACAGAATATTAATCAAACTTGCAGCATTAAGTACTGCCCTTTAAATCTAATACTTCTATTAAAATATTATTTCTTGACAGTGTACTTGTATGTGTTACACTATCAAAATGCAAAAATATTAATAGTCAAATTTGTACTAGATTCAATATTATTCCAAATGATCTCTGCTTAATGATGGAAATTATTTAGGTAACTTGAAGGTGTATTAGGGAACTTTTATACAGTTTGGTGAACATTAGATAGTTAGTGATGAAGAAACTGGAAATCATAAATTTCTCCGATAGGTAACAGTGAACAGTTCACCTCAGTAATACGCCTTCCCGTATTCCTGGCCACATTGTATTCAAAGTGTCGCTGGTTAATCATATGTAGATTTTTATCCTTGCCTTCAAAAATGATGTGCTTTACACCCTGATTCGAAGAAATGTTGTCTTATTTCTATATACATTATGTACGTTATATATCTGTATGTGGTTGAATGACAATAAACTTTGCTTGACTTTTAGCTGTCAATGTCTGTGCCAAACCATGTCAAATTAAACAAAATCTTGTGATTCTTCTCTCTATATTCACGCTAACCCTGGCAGCCTGCTCCAAGCACCTCTCACTCTGTCTTTTAGGGAAAAAAATCTTGTCCTGCTCATCTGTCTTAAATTCTCCCCCGCCCCACACGTACACCTTAAATGCATGTCCTCTGGTATTTGACATTTATACACCAGGAAAAAGATTTCTCAATACACCAGTGCTGTTACGCATCCTGCCATGAATTGTAGACTTTCCCTTCCCACTATTATTTTAAAGAAAACATCTCTGACATCCCCCTTATACTTTGCTCCAATCACCTTAAAATTTTGCCGCTTCATATTAGCCATATTCCACCCTGGGAAAAAGGTCTCTGGCTCTCCACTCAATCTATGCCTCTTATCCTCTAGTACATAAGATAAGTGTTTAAGAGGTATTCAGACAGGCACATGAACAGGCAAGTAATGGTGATATAAACCAGGTTCAAAAATGTGATTAATTTAATTTAGCTATTGAAACTAACTGTAGTGAACTTTCCTATGTATTCATCTGGAGAACAAAGTTTTATAGAAACAGCAATGTGATCACAAGGGTCATCACGGTTAGAATTAATTGACCAGATAATAACACATAGAATTATAATGAATTGTAATTAACTAAGCCGTAGCCCATGATTGGAAAATAATATATTGTGTCTAAATAAGAAAATCTGCAGATGCCGGAAACCTAAGCCACACCCACACCCACAATGCTGGAGGAACTCAGCAGGGCAGGCAGCGTCTATGGAAAATAGTTCATCAGCCCTTTTGAAGGGTCTTGTCAACTATACTCTTTTTTTCCATAGATGCTGCCTGGGCTACCAATCTGGCTTCACCTATCTCCTAGCTAGTCTGCTTCCCGTCCCTGCACCATTTTATTTTGGCATCTTCCGCCTTCCTTTCCAGTTTTGAAGAAGGGTCGTGGCCCGTAATGTTTTATTAATTTCCTTAGAAATGCCTCGCCTACTGAGTTCCTCCAACATTTTGTGTGTGTTGCTTTGGATTTCCTTTCTTTTTCTTTTTCAATATTTTTATTGATATTATATAAATTGCATGAATACAAATACAAAATTCATAAGGATACAGGTAAATAATATGGATTACATTACATTTAAATCACAGTAATATCACAGTATCCCATATTCCAAATCAATCATGTATAAAAAATTGAATTATGAAATGAAAAAATAAAATAATTGTATTTTATTAAAAATAATCTACCCCCACTACCAAGATGAGCTGGTTGGTTTTTTTTTTAAAAAAAAGAAAAATACCTTGCCATATGATATTATAATAATAATGGCTCAGATCCATACTTTAATAACAGTTCAAAGATTGTGAAAATAATTCAGGAAGGGTCCCTATAACATTAGAAAATCATGTTTAGAATCACAAACCGAACAACGAATCTTCTCTAGATTTAGATATAACATAATGTCGGATAGCCATTGAATGTGAGTGGGTGGGGCGGCCTCCTTCCACTTGAGCAAGATCACCCTCCTTGTCATAAGAGACTGGATTTCCAAAATCTGCAGAATTTCTCATATTTATAGCTTTCTCAAGGTTTATAAAGGAAATGACTTCTTAATAATTTAGTAGAGATTATTCAGTTACATACAAGTTTTTCTTGATTACAGTACAGGTTTCCCCCGCCATCCGAAGGTACAGTGTTCCTATGAAACGGTTCGTAAGCTGAAATGTCATAAAGCGAAGAAGCAATTACCATTTATTTATATGGGAGAATTTTGTGAGCATTTGCAGACCCAAAAATAACCTACCAAATCATGCCAAATAACACACAAAACCTAAATTAACAGTAACATATAGTAAAAGCAGGAATTATATGATAAATACACGGCCTATATAAAGTAGAAATACTTCTCTACAACGATTGCCTGCACAGATCCCCATAGCGAAAATCTCACGCAAGCGCCGTCTGCAGAAAATCTCACGCAAGCGCTGTTGGCATAAATGTGCTCTCCAGTAACCTTTAAACTATGAAGCTGCCGAATCTACCAAATAACACATAAAAATACACAGCCTACATAAAGTAGAAATAATGTATGTACAGTGTAGTATCACGGGAATTGGGAAGACATCGAGCACACTGAAGGTGTGTTAGACTGAGTCATTGCAGGCTGGGTGGTGCAGTGGTCCCCACCTTCCGGGCTGCCAAGCGATACATTGCCGCAAAGCATGCAGGGGTGCAGCGGTAGCCAGGAGGCACACAGCTCATCTTTAAGAAAAAAGCCGAAATAAACATGCTAATTAATTAGATGCTGCCCGGCACGTAAATGTCGGCGCAGATCAGAGGCGATTGCCGATTGCATCGGCACTGATCTGGGCCGACAATTGCGTGCTAGGTGGCACCTAATTAATTAGCATGTTTATTTTGGCTTTTTTCTTAAAGATGTGCTGTGTGCCTCCCGGCTACCACTGCATTCTCCGCAAATCGGTACAGTATCTGACCGGGGCCCGGGGTTTAGGGTGGTGAGACACGGGGGTGTCATCTCATCGTCGATCAGGGCAGGCAGCTCATCTTCTCCTATGACTGCTTGCAGCGATGTCGAAGGTCGAGGTTCATCGTCTGCTGTGGCTGATGCGGAAGGCTTGCTTGACTGCTGAGCCTCGCGCATTTTTATATCACGCAGTTCTTTGTAATGACTCAAACCATCTTGCAAATATCCCCTAAACCTACGTACCCTTTCAAAATTAAAGTCGTACTTTATCATTGCAGTGAAAATCTCACGCAGTTGCTTCACGTTCAGTTCCTGGACGACTTCACTTGCACTACTGCATTCGGTTTTGATTGTTATCCTTTCCTCTTTCAATTGCATCAGCTCTTCATCTATCAGTTCTTGGTCATGAGATGCCAAAACCTCTTCAACATCATCTTCGTCAGCTTCCACAAGCCAAACTCACTTTGTCCTTACTTTGTTCACCACGATCGAAACGCTTAATTATGTCTAGTTTTATGCTAAGTGTAACACCCTTATGAGCTCTTTCCGGCTTTCCCGACACCTTAGAACTCATCTTGTTAATGGCTGCTCAATGCAATGTGTTTAAGCAATGCCGTTCCGAATCCAGGGGAGAGCGGCTGCTCACGGTACACGCTGCCTTTTATCGCGTGCTGATTTTTTTTATCACGCGCTGCCTTTCGTCGTAACAGTGAAAACACCTTCTGAAAGTGAAAGCAGGGTACTAATGTAGGTCTTTTGTAACAGTGAGGTTTTGTAAAGCAAACGTTCGAAAAGCAGGGACACCTGTAGTAGTATCCACACCATCAGCAAATAATTGTCTTTTTATTTTTGTATTCTGGCTATGTAAGTTAAATGTATATCAAAAATGATATAGCTGAGGTAAAGTCATTATTGCTTTTTCATAAGTTTGATTTTATTAAGGAACTCATTGAAAAGTGTAAGTTGTATTATCCAGTTCTAAACACTGAAAGAAGTTATTTAGTTGGCTTTTAGTTTTGTGTAATGTTTCTTGTCCCAGTTTCAAAATTCTGTCCTGACAATATTTACCGAAAACAGAAATGTATTAAGAATGTAAAAGCAGGATATGCTTTTTAATGCGATGAAGAATCAGACCAGTTGTTAACTGTTTCTTACATTCTCACATGAAATTGCTGCATTACAACTGACAAGATATGTTCAAAATGTCAAATCATCAAGCTTTCAATTTCAGTTCCTCTCCATGCTTTAGCTTTTATGAAATCAAAACTTAAGAATTTTTTTTAAACAACAATCAAAGCATGAATTGAAATTGTGTCTTCAGTTAAACTCATCAGGTGAATGTTGTAGGATGGTTTAAGAACTTTAATCATCACTAAAGTTGTTTTTGATAGACATATGAATTCATGAACACCACCTACATTTCTTATTACTGAGCTATCATAAAGTAATATCACCAGTTAATTTTCTTCCCAGCAAATGATCTTCAGTGTTTTTCAGAAACATCCCAGGGCTACAGTATTTACATTCAGCGGCCACTTTATTAACTGCCTCCTGTGGCCACTGAGTGTATATTTGTGATCTTCTGCTGCCGTAACCCATCCGTTCTAAGTGGATGTTGTGCATTCAGAGATGTTTGTCTGCACACCACTGTTGCATCGCGTGGTTATTTGAAATATTGTTGCTTTCCTGTCACCTTGAACTAGTTAGGCCATTCTTCTCAGTCCTCTGTCATTTACAAGACGAGAAGATAAAGGAGCAGAATTAGGCCATTTGGCTCATTGGGTCTGCTCTGCCATTTCATCATGGGTGATCCAATTTTCCTCTTGGCCATAATCTCCTGCCTTCTCTCCATATTCCTTCATGACCTGACCAATCAAGTCTCTGTCAACTTTTGACTTAAATATACATGAAGACTTGACCTCCACAGCTGCCTGTGGCACATATTTCCACAGATTCACCGCTCTCTGGCTAAAGAAATTCCTCATCTCTGTTCTAAAAGGACACCCCTCTATTCTGAGGCTGTGTCCTCTGGTCCTAGACTCTCCCACCTTAGGAAACATTCTCTCCACATCCTCTCAATCAAGACCTTTCACCATTTGACAGTTTTCAATTGGGTCACCCCTCACTCTTCTGAACTCTAAATGCAGGCCAAAAGCTATCAAATACCCCATATATGACTAGCCATTCAATCCTGGAAACATTTTTGTGAACCTCCTTTAAACTCTTTCCAGTTTCAACACATCCTTAGATAAGGGGCCTAAACCTGCTCTCAATACTCCAAGTGAGGCCGTACCACTGCTTTATGAAGTCTCAATATTACATCCTTGCTTTTATGTTCTAGTCCTCTTGAAATGAATTGCATTTGCCTTCCTCACCGCAGACTCAAACTGCAAATTAACTTTTAGGGAATCCTGCACAAGGACTCCCAGGGTGTTTCCCCCCACAGAACTGCCACTCACTAGATGTTTTCTTCGCACCATTCTCTGTAAATCGTGGACTGTTGTGCATAAAATCTCAGGAGATCAGCAGTTGCTGACATACTCAAACCATGGTCAAAATTTCTTCAGCATTCTGATGCTTGGTCTGAACAACAACAGAACCTCTAGACAATGTCTACATGACTTTATACATGGAATTGCTGCTAGATGTTTGGCTGATTAGATATTTGCATTAATGAACAAGTGCAGCTAATAAAATGGCTAATGAGTCTACATGAATAATATGAGAGAAATCAAGAGCAGACTATTTGATGGCAAGAACATCATTTTCTCTAACTTCAAGTAATTTTTCTTCATCCCTTTTCCCTCTTCCACCATTTTCCACTCTGGCTCCCAACTTGCCTCTTCTCACCTGCCTGTCACATCTCTGAAGACTCTCTTTCCTTTTTTTTTCTTTCTGTATCAGATTCCTCCTCCTTCAGCCCTTTTAACTTTTCCACCTCGCGGCTTCTGCCCTCCCCTACAGGCTTTCACTTTCTAGCGTGTACTCCTTCCCCTACCCCCTCACCATATTATTCTGGCTTCTTCCCCCTTGGTTCCCAGTTCTGATGAAGTGTCTTGGCCCAAAACATTGACTGTTTCTTCCTTTTCATAGATGCTGTCTGACCTGAGTTCCTGCAGCATTCTGTGTGTGTTGCCCTGAATTTCCAGCATCTGCAGAATCTCTTGTGGTTATGACCATCTGTCAAATCTGCTCTGATGTTTGAGGTTTATTTTATTTCAAATTTACTAGGCCTTTGACATTAAATTTCC
Organism: Mobula hypostoma; assembly: GCF_963921235.1. Classification (NCBI taxonomy): domain Eukaryota; kingdom Metazoa; phylum Chordata; class Chondrichthyes; order Myliobatiformes; family Myliobatidae; genus Mobula; species Mobula hypostoma. The sequence continues at coordinate 38,542,937 of NC_086109.1, forward strand.
ATAGTACCCTAGAGCTGTCTTTATTTATATGTGTACAAGGACACACTTTATTGCCTGTTACTAGTTTCACTTAGATAGTGATCGTGATTCAACTTTATTACAGGCAATAGAGGTGCTTCCATAGTCATAGAATGTGGCGGTTCCCACATTTCAAGCTGCCGTTGATGAAGCACTGACGACATACTTGGTGTGGATGGTGTGTCATTGGAAAAGGGTTGTGAGTCATGCATTCCCTGCCCATGTTCTGAATGGTTGAGATTTCAGATCTAAGAAGGGAACAGGCCTAAGAGCATTAGCAATTCTCTGCAATGCATTCAGCAAATTTTACTGCAGTGACAATGTACTTGTGGAGGAAGTACATACTAGGAGCACTAGGTGGGGTTCCAGTCAAGCATCTTCTGCATCCTGGTTGGTGTTAATCACATCCAAACATTTGGAAAGTGATTCAGTGCACTTTGAGAAAAGCGCTGGGGAAAAGGAAGTTAATTCTTCTCCACAGAATGTGTGATTTATTCTCTGCTCTTGAATTAAATTAAATTGTGTGGCTGGTCCATTGAAGTTTCTAGTCAGTGGTGATTCTGGAGGGTGTAACACTGGTAATGCATTAAATATCAGAGTGGAAGTTAAGCTCTCTCTTGGTCATTTGTCCAGCCCAGATTGTGCCTGAAAGATATTAGCTCAAGCCTGAACAGTATGCAGGAAGAGTTGTGGATTAAATTGAGCAACCTGTGTTTGTTTTTTGATTTCTTCACTTCAGAACGTGTGATGCAAAGAAAGGTTTTGAAGCATCACTTGAACCTTGGTCGCTACTCTGTGGAGCTCTTTGCACAGTGTCCGAGGGCTGAGATGACTGGTTTGCAGCAACCAATACTATTTTTCTTTTTCTATGTGTGAGGTATGGTTCCAGCCAGTAGGAACCGCCTCTGATTCTCATTGAGTTAAATTTGTACACTTGGTGCCTCATTTGTTCAGATGTCGTCATGCTGCCCGTTCAAATTCAGCTTGGTTATGATGAGGTGTGTAGTCTAGACAAAACAAAAATTGATAAACTGTTGTTTAAGTATTGCTTGAGGACAGTATCAAATGTTGCTTTTCTAATGAATATATACTGATGAGTCAATTCATTTTAAAGCCCTGTTTTGTCCCTCCCTTTTTTCCTGATCACCTTCCTTTTTTCCTGATCAGTGGGAACTTCAGCTAATTTCATTTTCTTACCTATGAAATTCAATAACTGTATAGGTGCCTATTAATACCATAAAACACAGGAGCAGAATTAGGCCATTTGGCCCATTAAGCTTGGTCTGTCATTCATTCATGGGAGGACATCTTGTTGCCATTCCTATACTATATTTTTACAAATTGTTTGTTTCCTACTCTCTAACTAGACCTTTAATTTCCCACTAATTTTAGAGTGACTGTATGCCTTGGAGCTTAAACTGATTCAAACCTTTTTATAAATGCACAGACATTTCCTTTCTCGTATTGACTTTGCATGTTCTCATGCAAAGTCAGACAAAGGGATATATATATTTTATCTTTTTACAACTGTTTTCCACCCAGTTCTTGGGTGTAACTTTTGTTAAGGAATGTGATCCAACTTCTGGGATGATGTGATTTATTTTGCAACAAAATAGTCGAATGAAGTTGGTTTTCATTTCCAGAGATGAACCTCAAACTTTTTCTTTCGGCAAGAATAGAAAGTTCAAGTTCCAACAACTGTGTTATAAAGCACCACTGCACAACAGGAGGCTGCTTGGTTCACCGAGGGTTTGTGACCGAATGCCTTTAAATGCTAATCCAGCATGTACAACAATAATCTAGGTATTTCCCGTACCATCACTTTACACAATGTCGCCTGCACAATTTTTTTAAGTTTATAGTTCGCTTTAAAAGCAATTCAATAAATATTCCTGACACTTTCATGTTCAGCAAATTGGTCACCAGATAATAAGGTAGAAATCTAGTATGCTATTTTTGTTGTTCTGCAGAAGTTACATCAGTTAAATGTAAGAATTCCTGGAAACATTTCTTCTGTTGGTAAGCAAAGTTGTACTCTTTATGCTTGACTTTGACGGTTTCTGAAGATTTTTGGTACTCTAGATAATTTTATCAGCAACTTATTATTTTGTCAACATTGCAGTGTGGTTCGTTAACACTCAGTACAATGTGCAGCACTTTTCATGGGATCATCCTTTGATGTAGTAGTAATACAAAACCTTGTTAGGGTCTCAGAGGATATCAGAGAATATAAAGACAAATCTGGCTTCTATATGTGTCGAAGAAATTACCCTTTTTACCATATTTTACTACAGGAGAATTTACCTCATTATCAAGCAGACCTTGGTATGAGGTTAACCCTTTAATAAGTGACTATAGAGCTATTGGGCCAGCTGGTGGTGTAGTGGCATCAGCGCTGGACTTCGGAGTGGAGGCTCCCGAGTTCGAACCCTGCCAGGCTCCCCGGCACGTTTTCCATCTGTGTAGGGTTGAGCGTCGTGCTAGCATGTCGACCTCGACAAAAAGAAATTGCCTGCTACAGAACCATCAACAGCAAAATGTTGATGGCCTATGCTCCCTTGTGAGTTTAAAAGGCAATTTCCTTTCCATGGAACTATTGCCTTGCGACTCTACCTATGTCAAGTTGCGTCCTTAATTTATAGAGAACAGCCAAGCATATTTAGTCAGCGATTTCAAGAAGCACTTGTTAGTTCCAGTCTATATACCTGAATTTACTCTTGTTACATCATGGGCATTTAGCAATTACTATTTGTGCTAATTTTAAAAATTGGATTGTAGCATGTGCTAGTCTCCAAATCTAGTAAAAGGTCAGGTCAAAGAACAAAGGAGTGAATTGAAAGAGAAAGTAAATGAGTTAGAGGAAGTAGGTTAACTGACTACAAAAAGGAACGCAAAGAGCATTTGAAAGAATCTCACAATATACAGTATTTGTTGGTAAATGGAAGCCTTTGGGATTAAAATGGACCACGGGACAGCTAGCAGAAAACAAGGACAAATTTGTTTTCAGTCTATTTTATTCTTCAGGGTGTGGAGAAATGACATTAACTTTGTTCTATGAAAATGTATTTTTGCAGACGACATATACCACAAAAGCATGATAAGCAAATAAGAGAATTAAGGGGATGACAATGGACTGGAAAGTAATGTAGATTACAGTCAATCCAGAGAAATGCGATAAGCATGTATTGGTAGAAAAATAATGAGAATAAATTAAAATGCACCAATGTTAGAACAGTTGGAGCACAAAATGTGTTTACATTTTTAAAGGTTGCAGGGCAAGTTACTAGAGAGTATTAATTTGCAAGTGCGGCTTGATTTTATAAACTGGGATATGATGTATGAAACAAATAACTCCATCCCAACAGGTCAGAGTAGGGCACACATAGAGTTTTTTGGTCAGTTTTGAGCATGTTACTTTAGGAAAGACATTAGGACCTTGGTAGGGTTGCAGAGAATCTTGACTGGAATGGCTGAAGAATTGAAGCAGGGGTCAGGGCGTCAGAGTTCTGGATCATGGGACCGCTTCTGGGACAGTTGCACTTGAATCCAAAGGGGACCAATATCCTTGCAGGTAGGTTTACAAAAGCTAAATGGCAGGGGGATGGGAACCAGTATGATAGAGCTGCGGATGAGCTAGCAGGTTTACAAGCAGATGATGGGTGTAAAATGAATGTAAGGAAGGACAAGCCAATGATTGAATTGTACCACAGAGGCAAAATTCAAAAGGGCAAAGAATGCCAGACTGAAGGTACTGTATTTAAATGCATGTAGCATTCAGAATTATGTGGATGAACTTGTGGCACAATTAGAGATTGGTCGATATGAAGTTGTGGGCATCACTGAATCGTGGATGAAAGAAGGTCATAGCTGGGAGCTTAATATCAAAGGATATACTTAGTATCAAAAGGACAGGCAGGAAGGCATAAGTGGTGGTGTGGCTGTGTTGGTAAGAGATGGAGTTATATCTTCAGAAAGAAGTGACATGGGATCAGAGAATGTCGACTCTTTGAGGGCAGAGTTAAGAAACTGCAAGGGTGGGGGGAAAAAAGTGAATAATATATAGGCCTCCAAATTGTAGCCAAGGTTGAGATTGTGAAGGGAGCTGGAAAGGGCATGTAATAAGGAGAATGTCCCAATTGCAATGGGGGACTTCGATATGCAAGGGGATTTGGAAAATCAGATTGCTGTCGGATTGCAAGAGAGGCAATTTGTTGAATGCCTGTGAGATAGCTTTTTAGAGGAGGTTGTGCTTGAGCCTACTAGGGGAAACGCTATCTGAGATTGGGTGTTGTGCAATAATCCAAATCCAAACGAGGTAATGATAGAGATCTGGAAGATTACAAGGCTAGCAGGAAGGAGCTAAAGAACGAAATTAGAAGTGTCAGAAAGAGCCATGAGAAGGCCTTGGCGAAGACGATTAAGGAAAACACCAACGCGTTCTACAAGTATGTGAAGAGCAAGAGGATAAGATGTGAGAGAATAGGACCAATCAAGTGTGACAGTGGAAAAGTGTGTATGGAACCGGAGGAAATAGCAGAGGTACTTAGTGAATACTGAAGCCAAGTATTCATGATGGAAAAGGGTCTTGGGGATTGTAAGGATGACTTGCAGCGGACCGAACAGCTTGTGCATGTAGATACTAAGGAGGAGGATGTGCTGGAGCTTTTGGAAAGCATCAAGTTGAATAAGTCATCGGGACTGGATGAGATGTACCCCGGGCTACTGTGGGAGGTGAGGGAGGAGATTGCTGAGCCTCTGGCAATGATCTTTGCATCATCAATGGAGACAGGAGCAGTTCCAGAGGATTGGAGGGTTGCAGCTGTTGTTCCCTTATTCAAGAAAGAGTAGAGGTAGCCCAGGAAATTATAGACCAGTAAGTCTTACTTCAGTGGTTGGTAATTTGATGGAGAAGATTCTGAGAGGCAGGATTTATGAACATTTGGAGAGGCATAACATGATCAGGAATAGTCAACATGGTTTTGTGAAAAGCAGGTGGTGCTTTACGAGCCTGATTGAGTTTATTCGAGGATGTGACTAAACACATTGATAAAGGCAAAGCAGTAGATGTAGTGTATATGGATTTCAGTAAGGCATTTGACAAGGTACCCCATGCAAGGTTTATTGATAAAGTAAGGAGGCATGGGATCCAAGGGGACATTGTTTTGTGGATCTGGAACTGGCTTGACCACAGAAGGCAAAGAGTGGTTGTAGATGGGTCATATTCTGCATGAAGTGGTGTGTCTCATTGATTTGTTCTGGGACCCCTTATTCTTTGTGATTTTTATAAATGACCTGGGTGAAGAACTGGAGGGATGGGTTAGTAAATTTGCTGATGACACAAAGGTTGGGGGTGTTGTGGATAGTGTGGAGGGCTGTCAGAGGTTACAGTGGGACATTGATAGGACACAAAGCTGGGCTGAGCAGTGGCAGTTGGAGTTTAACCCAGATAAGTGAGGTGGTTCATTTTGGTAGGTCAAATATGGCAGAATATAGCATTAATGATAAGACTGTTGGCAGTGTGGAGGATCAGAGGGATCTTGGGGTCCGAGTCCATAGGACACTCAAAGCTGCTGTGCAAGTTGACTCTGTGATTAAAAGGCATATGTTGCATTGGCCTTCATCAATCGTGGGATTGAATTTATGAGCCAAGAGGTAATGTTGTAGCTATATAGGGTCCTGGTCAGATCCTACATGGAGTACAATGCTCAGTTCTGGTCGCCTCACTACAGGAAGGATGTGGAAACCATAGAAAGGGTGCAGAGGAGATTTGCAAGGATGTTGCCTGGATTGGGAAGCCTGCCTTATGAGAATAGGTTGAGTGAACTCTGCCTTTTCTCCTTGGAGCGACGGAGGATGAGAGATAACCTGTGAGAGGTATATAAAATGATAGGCATTGATTGTGTGGATAGTCAGAGGCTTTTTCCCAGGGCTGAAATGGCTAGTACAAGATGGCACAGTTTTAAGGTGCTTGGAAGTAGGTACAGAGGAGATGTCAGGGGTAAATTTTTTTACGCAGAGAGTGGTGAGTGCATGGAATCGGTTGCCGGCGACAGTGTTGGAGTTGGATACGATAGGGTCTTTTAAGAGACTCTTGGATAGGTACATGGAGCTTAGAAAATATAGGGCTATGGGTAACCCACGGTAATTTCTAAGGTAAGGACATGCTCGGCACAACTTTGTGGGCCGAAGGGCCTGTATTGTGCAGTAGGTTTTCTATGTTTCTGAATTTTATTGGGAGCTTAAGGTAAAGGAACCCGTAGGAAGGAGTGATCATAATATGATTGAATTTGTATTGCAGTTTGAGAGGGAGAAGCATGGAACATGTATCAGTATTGCAGTGGAATAAAGGGAAATACAGAGGCTTGCCCAGGTGGATTGGAGGGGGATACTAGTGAGGATGAGAGTAGAGCACAGGTGGCTGAAGTTTTTGGGAATAGTTTGCAAGGTGTAAGATGGATATGTTCCAGAGAAGTATTTCTCAAATTGCAGGGGTAGGCAGCAGTGGCTGACAAGGGAAGTTAAGGACTGCAGAAAGCCAGGCAAAGGGCATATAACGTAGCAAAAGTGATTGCGAAGTTTTAAAATCCAACAAAAGACAACTAAAAAAGCCATAAGAGGGGAAATGTACAGGCAAACTAGCCAATAATATAAAGTTTTTTCAGTTATATAAAGAGTAAAAAGGAGTTGAGAATTGATAGTGGAGCACTGGAAAATAATGCTGGTGAGGCAATAATGGGGTTGAAAGAAATGGCAGATGAGTATAATGGGTACTCTGTATCTGTCTTCTCTATGGATTGTACCAGATTTCCGGAGGTGTCAGGGAGCAGGAGTGATTGCTATTATAAAGTGCCAGGCAAGTTGAAAGATCTTAAGATGGATAAATCACCTGGACTAGATGGACTACATTCCAGAGTTTTGAAACAGGTTGCTGAAGAGATTGAGAGAATCACTTGATTCTGGCATGTTTGTAGACGACTGGAAAATTGCAAATGTCACTCCATTTTTTTAAGAAGGAAGGAAACTTATAAGCCAGTTAACCTAACCACAGTGTTTGGGAAAGTGTTGGAATCCATTACTAAGGATGAGGTTTCGGGCTATTTGCAAACTAATAATAAAATAAGTCAAAGTCAGCATGGTTTCTGTAAAAGGAAATCTTACCTGACAAATCTGTTAGAGTACTTTGAGGAAGTAACAAGCAGAGTGGACAGAGGAGAGGCAATGGATGTCAATTACTTCGATTTTCAGAAGGCATTTGATAAGGTTCCACACATGAGGCTGCTTAACAAGTTAAAATCCTACAGCACTATAGGAAACATACTGACATGGATAGAGGAATTGACAATAAACTGGACTGGTCTAAGAACACTGAGGCTGTCTACAAGAAGGGTCAGAGCTGTCACTATTTCCTGAGGAGACAGGTCCTTTAACATCTGCCGGACGATGCTGAGGATGTTCTACGAGTCTGTGGTGGCCAGTGCAATCATGTTTGCTGTTGTGTGCTGGGGCAGCAGGCTGAGGGTAGCAGACACCAACAGAATCAACAAACTCATTGGTAAGGCCAGTGATGTTGTGGGGATAGAACTGGACTCTCCCACAGTGGTGTCTGAAGAGAGGATGCTGTCTAAGTTGCATGCCATCTTGGTCAATGTCTCCCATCCACTACATAATGTACTGGGTGGGCACAGGAGTACATTCAGCCAGAGACTCATTCCTCTGAAATGCAGCACAGAGTGTCATAGGAAGTCATTCCTGCCTGTGGCCATCAAACTTTACAACTCCTCCCTTGGAGGGTCAGACACCCTGAGCCGATAGGCTGGTCCTGGACTTACTGGCATAATATACATATTACTATTTAACTATTTATGGTTCTATTACTATTTATTATTTATGGGCAACTGTAACGAAAACCAATTTCCCCCGGGATTAATAAAGTATGACTATGACTGACAGGCAGGAGGCGGTGAGTGGGAATAAAGGAGACCTTTTCTGGTTGGCTGCCAGTGACTAGTGGTGTTCCTCAGGGGTGCGTATTGGAACAATGGGCAAAAAAATAGCAGATGGAATACAGTGTTGGGAAATGTATGATAATGCATTTTGGTGAAAGAAACAAAATGCAGACTATAATTTAAATGGGAAGAAAATTCAAGCATCAGGGATGCAAAGGGACTTGGCAGTCCTTGTGCAGGACTCCCAGAAGGTTATTTTACAGATTGAGTCTGTGGTAAAGAAGGCAAATGCAGTGTTAGCATTCACTTCAAGAGGAATAGAATACAAAACAATGAGATAATCCTGAGGCTTTACGAGACACCAATCAGTCAGCACTTGGAATATTGTCAATAGTCTTGGACCCTATATCTCAAAGGCTGGGTTGTCTTTGGCGAGAGTCCAGAGGAGGTTCACAAGAATGATTCCAGGAACGAAGTGGTTAACATATGAGGAGTGTTTAGCAGCTTCGGGATTGTACTCACTGGAATATAGAAGAATCTGGGGGGCGGGGGGGGGGCAGGGAATCTCATTGAAGCCTACCGAATGTTGAAAGGACTAGATAAAGGAGATGTGGAGAGGATGTTTCCTATGGTGGGGATGTCCAGAACTAGAGGACACAGCCTAAAAATTGAGGGGTGACCTTTTAGAACAGAGGTAAGGAGGAATTCTTTTAGTCTGTGGAATGCTCTGCCACAGACGGTGGTGGAGGCCAAGTCCATGGGTATATTTAAAGCAAAAATTGATTGTTTCCTACTTGGTCAGGGCATCAAAGGATATGGCAAGAAGGCAGGTGTATGAGGTAGAGTGGGATCTGGGATCAGCCATGATGGAATACTGAAGCAGACTCGTTGGGCTGAATGGCCTAATTCTGCTCCTATGTCTTATGGACACCAGGGATGAAAAGCTTCATTATGTAGAGAAACTGGCAACTGAGATTGTTTATGCAGCAGACACAACCATTGGGAGATAGAATCCGAGGGAGATAACTGCACAGAAAGAAATGCGGTGGCCCAATTAGGTGACTATAAATCACCTATTCACACTCATTTCTTTTAAACATTCTCTCCATATTCTCATAGATGCCCTGTGGACTCTAGTATTCATCTACACATGAAGGCCAGTTTTATTGTGGACAGTTACCTGACCAACCCACAACTTCTTGTGATCTGTATTTTGGACGGTAACAATGCCTTCCAGCCCAATGAGCTCCTGCTGCCCAATGAGACCCGAGTGACAAAGTAACTTACCAACCCATACATCTTTAGAATGTAGAAGGAAACCAATGAGGTCACGGGGTAAACATAAAACACTTCAACGGCATTGGCAAAATTGAACCCAGATCTCTGCCACTGTAATGGTGTTACTTTAAAAGCTATCTACCTTGCCACCCTTGTGGGAGGGTACTAAACACCTCAGAAAAATCCAAGCAGTTGCACGTAGAGCATGCATATTCTTGAGGGCAAGGTTGAACCTATGAGGCATTCATTTTACTAGTTATGTAGCCAAAGAGATGCTCAAAAATCACAGGAGTTGGCCTTGTTAGATGGCTATTTGAAGAACCTGAACAAGTATAGTGACCCATATTCGGCTCTCATCTTATTTCTTTCCATGCATGGCAATGTATAAAGTGGCATTCAGTTAATGTATACTTAAAAGAAATAGCGGAAGAATAATGAATCAAATTGCGATATTGCTTATTTTTAATACATTGTCTGCAGATATGCACTATAATTTCTGATCTATTTATAGTTTGTTTTTGACCACACTGCTAAGGGCATTAATGAGGTTTGTCACCAAATAATCACTTTATTTAATAGGACAATTATGTTTTGTTCGGACTGGGATACTGTAAAAATATAAGCCATTTGGAACCAGCCTTTAATCAAGTCAATGTTAAATTTCCGAAATTACTTACACTTCCAGATTATATCAAGAAGTCAAATTGTAGAAAAAATTTTAGGAGGAAGGAAAATGAAAAATTGTCCATATTACATTTAATAATTCATCATTATGAATTTGCTTATTGAAACACTATACTCTAATGGAAGTGGGGAATTTCCCAAAGCCTCAAAACAACTGGTGGCCTAATATCAAACAGCCTATTGCTCAATAACATCAATGCCAGGTCTCATTAGCCTTGAGATAGAAATTGGAGTGCAAGGTTGAGCTCAGTTTAACTTGTATTCAAAGATTCACCAATTTTTGTTGATTAATGTTAATCTTGGAATATTACTGCCATTACCGTTAGAAGTCATTTTTATATAAGTAACTAAGGTGTTATACACATTTGCTCTTAAATGGCATCAGTGGTAGAAAACTGGCATGTGGGAGGAAGTTGAATTTGTTGCAGTTTGACTTTTGATAGAAAACTGATGGAGCTGTTCTTACTCAGCCGGTCAGACAGTGTTGATGAAAGGAGAGAGGGGTCACTTTTTGGGTCAGTGACCTTTCATCTGAAAAGAGAAATTTCTGAAGAAAGGTCTTTAACCTGAAATGTCTGACGTACTATGTACTTCCAGTATGTTCATCTTTGCTTCAGATTCCCCGGTATCTGCATGTACGTTTGGATTAAGTTGGGCGTATTTGGTACTTGATGACATTTTTATGGAACTAAAAGATAAGTGGCATTAAGATTTAATTAACTTCAGACCACTGTGTTTGTGAGTTGCTGGTATGATTATGTTGTAAACCACACTTATAGTAATGAAGGCAGAAGATTTGTTTGAGTCTTTCTTTGTTATGTTAAAACAAGCATTGCAGTTTTTGAATTTAATCCTGTAAGGAAGCAAACATGTGGATGTTTGTTTTGCTAAGTGAAAAAGAAAATTAATGCATAGGACATACTTTTAAACATCCTATGGTTCATTGAGAGAGTACTGGACTTGGTGAAGTACATGAGATAGGTTTTATTTTGAATGTTATAGATGATCAGGGAGTACAGCTTCTCAGTTTCCCTGTAATCTGAGCCCTCAAAACAGTTTGAAAATTGTACTACTTATTTTACCAAAACACACTATTGTCCGGGAGATTGGTGTGAACCTTTCCCTTTGCGTCCTGCTTTATACACTGCTGTGCAGATACCCTGGTGCAGTAGCCCGTATTCCCATCACCATTGTTTCTATAGCAAAGAACTACTGGGCACTGTTTCATGTATTGGTGGACTGCCCAGGGCCTTCAGTCTCCATCATCCACTGTTAGATGTAAGGAAGCTGCTATTTCCCCCTCGCTTCATTGGCTACACAGCTTTTCTAGGGTAACAGGCTCAAAGCCCTGTGTCCCCAATGCGCACTGCTTAACACATGTCTATGTACAATGTGCCAAGATATAATGACCCCCTTTAAGCAAGGATCCCATCAGTACCCTTATTCCTGGAAACTCATCCTGAGCACTCAGTTGAGTGTTGTAACACTGTCATGAATCCTAAGGGCAGAATGATAAGTGCTTAAATTAGAAGAAACATGCTTTATTGAAGTTTATGTTTCTTGTGACTACTTTTGTAAGTGAAACTTACTAAGACTTCTGGAGTATCCAAGGTTCACTTAAAAACCTATTTCACAAAGGCTCCAATATTTGGGGGATGTTTCTTCCATGCAACCGATATGTTCATATTTGGAGTCACTAGGATAAACATACTTGTGAGTAACAGACATCCCATCTCTTCCGGAAGTTCCGGGAGTCTCCTGCATATGAACAGTGGCTCCCTGATGCCCGCAAATTATATACAATATCACAGAAATCAATTTTTTTGAGAGAGAGAGCGAACGAGAGAGAGCATGAGAGAGAGCAAGTAAGAGTGCAAGAGAGAGCGCGAGAGAGAAAGCAGGAGAGAGAGAGAGCGCGCCATGGCAGAGTGTTCCAAATAAATATAAAACGTACGTCACCCCAGACTACACTAAAGTGTACCCCTGCCTAATAGGGGTCAAAAATAATGACAGTGTTGCTCGCTGCACTGTTTGCAACAATGACTTTTCTATTGCCCATGATGGGTTAAGACTGTAAAAGACATGTTAAGGTAAGTTTAACAAGTGTCTTCTGTTCATTCGCATAGCTAACATTATTTGCACTAGCTGGCTAACTGCTAAGGAGCTACTCTATTGCAGACATCCCACCTCTCCCGGGAGTCTCCCACAAATTGATGGTGCTACCTCCCTGAAATGAGTTTTTGCAGGGTGGGATGTCTGGAGTAATGATGTGCAGCACATGCCTAGTAAATAGTTAAGTATTGTTTTCCCCCAGCCCCCCACCCACTATTGTACCATCAGGAGCTTTTCAGGTCACTGACACAGGAACAGTTAAACTAGAGTAAAAATGAGATGTGTGCTAGGCTGCCTTATAACCATTGGTCAAAGAGACCTGTCTGAATTGTGCTGGGAACCTGTTGCCCATGTTGTGCCCTGCAAAAATCTCTCCTCTTGTCCATCAAGGTTGTTTTGTAGTGTTGGACACTTGGAAAAAGTACTTGTTGATTCACTGCACACTTGATGAATTAATGTGCTTTTCCCAACTCGCAAGGTTGTTCTAGGCTCTTGAATTAATCTTGTCATTTTGGGTTTCAGTCCTAATTTTAATGAAAACTTTATGTCATAATTTTTTTCTTAGACTTCACTCTATGACGGTACTATGAATGGATTTTCTAAAGTGGAAGACAACTATCTTTATGGAACTGGAATCGCAAGAGGGAAACGGCACAAGAGTGTGTTAACTTCATACAGTGTGAAGGGGAGCAGATCAACTAGTGCCCCATCATATCACAAATATTCTGGTCCATACAGTCCACAAGGTGATGATGTCTTTGCCTATGGCATTTCATCCAGCCGAAGTGAACCAGATCTTCTTAATGTTGGAACTTCAGCAACAATTAAACGATTAAGAAGCCAGCGCAGATCGTTAGGCCGGAGCAGGCGTTACTTTGGGAGAGGATCCAGGTCCATGCGGTCTCATACTCTTCCAGATACCAGAAGTCCTGAAAACTCTAGGTTTAAACAGTCAATCATGCAGCTTCAAGCTCCAAAGAGAGATGGTTCCAGAAGGAAAGTAGATGGAGTGCGGTAAGTTTGATAATGATTTAATTTGATGATATGGTCAGGGATTTCAGTTAAGATTGCAGTATGAATGTAATAAAGAAGGAGGCCTTTTGTCTCATCAATCCAGCCTTGGGCGTATTCAAAAGTGATCTAGTTTGTCTCATTTCTCTAAAATTTCCCTGCAACATTTTTTTTCCTTTTTCCCTTCTGACATCAATGATTACCATTGGTTGCCACCACCCTCTCAGGCAGTGACATCTAGGTGTTGTTTAACGGTATTCATGTGAAATTAAGGGTGACAGAAATCTGTTTAGTGATCAAATTTGCAGCTGGCCCCAGCAAATACAATGCAGCTAATTTACTGAGAAATATGTACTGAAGGGCTTGCTGGACTGGAGAATGAGCCATCAGGTGGGGGTCTTTGCAGCAATGGAAGAACTTGAGAGTGCCTTCCTACCTCCATTCATAAATAATTTTCCCATATTTGAGAATATGTTAATTGTTAGTGATTAGTTTTTATAATATAAGGATTTGAAGGTTTGAGTTTTAAAACACATTTTGCAGGTTCTGTTAAGCTGGTGGACATGTCAGCAATGATGAAAAAATCACTGTCACCTTCTCAACCAAAGGTCAGTGAATAAGGTCCAGAAATCTAAAATTCTATATCTGCTTTGAGTGGGAGGAAAAATTCTTCATTTCATCTTAAGTTGTTTACCCCTTATTTTGAGACTTTGATCCCTGCTCCTGACTGCTTCAGCTGAGGGAAATCACCTTCTTTGTGTCTACCCTACTGAGCTCTGAGTATTTTATACCTCACTCAAGTCACCTATTGTTCTAAATTTTCAACAATAAAATCTAGTCTTCTCATGACCAAATCACTATCCCAGAAATTAGTGTAATAAATATTCACTGGATTCCCTTGATAGTTTTAACTTGTTTAAAGAGAAAAAACTATATAGTTCTCCAGATGTGTTCTATAGAAAACTTAATAGTACCATGTCGTTTTGCATTCTGTGTTCGAAACCTCTTACAACAACTGCCAATATACCATTTTTTTTCTAAAGTTATCTGTTGAATCAGTATACTTACTTTCACTGGCTAATACCCAAAGACACTAAGATCCCTATGCAATTTAATCACTTATTTGATAAAAATACTCTATTTGTTAAAAATACTCTATTTGTTTCTATCCAAGTAGGTAATCTCATAAGGCATTCTATCTAACCAATGTCCTTGTCAACTCATTCAACTTGTCTTTAGCCCTTTTATCTCTTCATCACTGCTCATATAAGTTTGTGTCAACTGCAAGCATAAAAAAGCTACAGTTGTTTCTTCTGAGTATTATTTTTTTCGCAATTTGACCAATTCTAGCAGGAAGAGCATGACAAGATGTGTTTACTTATAACCTTTACTCTGATCTCCTGCGTGGAACCTTAATGAAAGCCTTCTGAGAATACATGTACATCACATCAGCTCACTATTCCTCATTTGCTTTACTAGATACATATTCAAGGAATTCCAGTAGATTAGTTGAATGTGATTTACCTTCCATGTTGTCTCTACTTAATCATGTAACTATTTTCTTAATGTCTTGCTATATCTTTCATAATAGATTCCAGTTTGATTATCACAACTTCAGTAGGGCCCATTATTTCTTAAGTAATGCGGTTACATTTCTGATCCTCTTATTCATATGAACTACTTCAAGGAACTTTGAAAGATGAAAACCAGAGCTGTCACTAGTTCCATCATCACCTCCTTTCAAAACTGAGATGTAATTCATCAGGTTCTTGGGGTTTATCACTTTTCAGCCTTATCAAATGAACCTAGAAACATACACCACAGTTTAGCCCACATGTTCATCCTATCTGCCCGTCACAGACCATATCCCTCTTTCCTTGTCTGTTCGTGTGTCTGTCTAAAGGTCTCTTGAATATTGCAATTGCATCTGCTTCAACCAGTTCCCTTGACAACATGTTCTCGGCATCTACAGTATTTCTTTAAAAAGAAACTTTGCATCACAAATATTCCTTAAACCTTTTCCCACTACTCTTCTTAAACTTCATTTCTTTGTATTTTGTATTAGGGTGGGGATTGGATAGTATACATCATAATTTTCTTAACTTCTGTTGGGTCGTTTGTGAGATCCTGTGGAGAAAATGACCCAAGATTGTCTAACTTTATAGCCATTATATTCCCATCCAGGCACATCCCAGTGGACCCATTCTACACCTTCTCCACAGCCTCCACATCCTTTAGTTTGTTTGCTGATGGATGTTCTTACCTTCCTCATTTGTATTGGATCCATGGTTTACTGTATTCTTGCCTTTTGTTTAAACAAACACAAGATATTCATTTAATTTGCCTACTGTCTTAATCCTAAAAATAAATTCTTCCATCTCCGTCTGTAAGGTGATCTTGTATACATTTGCCAGTTACTTGCTTTTTCGTAAAATATTAGCAGTCTTTTTTTTTTGTTTCTTGTTCATTTACTCTGTCCATTTCTTTATCAATTTTTGGTCGTGCTTTTGCTGCATTCAGTAATGTACTCCCTTCTCAGGCTTGCCTTTTTTGTGTCAACTTTATATAAACATTTTTCTTGTGTTTAATGTCATTGTTAATTTATTGTGCAATCAGTGGATCATCTTTCTTGCTCTATTGTTGTATTTTGAAGGAATGCATGCGAGTTACAAAGCCATGTTTGTTTTAAATGCCACAAATCCATCTGCTGTATCCTACAATTTCTGTACTTGTCAGCATGCAGCAATGGAAATAATCATGATTAAGATTACTTTAGAGGTTCTGTTTTTAATCTCTTTCCTAGCTTCCTATAATCTATTTGTAGAATGTCATCCTTCCTTTTACCTGCAGTATTGGATTTGGTCTTCACCTCTTTCTTTAGGATGCTGTGCACCTGTTCAAAGCCATCTTTGGCAACACTCCATCTGTAAGTTCAGGAATGCTTGTTCCCTAGCTTTTGGTTTTTTTCTGTTACCATTGTGCTCTTCCTTTTCTTTCCCCATCCGTGTGCAGTTGAGATACTCATAGTGCAATGCTTTTGGTTCTGACTGAACCTACCTGAAGCACCAGAAGGGAAAATATCTTGGTGAGCTGCCTCTGAGTCCTCTCCTTTTTATTATTTGCCTACTAATTCAGGTTGCCTGTGCAATCTCTTGTGTGCACAAACACTGTAGCTGCTGTATAACCCACCTACCCACCTCTATAAATGAGCTACTCACAAAATCACCAACTTTAAAGGTGTGCCCCAGTAATAACTGCCAGTGTTCTGGAATTTAAGCTGTCGTACCTGGAGCCACTAGCCTAGGTCACTGGATATATCCAGGATGTCCTACATGGCACCGTACACGATTCAGATTTATTTTCTTGTGACATAATGGAGTCAATGAAAGACCACCCTCTAGAGGATAGACAATCAATGAGCAAAAGTCAGCAAACTGTGCAAATACAAAAAGAAAAACATAATAATAATAATAAACAATAAATATTGAGAATATGAGTGAAAAGTTCTTGAAAGTGAGTTCATGGACTGTGGGAACAGTTCAGTGATAGGGTGAGTGAAATTGCTTGAAGTTATCCCCTCTGATTCAAGAGCCTGTTCCTAAACCTGGTGGTGAGAGTCCTGAGGCTCCTGCTCCACTGTCCTGATGGCAGCAGCAGCAAGAAGAGAGCATGGCCTGGATTGTGGGCATCATTGATGGTGGATGATGCTTTCCTGCAACAGCACTCTGCGTAGATGTTCTCAGTAATGGAGAGGGCTTTGCCCATTATGGACTAGACTATATCCACTACTCTTTGTAGGGTTTTTCATTTAGGGATTGGTGTTTCCATATTAGTCTGTGATGCTCTCCACCACATGGCTATAGAAATTTGTCACAGTTTAGAAGTTTACCAAAGAAGAAAGAGGTAACCTGCATCAAGGACTATCACTTAAGTGCACTGTGATGAAGTGCTTTGAGAGGTTGGTGATGGAACGTATCAACTCCTGCCTGAGAAGTGACTTGCATCCACTTGCCTATGGTCACATCAGATCAGCATCAGATACTCTGGATGGTGAAGATACATACAACAGGATGCTTTTTATTGATTACAGCTCAGCATTCAACACTATCATCCCCTCAAAATTAATCAATAAGCTTCAAGTCCTAGGTCTCAACACCTCCTTGTGCAACAGGATCCTCAATTTCCTCACTTGCAGATACCAGTCAGTTTGGATTGGTAACAGCACCTTCTCCACAATCTCCATCAGCACACATGTACCACAAGGCTATGTGCTTAGTCCCTGATCTACCTGCTTTATGTTTATGACTGTGAGGCCAAGCACAGCTCCAATGCGATATTTAACTTTGCTGACAACACCACTATTGTTGGTCAAGTCGAAGGTGGTTAGAATCAACATATAGGAGGGTGATTGAAAGTCTGAGTGGTGCCACAATAACAACCTCTCACTCAATGTCAGCAAGACCAAAGAGCTGATTATTGACTTCAAGAAGAGTGAATTGGAGGTCCATGAGCCAGTTCTCATCAGTGGGGGTGGGATATGGTTAAAGGTGGAGAATGTCAGCTTTTAATTCCTCAGTGTTGTCATTTAGAGGCTCTGGCCTGGGTGCAGTGCGTAAGTGCCATTACAAAGAAAGGAAGCACTTTTTGAAGTGTGGCTGCATGCTTTTATTCAGTGGAAGTGTTGAATTGCTCCTACTAATCCTGTTCATTATAACAACTGTTCAATGTCATGCATCTGTTTTTAACCCCTCTTCTCCTGGGCAGAGTAATGATAGAATCACCCTGGTCCTCACCTTCCATCCCACCAACCTCTGCATTCAATAGACCTTGCTTCATAATTTCTGCCATCTTTAATGAGGTTCCACACCACCAGACAAATCTTACCCTTCACCCCCAAATCAGCATTTTGAAGGGAACTTGCCTTTCACAACTCGTTGGTCTGCTTTTCTTCCCCACTTATCTGTCCCATTATAAGATACATTCCCTTGCAAGTGTCTGTTTTTGCTGCTATCTAGGGATCTAAACAGTTGTGCTCGGCTTGCACACCTCGCCACCTGTGCACTGTTTTCCATGTTTGCAGTGTGGTCCTTTCTGCACTGGAGAAAACAAACACAGATGGTGCAACTTGCATTTAATCAGCAGGAATGCCTTTGAGCTTCCTGTTGCCTGTCATATGACTCCTCTGTCCCATCTCACTCTGTTGCTTCCTATACAAGGGCCAATATGAGCCTGAGAATTAACATCCCGTTTCATGTTTGATCAGGGTCCAACCTTTCAGAATTGATATCAAATGGTACAGCACAGAGTTAGTTCTACGACTCAGTAACAGGTGCCTTGGCCCAACTTGTCCAAGGAGCCTTTCTAAGTTGGTCCCATTTAGCGCATTTAGTCTGTGCCCCTCAGAATCAGATCAGAATCACTGGTGAATGTCGTAAAGTTTGTTGTGGCAGCAATACGATGCAAGACAGTTGGAGCTGCTCACACGGATCGCCTTTTTAATGACACTACCAGAAGCTCTCAATGTTTCCTATCGATAAGCCTGTCCCAAACGCTTTCAAATGTGGTAATTTTACTCACGCATACCTCTTCCTCTGGCAGCTCATTCCATACACCTACCATCCTGAACAATCCGTCATTTTTCCTGCGTCTACTTAAACTTTTATACTCTTCTGTTGTGGAGTAAACAATCTTAACATTAACTGTTAAGGATAAATGTTTCATTGTTCCAAAGTACAAAACAGATAAGTTAATCTTTCATCCTTGTTAATGTACAGCCAATCCCTATTCCTGCAATTGTGCTTCATTCACTATCCACTATTTCAATTTTCTGAGTTTGCTTACCTAAAAGAACGTTCTAAAATGGCTCAGTGTTACCTTCGGCTTCAGTGGAAAAGCTGATGTTTTTTCAATGTTAAGCCTATTTTAGCATTGTTAATTCCTAATTATTTTGAACATGGAGAACGGATCTCATAGGGATCAAACAGTCCAGTATGTGTGGCAGGCAAATTCTTTTGGTATCACTGTAAATGGTCAAGGTTGTAATTGAGTACTTAACAGCATAGATTGGAATTGCAAATAAGATTAAAAATGCAAAACATAAATGGAATTGGATTAAGTTGTTCCAGATCCAAATGACTAATCTGTATTCAAATATTCTGGATTCTGAGAATTTGGAAGAAAAATCAAACTACAGGAAACTTTCTGTGGGTACAATAGAATTTGTGCAGAGAGGAAAATGGTTGAGATTTTGGGTTAACAGGCTATCATTTGAACTGGGAAGGTCAGAATTAAATAAATTTTAACATGTAATAAAATGAGTGAGAAACAAAAACAGATGAATGGTAAGAAAGACATTTAATTATAATAGAAAGCAAAAGGGAATTAATGAGAAGAGCTGCATTACTGCTGAAATGATAAAATGCAATAAATCCAGGGAATTAAAATGTGCTTGAATGAAGTATGTGCTGTTCTTCAAGCTGGTATCCAGCTTTGTGTGTTGCTTTTGGAGGTCCAAAACAAAGATAAAAGGAAGTAGAACCCAGACAACTAATTGGGGCTCATGCTTGTGTCTGGAACAGATGTACTCTGTGGACCTGTCAGCCAAATTGGACTTGGACTGTCAGGTGTAGGGAACAACATTATTCACAACAAATGAACTTTTGACGCTAGGTTATAGACCTTAAACTTAACTGTTTGTTTCTCTATTATTCTTGGCTGTCTTGCTTATAATAATGTCTGCTATGATTGTCTACTTGAAGGTAGCTGGATTTAATTGTTTATTGTCTCAAAATATTACTTACTGAAATGCATTTAAGTATAAGCTTTAAGTATAATTGTGTTGTAAACCACACAAGTCTGAGCTATATACTTCAGAAATTACATTTTCATCACAGCTATTCTTTTACAATGTGTTACAGAGAAATCAGTGGAGACTTTAATTTACATAAAGCGGTGGCTCTTTTAAGCAGTCCAGATCACAGTACTCTGGTTTCTGCTTCTTCCTACATACAGAATGAATGTTTTAAGGAGGACAGCGCTAAATCAACGGTAAAGTATTAAGTCACAAATATTTCATGAAAAAGACTACTTTTCCATGAGTTGACAGAGTCTAGTTCACATATAGTAAACTAGTAATCGATCCATTCAATTTGGGATAGAAGTAAAACCATGGACATAGGAACAAAATTGGACCATTCAGATGGGCTGACATTTACGTGCCAGGCGGTACCTAATTAATTAGCTTGTTTATTTCGGCTTTTTTCTTAAAGATGTGCTGGGTGCATTCCGGCTAGCGCTGCACCCCTGCATTCTTCGCGGCCCGGAGGTTGGGGACCACTGCTGTAGAATCATTCTGGAATCTAGTCATTCATTAATGCTGCTCTTATTTTTTCCCTTTCTATTGTCTTCCCTATCACATAGTAATACACATTTTAAAAATAAAGATGAGCTTATTTGTGATATGTATATCAAATGTTGAAATGCACTTTGTGTCAAATCAAATCAGCTGGGCCGCCCACAAGTGTCTTTTGTTGGAGGAGAGAAAGCACTTTTGAAGACGACCTGTGGTAGCATTGAATTCTCCCTTTTAGCTGAAGAAAATCATCATTGCAGACTTAGTAAGACAGTATTATACAATAAAACATAGGTAGTACTTGTATTGTTTCAGTTATGGGCAGACTACTTCTTTGATTGTATGTCATAGATTAGAATTAATTTGTAATCCCATTGTGAAGAATCCTTTGAGAAGAGTCATCATAAGAAACAGTTGGAGTCGGTGTTAAGAAAATTAAATGCAATTGTAAATTAAATTGCAAAAGTAGTGGAGCTTACTGTGGCTATATAAGGCTTTGGTAAGAGTACTGTGTACAGATTGGGTCTCCTTATTTAAGGAAGAATATATGTGTCTGGAGGCAATATAATGAAGGATCATCAAATTTCTCAATTTCATTTATTTATTGAGTTACAACACGGAATATGCACTTCTGGCCCTTCAAGCAATGCCGCTTAGCAGTCCCCCGATTTAATCTGAGACTAATCATGGGGCAATTTACAATGACCAATTAACCCACCAACTGGTACGTTTTTGGACTGTGGGAGGAAACCAGAGCACCCTGAAGAGACACACACATTCACAGGGAGAACGTACAAACTCCTTACAGGCAGTGGTGGGAATTGAACCTGAGTTACCTATAGTGTAATATGTTGTGCTAATTACTGCACTATTGGGCCACACTAATGAAGGAGCTATCGTAAACACAAAATAATCTGCAGATGCTGGGGTCAAAGCAACACCCATAACTCGCTGGGAGGAACTCAGCAGGTCAGGCAGCATTGGTGGAAAAGAACGGTCGACGTTTCGGGCCGGAACCCTTCGTCAGGACTGTAAGGGAAGGGGCAGAGGCCCTATAAAGAAGGTGGGGGAGGGTGGTAAGGAGAAGGCTGCTAGGTTCCAGGTGAAGAACCAGTAAGGGGAAAGATAAAGGGGTGGGGGAAGAAAAGCAGGGAGGTGATGGGCAGGAAAGGTGAAGAAAGAATAGGGGAAAACACAATGGGTAGTAGAAGGAGGCAGAACCAAGAAGGAGGAGGGAGGCAGCTGGGGGAGGGGCAGAGAGACATAGGGATAGGGAAAGGGAGAGGGAGGGAATTACCGGAAGTTGGAGAATTCTACGTTCATACCAAGGGGCTGGAGACTACCTAGACAGTATATGAGGTGTTGCTCCTCCAACCTGAGTTTAGCCTCATCATGGCAGTAGAAGAGGCCATGTATGGACATATCTGAATGGGAGTGGGAGGCAGAGTTGAAGTGGGTGGCTACTGGGAGATCCTGTCTGTTTGGCGGATGGAGTGGAGGTGCTCAATGAAGCGGTTCCCCAATCTGCATCGGGTTTCACCGATGTAGAGGAGGCCGCACCGGGAGCACCGGATGCAATAGATGACCCCAACAGACTCACAAGTGAAGTGTTGCCTCACCTGGAAGGACTGTTTGGGGCCCTGAATGGTGGCAAGAGAGGAGGTGCAGGGACAGGTGTAGCACTTGCGCTTACAGGGATAAGGGCCAGGTGGCAGATCCGTGGGGAGGGACAGTGTGGACCAGGGAGTCACGGAGGGACCGATCCCTGCAGAAGGCAGAGAGGGGTGGAGAGGGAAAGATGTGCTTAGTGGTGGGGTCCTGTTGAAGGTGGCGGAAGTTGCAGAGGATAATGTGTTGGATCCGGAGGCTGGTGGGGTGGTAGGTGAGGACAAGGGGAACTCTGTCCCTGTTGTGGTGGTGGGAGGATGGGGTGAGAGCCGAAGTGTGGGAAATGGAGGAGATGCGGGTGAGGGCATCTTAGATGACAGCAGAAATTCATCCTTTGATTTTTGTTGTCACTTACTTGCTATTTTCAAGTTTAGTACTCTAATTTTCTACTTGTAAATGTTTAATAATTGTAAGCTCCTTTGGGCAGCATGAAAACCAGTGGTTATGCATTATACTCTTCATGCATGCATTTCTCCCTGGAATCCACTTTCAAACCTGTTTATTTTGTTACCTTGCCCTTTGAGTTAAAAATCCTCATTCAAAATATGTCCCCCAAACACTTTAATTCTGGCTTTATATCCCCTCAAAAACACCATATAAATACAAGCAACACACATCAAAGTTGCTGGTGAATGCAGCAGGCCAGGCAGCATCTCTAGGATGAGGTACAGTCGACGTTTTGGGCCGAGACCCTTCGTCAAGACCAACTGAAAGAAGAGCTAGTAAGAGATTTGAAGGGGAGGGGGAGTTCCAAAATGATAGGAGAAGACAGGAGGGGGAGGGATGGAGCCAAGAGGTGGACAGTTGCTTGGCAAAAGGGATATGAGAGGATCATGGGACAGGAAGCCCAGGGCGAAAGAGAAGGGGTGGGGGGCGGGTTACAAATACAAGTCATTAGACATCTGTAATTGATTGTCAGTAGCTTGAAGGTTAAACCAAATCTGAAAATTGCTTTTGAATTCTTGGGCGCATAACTTTGAAGCATTCATCTTAAACAACTTGATATGCTGTGTTAATACCTAGAACTAATACACTAACAGATTTAATGAAATATTGTTTTTCTTTCAGATTTACCAATTGGGTGCAATCCCTCAACTAATTAACCTTTTGAAAGTCAATAGTATCTATGTTCAGCAGTCAGCATGTGCAGCCCTCCGAAATGCAGTCTTTAGGAATGCCACCAACAAGTTGGAGGTAAAGAAGCACGATGGAATCAAACAAATACTTCAGCTGCTGAGAGAAACAACTGACCCAGAAACAAAGAAGCAAATAACTGGTATAAACCTCTGTAAAAATTTATTGTCCATTTTTTAATGCTGTAACTCATAATTCTCCTTTTGAGCATGTATCCCTTTTCCTTCCTTTCTCTCTCTCGTTTCTCCCAAATCATCCGCCAAAGCCTCATGCAAATTCCACTTTGAATCTAATGTCACCTTATGTTTAAAATTATTGTCTAGAGACATTCACTCAGTTGAAATGGGACAATATGGAACACTATTGATTTGTCACCGCAAAACTCTTGCAGAACATCTGCCAGTTTGTAGTTCTATCCACTTTGACCCTATTGGCTGTTAACTTTGAATATCATGTCTTTCGTCCCGAATTCTATATCAGACTGCCACTACCATTGTGTAAGTGGCTAGATTCAGCACGTCTTGTTTCTCATACAAAACATTGAGGAGTCCAGGTTTAAAGTTATCACTATAACTTGCCCAGGCTTTGCCAAGAAGCTTTGAACTTGGGCAAAGCATTTTTCAGATTCTAAGCACTGGATCTAATTCATACTAATAGTTCTCAGAATTAATGGTTTGATGAATGGGTAACATTACATGGCTGGTGGTGGTGTGGCATCAGCACTGGACTTCAAGGCAGATGGTCCTGAGTTCAAACCCAGCTGGGTCCCAACTTGGGTAGCAGCTGTATCTGCGCAGGAAAAAAAGGCCTGGCAATCTGTTTCCGTATCTGGCCATGAGGTCACCAAGACTCGGATTCGACTAAACGACTCAACAGCGACAACAAACCATCGGGTGGACCTCTTCTTTGCTTTGTGACATGGTTCTGAAGTGTTGTTGGCCGTGCATCCAGGCAAACGGAGAGTATCCCACCATGCTCTAACCTTTGCTTTGTAGAAGAGGAATTGGGCAAGATGCACAATGCAGGGTAGCACCACCCCATCCCACTGCCCACTTGTGATCCCTGTCCGTGAAAAATCAGGCTCTTAGAGCCGTGTTGACTGAGTAACCTACCACTATCTCAGAATGAGAATTAACTTGTTTAGCATCTACCTTAAATATTTTTTTCTGATTGTTGATGTGAGTAGTATGAATATTTTTTTTTAAAGAGACTTGTGTCTAAGTGATTAGGATAGCATAACACTGGAATGTGACAATAATGTATGCCCATGGTTTAGTCAGTTTTGATGCCTCATTTCTGATCTCAGAAGATAGTAAAGCATCTCAAGCATATTCCTGCACATCAATCTTGCCCTTGGAGTAACTCGTTACATTTCACCAGATCCTCTTCCCCATCTTCTCTGCAATCTAAAACTAACTTTCATTCTTTCTCTTTCTCGCACTCTGTTTTGATGAAGGTTCCGGGACCTGAAAAGTGCAGTATTTCATTTTCCACATTGACAGTGTAAATCCGAGTGACGGCACTACCTACATCACTTTTCTGTCGTCGTCGTTTTGATATAGAGTAGCTGAAGGAAAACAGGCAAGGGTAGTGATAGGCTGGGACGAGGTGAGTGGAAGGACATCTGAAGTGAGGCAACTGAAGTTGTACAGGGATGTGTGCTAGCTATCTCCTATTCGTGATGGTGATGTTTGATATTGCCATTAAGATGGGATCAGAATAGGGTTTAATATCACCAGCATATGTCATGAAAATTGTCTTTATGTCAGCAGTGCGATGCAATAAATAATAACTTTAGAAAACTGAATTACAGTAAGTATATATACTAACTAGATTAAATTACTGCAAAAATGAAATTAGAAGTGAGGGGTTCTGTTTTTATCAGTGTGTTAGTTGGTGGTACACATGTCCTGTGAATTGATAGTGGGTGGGGGTTGCTATGATCAGATGATGAATGGCACAGTGAAGGATTTGCACAAGACAGAGGCAAGAGACAGCAGGTGTTGAAATCTGGTGCAAAGTTCTGGAACAATTCAGCTGGTCAGAGTATCTGTAGAGGAAAAGGTCAGGCAGTGTCTTCAATCTACAGACGCTGACTGACCTATTGAGTTTTCAACAGATTGCTTGAGCATCAAAAGATTGCACAACCCTTTGGAACGTAACACTTGGTTGGGTCAAATCAGGGGCAAAGGATTTGTGCTGTTCTGCAGAATTCCCTGCAAGTGTGGTGTGAAGTAAGGGAGCGATGATGAGGATATACAACAAAATGTTTTTTAAATGTATTCCATATTTAGTATAAAAAAAATTGTTTTCTACCTTATTAGGACTTTTGTGGAACCTTTCATCATGTGACACTTTAAAGGACGATCTAATTAAGGATGCCTTAACAATACTGACTGACTCCGTGATCATTCCATATGCTTCAGTTAAAAATCAAGGAACCATGGACTCAGAAATATTTTACAATGCTTCAGGGTGTTTAAGGTATGTTAGCCTTCCACTGGTGCTTGCAAAACAGAGCTCAGAATTTTTGATGGTACCATTTGTGGAAAAAGAAGAAAAGTTAATGTTGCAAGTCAAAGACCCTTTCTGAAAATCCTAATAAATTGTCTTACCCTTG
Organism: Mobula hypostoma; assembly: GCF_963921235.1. Classification (NCBI taxonomy): domain Eukaryota; kingdom Metazoa; phylum Chordata; class Chondrichthyes; order Myliobatiformes; family Myliobatidae; genus Mobula; species Mobula hypostoma. Next base: position 38,568,759 of record NC_086109.1, read on the forward strand.
AAGCATTAACAATCTTCCTCTTTTCCACCAACATTGCTTAACCAGTGTTGTGTACACAGCTATTCTTGTTCTTTATTATAATTTACACAATTAGCAATTCTTTGATTTTTTTTTCAAATGTTTGGTAAGTTGTCAATGTGGGAGCAAGCATTATTTCCATAAAGTATTTTTTGGCTCCCATTCCAATAAACAATTTTCTGCCCACATGTATAATTGTGAGCGTTGGTTTACAATTTGCCTGCCAACCCTAATAATGGTCTGTACCTGCCCGGTGTTTTCCAGTACATTATCTGCCAACCACAGTGTCTGAAGTGTTGTGATAAACTGTATTTTTGATCGTTAAATTAAACTGGTTGTGATTCATTCACCAACAAGAAAAAATTCTGTAGGTGCTGGAAATCGAAGCAGCACACACCAAATGCTGAAGGAACTCGGCAGGCACATTTTGTGAGTGATTCAGTCACCAGTGTTTTTGTCTATTTATTGGTAAAAGTGTAAGATAACATAAGCAATTTGTCAGAACATTTGCTTACTCTTTAAAAATAAATTTTATGTGCTACATGTCGAACTATCAAATTTCACAATGGAAGCATCAGGACTTTGGAGAAAAAAGGGTGCTGACATTATCAGTTTGATCAGTATGCCTGTGGCCAGTGGAAGCAAATTTGGACAGTATTTCCTGCTCCGTTCTATTCAACAGTAGATCAGCATTGGATGAAGGGAGATCAGATCATGTCTTGGCGCTTTTTCTTACCTATGACATTCATGTGATGGTGTGCAGTGAGCTCGGTCATCAGTGACACTGTGGCTGAGGAAAATGTAATTAACAGTTTTCAAACAGGTGGTTATTCGACTAGAGTTCTCCTGGAGTCAGTTATAGATTTCCCACCTTTGGGACAAGCCATTTTTAGGTGGGAATCCTTGCAGCAATTCATTTTCAGCATGGATTTTTTGTTTATTATTTTTCATTTACCTTTCCTCCACTAGCGTCTGGTTTGTTTGTATTTACATTGTTTCTTCTAATTGTGTATAAATTCCATTTGCTCTATGATACTAAAGATCAATTCAGTGTACTGCTTTATATCAAAGTGGAAAGTTACTCATTTCATTAACTTTTGAAGCCAGTACTGTTTTTTACTTTACCATTCCCTTTGCTGATTGTATTGACTTCTCTTTCAGTTCTCAGCTACAGTGATGATTCACTTCTATAACTAATCTACCATAGATTCTTTTCAAACAAAAAGAAAGTGTCATGATGTGTGATTGTACAAACATGTTAATTCTTTCATGTTTTAATATGCTTCATTAACTGGTGTCATACAGCACAGAAATGGTCTGCACCAACCATCAAATCCACATTTTCACTAAGCTAACTTTAATCTAAGATTTTATTTTTCTCCACTTTCCTATTAATTGCCATTTAATGTTTTAAAAGCAATTTTAAATTAATCTAACTTAATCTAGTACTGTAGAAACCTGCAAAAAAAATTGTGTCAGGATGAGACCATCCTCTGGGTGGAGTAGCAATCTTTTATATTCTGCCTGGGTAGCCTCCAACCTGATGGCATGAATATTGATTTCTCCTTCCGGTTTAAAAAAAATCCCTATCTTCCTCTCTTCTATTCCCCACTCTGGTCCCTTGCCTCTTTTCACCTGTTTATCACCTCCCCCTGTGTCCCCACCTCCTTCCCCTTTTTCCTATGGTCCACTCTCCGCTCTTAACAGATTCCTTCATTTCCAACCCACCTGGCTTCACCTAACACCTTCAAGCTATCCTTCCCCTGCCCCCACTTTTTTATTCTGCCCCTTCCTTTTCAGTCCTGAAGAAAGACCCCGGCCCGAAATGTCGGCTGTTTATTAATTTCCATAGATGCCGTGTGACCTGCTGAGATCCTCCAGCATTTTGTGTGTGTTGCTTTGGATTTCCAGCATCTGCAGGCTTCCTCATGTCAAAGAAATTAGTGTTGACATTCGGTGAATTCAACATACTGTACTCAGTCTGTAAACGAATAACATTAAACGTTCTGCATCCTCGTCCAATCAAGCTGCATCAGTGGGAAAAAGAAATATTTACTACTCCAAGACACCAAATTTGGGAACAATGATAACGAAGGTTTTAAGATCCATAGAAATAGGGAAGGAAAAGTCAAAAAGTGAAGGTGATGGGTTTGAAGGAAAGAGACGAAGAAGGCAAGAAAGTAAAAGGTGAAGGAGAACAGGAATAAAGTAAGGAAACTGAAGCTGATCAAATGTATAAATCAGATGCAAAATCAATTGAAGTTACAGGTATGTTCTACAAAACTTACAAAGGCATTACCAAGAGCCAGACAGACACACCGTAATGTTGGCCCTCTTTCTTCCATTCACCCTGCCTCGCGCCCTAACTGTCATGGTACTGGTCCTGAGCCACCGCCATTTGGTCTCTGACAGAACTGCATTTGTTCCTCTGTAGGAACCTGAGCTCAGCTGGGCAGAGCAGCCGGCAGCAGATGCGAAACACTCCTGGTTTTATTGATTCTCTCATGTCTCATGTTCAAGGATGCCTTGCTGTGGATCAAGCTGATGAAAAGGTAACAAAATTAATACAGTTTATTAAATATTATGATAAGGGTAGATGTGTAAAATTTATGATGGAATTACAAAAATGTGGCGCAATGTAATAACTGCACCTCTATTCCAAATGCTTTAGATACTTAAGTGATGTATTTAAATTACTTTGCCTTTGTTCTTCAATTCCCATCCCAGTTCTGCTGCGGAGAAAACAATTTTCTTTCCTGTTTGCTACTTTAATATGTTATGCAATACTAAGAGCAGGAAAGGACAGATGATTTAAAAAAAAACTAGGATCAGTTGGGCATAAGCCGTGAAATTTGATGTTTTGCAGTAGCAGTACATTGCAATACATAATAAAAACTATAAATCACAATGAGCATCTATATAAAATTAAATTGTGTAAGTAGTGTTCATGGGTTCATTGTCCATTCATAAGTCTGATGGCAGAGGGGAAGAAACTGTTCCTAAAGTGCTGCGTGCATCTCTTCAGGCTCCTGTACCACCACCTTGATAGTGGCAATGAGAAAAGTGCATGCCCGGAGTGATGGATGTTGCATTTATTCTTTTCAATCATTACCTTTTGAAGGTATCCTCAATGCTGGGGAGGCTATCGCCCATGATGGAGCTGGCTGAGCTTAGGACTTTGTGCAGTTTTTACCGATCCTGTGCAGTTGTCCCTCTATGCCAGGTGGTGATGCAACCAGTTAGAATGCTCTCTACGATACATCTGTAGAAATTTGCAGGTGTCTTTGGTAATATACTATCTCTCCTCAAATTTCTCATGAAGTATAGTGGCGGTCTTGCCTTTAATTCCATCAATATCTTGGTCCCCGGAAAGACCATCAGAGATGTTGACACCCAGGAACTTGGAAACCACTCACTCCTTCCACTACTGATCGCTCTATGACGACTGGTGTGTGTTCCCTGGACATCCCTTTCTTGAAATCCACAATCAATTCCTTGGTCTTGCTGATGTTGAGAAGAAGGTTGTTGCAATCTGCACTGACTGTGGTCTCCTTGTGAGGGAGTCAAGGATCCAGTTGCAGGGGGAGATATAGGGGCCCAGGTTTTGGAACTTGTTGATTAGAACTGTTAGACAAATTATTTGTAATTAAATGCATCTATCTCTAAAATACCTTGAAAATATGTTGTAATGTGCATAATATTAAACAATATTATGTGCTTCAACTCTGCTCAATCACTGGCTGTCATGAAAATGTAGTAAATCTTATAAACGGGAAAATGAATGGTTGTTATTTGCTTCATAATTAAAGTAATTGCAATTTCCTGTTTTTTTTAAATTGACTTAATATCTGCTGCTCAGATTAAACTTGGAGCTCCTGATTGTAACAAAGCTTGCAACGTGCATAGCAAGAGATATTGCTGACAGTTTTAATGTCAACATATGTTAATGCATATTCTTTTCAATTGGCTTTATCATTTAGTCAAATCTTACTATTTGTCCTTCAGCATTGTTAATATACTTTTAACTGACAAAATGTGGGCACTTCCTTCAAAGAATTATTTTATGGAAATGTGTTTTGGATAGTAATTTTTGATTTTTTTCTTTACATCTCCAGTTCTCAAAGTTTTGGATTACTTACAATTTAACAATAACATTTTACTATTGTATACGTGGACATAATTCGGCTAATTTTTTGGTGATTCTTTTATTAATGATGGGTTACCAGCTTAAACATCAAAAGAAGTTGCTTGTTTATGCTAACTCTATTGCATCATATTTTATTTCTCCCAGTCTGTTGAAAACTGTGTCTGTATCCTCCACAACCTCTCATACCACTTGGATTCAGAAGTGCCAAGTGCATTTGCCCATCTCAGTGAGCAAGCAGATGTGCAGCATACCAAAAAAATGTCAAAGATGTCTTCTGTAGGCTGTTTCAGTCCTGGAGCAGATTATTTTGAGGAGGTAACTATTTATTTGACAAATTAGCAGGGAGCACATTTGTTTGGATACCAGGTGTAAACATGTGTATGAATCTTGGCTCTTGATGTTAGTAACATAGAAAACCTACAGCACAGTACAGGCCCTTCAGCCACAATGCTGTGCGAAAGCTGTACTTTCTTTAGAAATTACCTAGGGTTACCCATAGTCCTCTATATTTTTCTAAGCTCCACGTACCTATCGTAAAGACCCTATCGTATCCGCTGCCACCACCGTCACCGGCAGCCCATTCCATCTGCTGACCACTCTCTGCGTTTTTTTTTAAATAACAACAAAACTTCTAACATCTCCTCTGTACCTACTTCCAACCACCTTAAATCTCTGCTCTCTCGTGCTAGCCATTTCATCCCTCGGAAAAAGCCTCTGACTGTCCACACGATTAATGTCTCTCATCATCTTATACATGTTATGTTAGTTATCCCTCTTTTATATTTGCTTTTGATTTCAGTGACATGTTCAGAAAAGTGAATTTAGCTGGTACACGTTGGTACTGCCTGTAACTGGTACATGCATTGAGCAGTGGTGACCAAAGGAAAATTTCTCCTTTAATTTTTTTTCATAAGTTGGTTAATTGTGTTTTGCACTGAGGCATAATCATGTCAAATTGTCCATCTGGGCCTGAAATGAGGTGTATCCTCTTTAGTGAGGGCCATAAACATTTATGAGTCAGAGTCGGGCAACAAGTTCCAAGATACGTAGAGATTAATGGATTTCTGATCATTAAAGGTATCAAGAGGTGTCAAAATTGTGCTGAATAGCAGCCTTAATGGAGATCAGCCATGGTTTTGTTGAATGTAAAGTGGGCTCAAAGGACATCTTGAATAATTTAAATTCAGAAGTCACAGGTGCATTTTTTCCACCTCAGTAAGAATGGGAATGTACTGCAAAATAATAAATCATGTCCTTTGTTTTTCTCTATTCATTTTTTAAGTGTGTGCCATGGTAGAAAGCTGGATAAGCAGTGAATCTACTTAAAATTTTATTTTCAGTATATTGGAATAGAATGATGCATATTTAGTTTCATGCGACATTCTTTAATGTTGATAGGTTTGAATCTAGTTTCTAATTCAAATTACGCCATTAGCTCATCAGAATACAGAGAAGTTGGGCAGTAATTTTCACTATAAAGTGAGTTTTAATTTAGGATTTGCAGGTCAGATTTGTGTTATAGATCATTGGCCTTAAAAGAACTAATCCACGACCAGCCTCTAGTTTTTAATGGCTAACAATATTCTTTTGTAATCATTTTCTCTTTGTTCCACAGACAGATTTATGTAATACGTATTTCACTCAAGAGGATGACAATCCCAAAGGAGTTAACAACCTCTTCCATTCGAAAGCAGTTAAAATGTATGCATCACTGTTGGATAAATCCAAGTCTGATGCAACATTGGAAGCCTCTGCTGGAGCTCTGCAGAATCTGACAGCCGGCAACAAAGTGGTACAGAACATTATTGAGAGGGAAGGGGTGCCCCACCTGAAGACCTTCTACGTTAATTTCCTTCAGCAATGGCACATAGCCACTGTGTATCATTTCCAGGATACACTACAGTTACTTGTCCAGGCTATGCCAATGGCTCCTCTCCAAGCCATAACCTCGAACATGGTGAAGGGCGGCAGGTGCATAAGAGCACCAGAACTTCTAGGTTTCCCCCCTAATGCCACATCATTCTGACTTGGAAATTATTGCCAGTTCTTCAGTGGGTCTAAGTAGTGGAACTTTCATCCCAAAATCACCATAGGTGTACCTTCACTGGAAGGATTGCAGTGGTGCAAGATGGTGATTCACCACTGCCTTCTTGGGCAATCGGGGATAGACTGTAAATGCTCTTGAGATACTCAGATCTTGCAATCTAAATTTCAAAAGCATGGCTAGTAAGACATGGTTGTTTAATATACTGTGTAAAAGGTGTGGCATCGTCAATTGATCCATTATAATATACCAGAAACTAAATCCAGCGTGATCTGTGTGTTCTTCCTAAAATAACAATAATCCGGTGTAAACTGAGGCAAGTTAGAACTAGCAAAATCACTGACTGCAAACAAAAAAGCTTTCTTATTCATGTAAAACAAAGAAGGATTTTTAATTTAGTAATTTTCACCTCAGCAAAAGTGAACATTAGGCTAGTATGCTAGACTCAGCCTGTTTGCAGAATTATGAAAATATTTCCTTTGCTTTTCTGCAGTCGTCCTATCTGATGAGTTCGGCACTAGTGGACAGAGAGAAGGCAAGTCCATGGGTGGCAAAGCTTCTCCAATCTGGTAATGCAAATGTACAGAAGACAGCAGTTTTATTGCTGAATAATCTGTCACGGCACAGTAATCTCCAGCCACAATTGGGTAAGGCAGGTGCTTAAACTTTCTCTCAAACAAGGCAGTTGGTTGTATATTCAACTAAAACTGTGGTAATGATCTCCCTCAAGTGACCATAAGATGTACTGTAGGAACAGAGTTGGGCTCTTCACCCCAACAGGTCTAGTCTGCTTTTCAATCATTACTGATTTATTTTCCCTCTAATCCCATTCTCCTGCATTCTTCCTGTCACCTTGGGTATCTTTACTATTCAAGAACCTGTCACCATCCACTTTAAATGTACCCAGTGACTTGTCTTCATTGTGGCAGTGAATTACACGGGTTCATCTCCCTTAGCTAATGAAATTCCTCCTCATCTCTGTTCTAAAGGGACATCTTTGTATTCTGAGGCTGTGCCTTCTGGCCTCATACTCACCCGCTGTTGGAAACATTCTCTCCATGTCCATTCTATTAGACATTTCGATACCCAGTGAACTTCAATGGGAATCCCCCTCAGTTCTCTAGTGAGTACAGGCCTAGAGCCATCAAATGCTCCTCATACATTAACCCTTTAATTCCCAGGGTCATTCTCATAAACCCTCTCTGGACCCTCTGCAATGCCAGCACATCCTTTGATAATGGACTTATTCCTTAGATACTGCTCACAATGCTTCAAATGCAGTCTGACCAATGCTTTACTAAGCCTCAGCATTACATCCATTCTTTTGTATTCTAGTCCTCTCAAAATCGAATGCTAACATTGCATTTGCCTTGCATTCCTACACTAGAACCCCCAGGTCCCTATGAACCTACAATTTCTGAGATTGCTCCCCATTTGTTGCAGACTCGATCACTGCAGATTCAGTGCTTCATCAACACTATCTGTCCATCCTCTTAGTCTTGTATCTCTGTAAACTCGGTCACAAAACCCTCAATTCCATCATCCATATCATTAACATATAACATGAAAAGTAATGGATCCAACATGGACTCCTACAGAATGCCACTAATCACTGGCAGACAACCACAGAAGGCCCCCTTTATTCCCAGTCTTTGCCTTCTGCCAGTCAGCAAATTTTCTGCCCATGCTGGTAGCTTTCCTGTAAAACCCTGGGCTCTTGTCATTTGTAGTATCCTCATGTGCAGCACTTTGTCAAAGGCCCTCTGAAAATACAAGTAAACAACATCCTCTGACTCTCCTTTGTCTATCCAACCTTTTATTTTCGGAAGTAATTCCAACAGCTGTATCAGGCAAGATTTCCCATTAGGAAAACCAAGCTGACTTTGGCCTATATTATCTTGCGCCCTCAAGTACCCCCAAAACCTTATTCTTAGCGATAGATTCATAATATGCTGCCAACACTGAGGTCAGGCTGACTGACATATAATTAACTCTCTTTTGTATCCCTTCCTCCTTAAAGACTAGAATGGCATTTGTGATTCTTTTTTTCCAGTCCTCTGGAACTATTCTAGAACCCAGTGATTCCTGAAAATCACTAGAAAAGCCTCCACAATATCTTCAGTTACCACCTTCAGAAGCCTGGAGTGTGGTCCATTTGGTCCAGGTGACTTATCTACCTTCAGATCTTTGTTTCACAAGCACCTTCTGCTTACAAAAAGCAGCTACACTCACTTCTGTCCTGACGCTCTTGAATTTCTGGCAAGCTGCTGGTGTCTTCCACAATGAAGAATAATGCAAAATACTTAATTCAGTTCATCTGCTATTCTTTTGTCCCCCGTCACTATCTCTCTAGCATTACTTTGGAGAAGTCCAATGTCCACTCTTACCTGCCTTTTAATATATCTGGAAAAGAAACTTTTGGTGTCCTCTTTTATATTATTGGCTAGCTTATCTTCATATTTAATCTTTTTTTCTTCCTGACTTTTTAGTTGCCTTCTGTTGGTTATTAAAAGCTTCTCACTCATTTTTACTATAATTGCATGCCCTCTTTTCCTTTAATGCTGTCTTTGACTTCCCTTTTGTGCCATGGTTATAAAGGGAATCATCATCCTTCCTTTATAATGTTTCTGTTTTGGGATGAACCAATTCTGTATCTTCTAAATTACTCGCAAAAACTCCAACCACCGTTATTCTACTGTGATCTCTGCTCATATCCCGTTTCTTACACCTTTGGTCATCTTCTCTCTCATGCCTCTGTATTTCCCTTTTACTACACTGTAATACCAAAATAATCAAACTTAGCTGCTCCCGCTCAAACTGCAGGGTGAATACTATCATATTACGATCACTCACTCCTAAGGGTTTCTTTACCTTAAGCTCCCTAATCAAATCTGATTCATTACACAATCCCGGGTTTCTTTACCTTAAGCTCCCTAATCAAATCTGATTCATTACACAATCCCCAATCTTGAATAGCCTAGTGGCCTCTACCACAGGCTGTTCTTTTTTTTTTAAAAAAAAAACAAACCAACAACAACATCTTGAAGGCATTCTACAAATTCTTTCCCTTGGGATTCTTCACCAACTTGGATCCTCCAAGACCATTGCAACATTGTTCTTTTTTTTAAAACATACCTTTTCTATCTCCTGTTGTCATTTGTATTCTACATCCTGGCTAATGTTTAGAAGCCTGTATATAACTCCTGTCAAGGCCTTTTTACCTTTGCAGTTGCTTAACTCCTACCCACAAGGGGTTCTACATATTTTGACCCTGTGTTTACTTCTTTCTCAGGTTTTGAGTTGTTTTCACCAACAAAGCAGCCCCGCTCCCTCTGTCCACCTGCCTGCCCTTTCAATATGATGAGTTTCATTGGATAATAAGCTCCCAGCTGTGATTTTCATTCAACCACACCTCAGTGGTGCCCACAAAATGATACCTGAGCTATGAGATAATACGCCTTATTTTATATACTGCACGCATTCAAATATAACACTATCAGTCCAGTACTTGCCACTCTTCATTTCAATTTTGTCTCTGTTGCCTGATACTAAATTCTTATCCCTTTCTCAACTTCTACTCTTAGTCTTTTTCCTGGAGACTTCAGTAATTCTTTTGCATCTGTTTCCCTTTAATTTAACCATACTCTTCCAAGCTGTTCCAGTCCCTTGCCATTTGGTTTTTTGAAGACTTGTCCATAGACTTCATTATGTGATTTACCAGGGTCATAGTCACAGCATGGTTCAGGTGGAGCCCATCCCATAGGATATCTCCATCCTTCCCCAATACTGGTGTTGATACCCCACAAATTCAAGCCCACTTTTCCCACACATTTAGCTCTCTGACCTTATTAACTTTGTGCCAATTTGCATGTGGCGCAAGTAACATTTACCTTGACTGCTTCCTCAGAGAAAGGGAAGTAACAAGTTACTATGAGGGTGACTCAGTGGTGCTGTAGTTAGCATTGCTGACTCCTAGTTCTACATACCAGAGTTTGATGCTGACTCAGGGAGGCATTTGTATGTTCCTGTGGCTCTGTGGGTTTGCCATCCATGGTTTCCTCCCACGTGCTAAAGATTTGCTGGTTGGTAAGTTGATTGACCATTATAATTTGCCCCTAGTGTAAGTGGTTGGTAGGAGAAGTGGGAATTAATAGCATGTGAGAGAAAAGACAGGATAATAAATGCAGGGTTTCCCTGGTAGAGTCGATGGGCAAATCACCTCCGTTCAATGTAATTATGAAATATGATTTCAATATTGTTATTGGTCTTCAATATGTAAATAATTTCAGTTGGGTCTCATTGTGAATAGTTGGTTATGATTTGATGCAATTTAATTCATCAGTTGTTCAGTGTTTGTATTGATCTGTATGCTTAGATTATTATTGTGATGATCCTGAGAGTTGGAGAAAATGACTGATTACAAACAGGAGGTATTGATAATTAGAATGAAACTCAATTGATGCAAATTTAAGGATGTTAATTTTACCAAACCTATAAATTGACAACAAAAAATATGCATAAGGTTATAATCAAAATGAATGAAGTCACGTCATATAACAAAATAAAACTGATTAATTAGAAATGCACATTCAGAATATAGAGTATAATATTGAAGAATATGATGCAATTGACTTTAGAAATGTACCATAAGAAGGGACAAATATGAAAGAAAGGAAAGGACCCACAGGAGCAGAAATAAAGGTTTGCACTAACATAGTCAGATGTGAAAAAGTTTGTAGCTAAATCAGTGAATGGAAGATCTTGATTTTCAGAAGGTCCTTAAGACTGCAAATAACATGGAAGATGTTCAAGATCTTCAAGATTTGAACCTCCACATACTGGAAGGAAGTAAAACTCCAAGTGTGCTAAGGACTAGGATCCCTAGATAAAATTTAATAAATGCTTGCTTGACCTCTTATGTTTTCAGTGCATAATACAAGACTTAACATGTCAATTGGTATCTGCAGAGAGATAATGATTTAATCTTTTATTGCAATGATCTTTCACCAGAACTTCATTGAATGCAACTCGTTAACAATTAACAAATTCAAGCTTCTTCAATATTGCTGGCAGAGAAGAAGATGGATGCATTTTTATTGTAATTTTTAAAACAATGAAATTTTACTAGACTAGCCACTCAGTACGTCTATAGGAAATGCACTTGGATGTAAACCTTGGGTGATATTTTTAAGAACGTAGCAGAATATTATAAATTTGTGTTAGAAAAATATTAACTGAGTTTAATATATGTATAGTCCTAAAAAGTAAAATAAGATACTTAAGTTTTAAAACTTTTCTTAGCTTCTCAGATGTTACCAGGGTTAGCACGGCTTCTCCCTAGTGGACACAATAGTACAGCTTCAGATGACACCATCGCTTCTGCCTGTAACATTATGCGAAATCTGATTCCTAATAACACCAGCTTGGCAAAAACAGTGCTGCAGGGTTCTGTGTTGAAAAATCTGATGGGTCTAAGCAGATCCAGGTACATTTCTTTCAGTATTTTTCAGAGATTTTACTGTTTAACCTTTTAAAATTGCTGTTTAAACTTTTCATTGTTTCGTTGCCTATTAATAGTTTCTAAATATAATGTCTTACCTAAAATAGTAAAGGATCTGAAATATAAAATAACAAATATTCATGCACAGGTATCTACAATAACATTTTAAGTTTGGCTATTGAAGTTGGGCAAAATAAAAGTTTACATAATGCTATTTTACTAAATTGTCAAATAAATTTAGAATCCAACATCTGCCACGCTGAACCAGAAGTTATCTCTAATAATTCTTGTATCTTCTCCATAATCCTGCTCTTTTATTTAATTTTTTTTTATCCTGTTTGTTTTCTTGAACCTCTTTCCTGATGGATCTTGCTGGATATTCTGACACTGAAGCAAGATTTCTGATTATTTACAAATAGTAACTGAAATCACCTAATTTGTTCACAAACAAGAGAAAATCTCCAGATGCTGGAAATCCAAAGCAACACGTTTTTTTTTAGTATTTATTCATATTTTAAAAATAAAGGAAATGTAGATGCTGGAAATTTAAAATAAAATCAGAAAATGTTGGAAATGGATAACCTGAAATGCTAACTCTGTTTCACTTCCTGCAGATGATGCCTGACCTGATATTTGCAGCATTTTCTGTTATTGTGTTTGAAATTTTTAAGTTTTACAAAACTGAAATTAATTCATCTTGCTTCAATGATTTTCTTTCCACTTACCTGCCTCTGTATGCCCCACTATACCAGCCTTGCGTATTTTGTAAACAGGGTAAGCAATCCAGACAATATCTTAATCGTGCCATCAGTTAAACATTTTTGATTGCTAACTGATAGACAGTCCTGATGCAAGATACACTGATAAATATACCTGGACTTAGAAAAGTAAACATAGAAACATAGAAAATAGGTGCAGGAGTAGGCCATTCGGCCCTTCGAGCCTGCACCGCCATTTATTATGATCATGGCTGATCATCCAACTCAGAACCCTGCACCAGCCTTCCCTCCATACTCCCTGATCCCCGTAGCCGCAAGGGCCATATCTAACTCCCTCTTAAATATAGTCAATGAACTGGCCTCAACTGTTTCCTGTGGCAGAGAATTCCACAGATTCACCACTCTCTGTGTGAAGAAGTTTTTCTTAATCTCAGTCCTAAAAGGCTTCCCCTCTATCCTCAAACTGTGACCCCTTGTTCTGGACTTCCCCAACATCGGGAACAATCTTCCTGCATCTAGCCTGTCCAATCCCTTTAGGATTTTATACGTTTCAATCAGATCCCCCCTCAATCTTCTAAATTCCAACGAGTACAAGCCTAATTCATCCAGTCTTTCTTCATATGAAAGTCCTGCCATCCCAGGAATCAATCTGGTGAACCTTCTTTGTACTCCCTCTATGGCAAGGATGTCTTTCCTCAGATTAGGGGACCAAGACTGCACACAATACTCCAGGTGTGGTCTCACCAAGGCCTTGTACAACTGCAGTAGTACCTCCCTGCTCCTGTACTCGAATCCTCTCGCTATAAATACTAGCATACCATTTGCCTTTTTCACTGCCTGCTGTACCTGCATGCCCACTTTCAATGACTGGTGTATAATGACACCCAGGTCTCGTTGCACCTCCCCTTTTCCTAATCGGCCAGCATTCAGATAATTATCTGTTTTCCTATTTTTGCCACCAAAGTGGATAACTTCACATTTATCCACATTAAATTGCATCTGCCATGAATTTGCCCACTCACCCAACCTATCCAAGTCACCCTGCATCCTCTTAGCATCCTCCTCACAGCTACCACTGCCGCCCAGCTTCGTGTCATCCGCAGACTTGGAGATGCTGCATTTAATTCCCTCATCTAAGTCATTAATATATATTGCAAACAACTGGAGTCCCAGCACTGAGCCTTGTGGTACCCCACTAATCACCGCCTGCCATTCTGAAAAGATCCCGTTTATTCCCACTCTTTGCTTCCTGTCTGCTAACCAATTCTCTATCCACATCAATACCTTACCCCCAATACCGTGTGCTTTAAGTTTGCACACTAATCTCCTGTGTGGGACCTTGTCAAAAGCCTTTTGAAAATCCAAATATACCACATCCACTGGTTCTCCCCTATCCACTCTACTAGTTACATCAAACATTACATGATACCAAATCATGGGCACCATGGCATGAAAAGCTTCATTTTTTTTTTACACATTTACTAGTGAAGGCAAATAAAAAGGAATGCCCAAGTCCATTTAAAAAAGTATATATTCTGCTCATGGATCACAATGTGGTACACTTGTTTAGACAGTAAGGTGCAGAGGGTCACTGGTTGCTTCTGAAGGTATTTGTAGCAAGGATGTATCAATTTATGAATTAACACTGATATGTGGTACCAGTTGTTATTACTTGAGGGTTACTCTATGGAAGGCTCTGTCTACAGCTGGGCTTCCCCTCCTAGAGTCCACGCACCCCTGGCTTGATAGTATTCGTCCAGCATCTACAAAATCCTTTTCAAGATAAGGACCTATGACTTTTCTATTTCATTAGTGAAGCATGTTTCACTGGTTGTTTGGGGTTATCTTTATCACCTCAGGCAATTTTTCAGTTTGTCCAGTACTGGTGGAGGCAAACGAAAAATCATTGGAATCAGTTTTATAGACATGCACGAATAGATTGGGGCATGATGTTGACATTTAAGTTTGGAAATTGATGTGCAAATTGTGATGTGAAATTGATGTGGAAATGGTGATGTGAAATCTGAGTTGTGTGAGCTACTTCCTTTGTGCTGATGTAGCGACAGATATTCTGACATGTAATTATTGATAAGCTGATTGTACCTGCAATGTACAATGGTATTGGCAATGAATATACATCAGTACAAAGGGAGCAGTTGGTAACTAGATTAAGATGAAGCCATTTCGAAAGCTCTTGGCTACCCATCTCTCACTCTTTCCCCAGATCTCCACTGATAAAATGTCTAGTACTCTAATGATGTGATAGAGAGCTCAGCGTTGTAGTACAACTGAAAAACATCTCGGGATGGAAAATCCACTATTTACCAGTTTTAACAGCTCTCACAGTTTGGAAGAGCTTCCTTGACAGTTTATTTGTAGAAGTATGGTCAATTCATAACAAACATGAGAAAATCTGCAGATGTTGGAAAACCAAAGCAACACACACACACAATGCTGGACGAACTCATCAGGTCAGGCAGCAGGAAAAGAGTAAACTGTCGACATTTCGGGCCAAGACCCTTCATCAGGACTGGAAAGAAAGAGAAGTCTGAGTAAGAAGGTGGGGGGAGTGGAGGAAGAAGTACAAGGTGGTAGGTGATAGATAAAGCTGGGAGTGGGGGAGAGGTGAAGTAAAGAGCTGGGAGGTTGATTAGTGAAAGAGATGAAGGGCTTGAAGGTGGGGCGGGGGGTGGAATCTGATCGGTGAGGCTAGAAGACTACGAAAGAAAGGGAGGAGCACCAGAGGTAGGTGGTAGGCAGGTAAGGAGTTAAGGTGAGAGAGGGAAACAGGAATATGAATGGTGAAGAGAGAGGCAGATTTCTAGAAGTTTGAGAAATTGATGATCATGTCATTAAGTTGGAGGCTACCCGGACAAAATATAAGGTGTTGCTCCTTCAACCTGAGTGTGGCCTTATCACGACAGTAGAGGAGGCCATGGACTTGCATGTGGATTGGGAAGTAGAATTGAAATAGGTGGCTACTGGGTACTAGGAGATCCCACTTTTTCTGAGGGATGGATCGTTGGTGCTATGCAAAGCAGTCTCCCAATCTACATCGGGTCTCACTGGTCTACAGGAGGCCACACCAGGACCACCAGATACAGTAGATAACCCCAACAGACTTGCGGGTAAAGTGTTGCCTCACCTGAAAAGACTGTTTGTGGCCCTGATGGTAGTGAGTGAGGAGGTGTAGGGGCAGGTGTGACACTTGTTTCACTTGCCAATTGATTATCGTATCTTCAGGATAGATTCTGTGAAAACCTTGGGGGAAATGTTTACACTCAGTGGCCATTTTATTAGGTATAGAAGGTACCTAATAAAGTGGCCACTGAGTATATTTCGGTATGTTCTGCTGCTGTAGCCCATCCACTGTAAGGTTTGATGTGTTCCGTGTTTAGTGATGCTCTCTTGTACACCATTATTGTAATGTGTGGTTATTTAAGTTACTGTTACCATCCTGTCAGTTTGAACCAGTTTGGCCATCCTCTGCTGACGTCTGTCATTAACAAGGTGCTTTCGCCACGTAATTGCCACTCTCTGTATGTTGTTCTTGTTTTTCTACCATTCTCTGAAAAACCCTGAAACTGTTGTGTGTGAAAATCCCAGGAGATCATTTTCTGAGATACTCAAGCCACCCTGTCTGGTATTAACAGTCATTTCACGGTTAAAGTCACTTAGATCACATCTCTTCCTCGTTCTGATGTTTTATCTGAAGAAGAAATGAAGCTCTTGACTGTATCCGCATGATTTTTAAATGTATTGAGTTGGTGCCACATGATTGGTTGATTAGATATTTGCATTGTATTAACGGGCAGGTTTACAGGTGTACCTAATAAAGTGGCCACTGATTGTATATTATTTTCACTAACATATGGGTACACCTTTGCCTGTAGAGTAACTAGGAAATTCTGACACTGAGGAAATTCCCAGGCATGCATCAGTCTGAATTTAAATGCAGCGGACAAGAAACTATTGAATAATACTGGAAAAATGGCACAAGAAGTAAAATGCACTTCCAATGTAATCCATGTTACATGTACTTTGTCATTGACTGAAAGCCTGGATGTAACTGCTCCTGCCACCTGGAACAGGGAATCCTGTGCCTAACAACAAGGTGAAGGATTGCCCGGAAAGTAATCGAGTTGTTACACGATTTTGCCTGTATTATCAGCTTAATACCAACTGCTTTATTCTGCTCTTGATGCACCAATTCTATGATAAACAAGCTATTGAACTGACCCGGTGTGTCCTGCTGATTTTCCCCCTCCTTCCATTTCAATAGGCAAGGACTACTTATTTCTGGTTCATAAATGCACACACCACAAAGATCGGATGGTTCAATTAAAGTAGTTTAATTGGATTTAGAAATATTGTGAATGTTACTGTACAGTAATTACTCAACCATGCCCTGTAGAATGCAGTCAAGTACAGACAGCATCTTTGATCAGAGCTATCAGTATACAAGTTACACAGTATATTGACTTATTTTCCGTTCATTTCTATAGCACACATCCCTCAGCTGGGAAAGCTGCCTGCCTTTTCCTGTATGAAATGTGGATGCAGAAAGATCTGCAGAGTTTCTTCAAGAAGGTATACAGTCATTTGACAGGATTAAATTTATTACTGATAATATTTACATATGTATGAATTTGCTTTGAATACCTGGTCATGGTGCATCCGTCCACACACAATAGCTGTGTATGCATATGGCTGGTCTTTCATTTTCAGAGGATGCCAAACCCCATTGTCTTATTTTAAATTTTTCCTAAAGAGATGCATGCTATGTTGACGTCCCTAGTATTTATCATGGGTTTTTATTGCACTTAATATGCATTACTGGCTTTTGTTCTTGAATCTGTCATCTTGTGATCTTCACATTTTAAAAGTTCTAATTTTTGTAAGAATGAGTGCTGGAGTTAGAAACATAGAAAACCTACAGCACAATACAGGCCCTTCGGCCCACAAAGTTGTGCCAAACATGTTCCTACCTTAGAAATTGCTAGGTTTACCCATAGCCCTCTATTTTTCTAAGCTCCATTTACCTATCTAAAAGTTTCTTAAGAGACTCTATGGTATCCGCCTCCACCACCGTCGCCGGCAGCCCATTCCACGCACTCACCACTCTCTGCGTGTAAAAAAAACACAACAGCAGCTACTTACCCCTGACATCTCCTCTGTACCTACTCCCAAGCACCTTAAACCTGTGCCCTTTGAGTCTTGTGGCAGCCATTTCAGCCCTGGGGAAAAAGCCTCTGACAATCCACACGATAGATCACTTGTGGATATCAAGAGATCCAGGACAGAAGCATCCTGAGAATTGGATCATCCCTGATCCCATTGAATGATGGGTCAGATGTAAGATGCTGAGTGCTCTCTTGCTCTCACCATCCTATTAAAAACTGTATCAATCTGCAGCTGTATGACATTGCTACTGAAAGAGTGGAAGCCTTAAGATGGTGGATAAGATGTTGGTGAGGTGCACTGCTGCAGGCTGGATGTTGCTTAAGTTTCTTGAAGTTGCATCTTTCCAAGCTAAGGGAGTAATCGATTACACTTTTGCATTGTGTCTTATGGCTATTAGAGACCTTTTGGGAATTCAGAAGGTGAACCACTCATAGTAGCCTCCCCTTTCGCACCCAACTACCTAAGTTTTTAAATATTAGCACTAATGACCTGAGTTTGAATGCTTAATGCAGCTCAGATTATACCTTGAGAATGTATTTACAAAAAAAATTGATACTTTGAGAGCAGCAAACCAAAATTCTTTTAAATTCAAAATCTGGTGTTTGAGGATCATAACTGCCTTTGGCACTGATGGTTCAGATGCAAAGTGCAAGATTGTTTAACGTAATTTCCTGCACACAAGTGTAAGGAGAATGAAATAATTGTTACCTTGTATCCAATGCAGCTCAGAAAAACCCCACAAATTACAAAGAATACTACAAAAATAATAAAAACCCACACCATAAATACATAGCTTGTATACATATGTTGTATGCTCGTAATTTGACGCTAGGCTGCACTAAAGGTGACTGATGGGAAATAATAAAGAAGTGGCAAGAGTTAGTGGGTGGAGGTGACAATCGGTCTTACTAGTTGGGGAAAGTAACTGATTTTTGAGTCTGGTAGTGCTGGCATGGATGCTCCACAGTCCCTACCCTGATGAGAGTGGAACGAACAGTCCTCCATGATGTTACTTCCCCTTTTCCGTGCCTTTCTGTATATACGTCCTTGATGGTGGGTAGGCTGGTATAATGTGTATGTATACCTAAATTGTCCTGTCAGGACTAGATACCTAGAGGATTTTCCCAGTCACTGGAGAGTCCAGAACAGGAGTCATAATCTCAGGATTTGTAAATGAGATCAGGAAAAAAATTTTTTGCCGGAGGGTGGTAAAGCTGTGGAACATAGTGCAGGCCAAACAAGTAATTGTAGTCAAAAGGTGTATTTTTTTAAAACTGAAGAGATTAGGGAAAGTAGAAGAAACTGGGAAGAGAGTACTGAAATGGATTGTCAGCCATGATCACACTGACTGATGGAGCTGGCCAGTAACATTTTATGACCTACTCAGCTTCCATTTTTGATGTGGTTTATGTCCAGATACAGCAAAAAGCCATTGAATTGAACAACAGTGTTGGAGCATCTGTTATTGTGAATAAGCTTGCATTTACATATTTTTTTAACAGGAAGGATTTTCAAAGAAGAACTTTGTAAATGATTTGACATCGTCTGCAATCAAAGTAGCACAACAGAATGCTTTAGGATTCATGAGCAAAAAGTTCTGAAATAATAAAAGTGCTCAAAAGGTAATGGATGAAATATTTCCTTATGTTGTCTTTGGCTTTGAATTGTAATTTTGCTTTGGTGCAACTATGATAACAGCAAAAAACTGAATTACGGTAAGTGACGACAGATATTGCATCCCAGCTGACCAGATAAGCAGCCTGGACAGTACGATATGGAGAGCAAGCCGTTGCTCATGTAGCAAGCTCCCCCTCTCCACACATCCGATAAACCCAAAGGAATGGCAGAGACATACAGCAGCATCACAGGAGTTGCCCGTCAGCATTGAACTCAATGTAGGACTGCCTTAGGGACTCCAGCTCCGGATCTTTCCCTCGGGGTTTACTCCTGAAGCCTTCCCCCCTGGATGTGTATAGCTGCAAGGCAGCAGAGGTTTGAGGTCAGTTTTTTTGGTGCAAAAAGAATAAATATTTAAAAAAAAAAGTAGTGAGGTAGTGTTCATAGGTTCAATGTCCATTCAGAAATCAGATGGCAGAGGTGAAGAAGCTATTTCTGAATCACTGAGTATGCACCTTCAGGCTTCTGTATCTCCATCCTGATAGTAACAATGGGAAGAGGGCAAGTCCTGGGTGGTGGGGGTCCTTAATGGTAGACATGGCCTTTTTGGGGCATTGCTCCTTGAAGATCTCCTAGATACTGCTGAGGCTAGTGCCCATGATAAATTCACATTTCTGGCAATCAAACAGTTTTGCTATTAATTTAGATCCATTTAGATGAGTTTAAATATTTTAACTTTTATTTTAAAAGCATCTAATCCAATTGCCATCCCATTGCTTTCCGGTATGAATCTGATCTAGTAACCATTCTGTCTGCATTGGTCATCCCACTTTTTGCTGCTTTGGGAAGCTTGAGACCACTTGGATATCACCCTACACTGGATCAGAACCCGTACTTGCACTGCATTGACACAGTCTATCATCGAACTATCTGAGCCAATTCCAATTAATACCCGAAGCAGATTTTACTTGACTATTGACTAGCCAAAATGGACTGAAGCAAATATGCTCTCAGGATGAGGCTTTTCATTCTAGGACGGGGGAGATGTCTTCCTTTTTTAAAGAAAGGGGCTTCCCTTCCTCCACTATCAACTCTGCTCTTAAACGCATCTCCCCCATTTCACGTACATCTGCTCTCACTCCATCCTCCCACCACCCCACTAGGAATAGGGTTCCCCTGGTCCTCACCTACCACCCCACCAGCCTCCGGGTCCAACATATTCTCCGTAACTTCCGCCACCTCCAACGAGATCCCACCACTAAGCACATCTTTCCCTCCCCCCCCCCCTGCATTCCGCAGGGATCGCTCCCTACACAACTCCCTTGTCCATTTGTCCCCCCCCATCCCTCCCCACTGATCTCCCTCCTGGCACTTATCCGTGTAAGCAGAACAAGTGCTACACATGCCCTTACACTTCCTCCCTTACCACCATTCAGGGCCCCAAACAGTCCTTCCAGGTGAGGCATCATTTCACCTGTGAGTCGGCTGGGGTGATATACTGCGTCCGGTGCTCCCGATGTGGCCTTTTATATATTGGTGAGACCCGACGCAGACTGGGAGACCGCTTTGCTGAACATCTACGCTCTGTCCGCCAGAGAAAGCAGGATCTCCCGGTGGCCACCCATTTTAATTCCACATCCCATTCCCATTCTGACATGTCTATCCACGGCCTCCTCTGCTGTAAAGATGAAGCTACACTCAGGTTGGAGGAACAACACCCTATATTCCGTCTGGGTAGCCTCCAACCTGATGGCATGAACATCGACTTCTCTAACTTCCGCTAAGGCCCCACCTCCCCCTCGTACCCCATCTGTTACTCATTTTTATGCACACATTCTTTCTCTCACTCTCCTTTTTCTCCCTCTGTCCCTCTGAATATACCTCTTGCCCATCCTCTGGGTCACCCCCCCCCTTGTCTTTCTTCCTGGACCTCCTGTCCCATGATACTCTCGTATCCCCTTTTGCCTATCACCTGTCCAGCTCTCGGCTCCATCCCTCCCCCTCCTGTCTTCTCCTATCATTTTGCATCTCCCCCTCCCCCTCCAGCTTTCAAATCCCTTACTCACTCTTCCTTCAGTTAGTCCTGACGAAGGGTCTCGGCCTGAAACGTCGACTGCACCTCTTCCTATAGATGCTGCTTGGCCTGCTGCGTTCACCAGTAACTTTGATGTATGTTGCTTGAATTTCCAGCATCTGCAGAATTCCTGTTGTTTGAAGCAAATATGAATGGGCCTCACATTTTCCATAAAGCTGTCCCTTCACAATGTATCATTTTTAGATAACTGTATCTCTTGTATTATATTCATTGAACCCTGATGCTTACTTTCAACCTATTCTGGGCCTTGTATTGTAAGATGCGGCCTCCCTCTCAACATTTAAAGATCTTCCTACATTGAGTGATTCAATAAATGTTATGAAACTCCTGAACCTAGAAATCAGATGCCATGGTGTCTTTTGAGCCACCTGACCAATTTTTGACCTGTGCATATCATGGGATAAGGATGATGAGGGAGATGAGTGTGGATGGAGAAGCAATATTTGTGAACTATATCATATCTTGTGTAGACCATAAGAAAAAGGAGCAGAATTGAGCATTGAGTTTGCTCTGCCATTTAATCATGACAGATTTATTTTTAAATTCTCTACCAATTTTATTCTCCCACAACCTTTAACCCTGTTACACATCAAGAACCTATTAACCTCTGCCTTAAATACACCCAAAAGCAGCCTTCGCTGCCCTGTGTCACAACAAATTCCACAGATGTCATCCCCTAGCTGAAGAAACTCCTCCCCATCTCAGTTCTAAAGGGTCAACCCTTTATTCTGAGGCTGTGCCCTCAGATCCAAGATTCATACTAATAGAAACACACTGTCCATGTTCACAATGAGTCCCTTCAAGGACAGGCCCAGAACAGTCAGATGCTGTTGTACATAATGGCTTGTAAGATACAAAACTACTTGTGGTATTGCTGTATGCTATAGAGATTTTTTTGTCCTGGAGGAGTCTTGTCAAAGCAGCCTCTGCATGGTGCTTCTAACTCTGGCTGTGGCAGACCACCTGATCTTGCTGATAAATAAGGTGCTTCTTCCTGCAAAGTTTCTCACCTATCAGGATTTCTGCATCCCTTTCATTAAATCTGGGATCTCGCTCAGTAACCTCTCTGCCTCTCCTCATTGTCAATCTTGTATGCCTTAAAACACCACCTCAAATCTTTCCACCAATGATAGTTTTCTTTCTTTCTTTGCAGGCATAGTATATGTCCTTCCCCTTTTAGCATTTCTGGTGGCAACAAGTTTAGTTTTTATACTGTGGAATATTGTGAGATGAATTTTCTAACAGCTTAATGTCTAGATATCTCTGCAGTAGAAAAGTTGCATTTCAAAATTTCAAGTATATTTAGTTGTAAACTGTTCTGACAAATATTCATAATTCATATATTGTTAACTTTATTAAGATCCCAGAAAATCAATTCACTGCAACTAAAATTACATTTTATTTCCTAGGTGGATTTGAAAATCTATGACGAGTAAATTTCTCTTCAACAGACTCCTGTTGCATGGACTGAACACTGGGAAAAAATAAGAAAATCTAGTGGGTTTATGGTGGGGAGAGTGAAATTTAAAAGTAATATTTTTTTAACATTTGTTTTACTTTCTAGAATTCTATTGCAAGTTAAAAGTTCTATACTTTATAAGCTTGAGAGGTATATCTCATTGAAAAATGTTCTTCAGAGTATCTCTTCATCCAAATTTTTGGATTTTTGCAAGTTTGCTAATGCTTTAAGTTTGCTGTGGGGTATTTTGGATGTCAATATTAGTGACTTTAAGATTTTTGTAAATAAATTTGATATTTTGATCATTGTTACAACCAAAAAAAACCTTTTTTTTTAAGTAAATTAAGTTTTGTACTTGGGTATGTTCCAGCTGGCTTCAGCTGTCTTATATAATTTTAACAGACATCAATTTGTCAACTGCTTCTTGGAATAGTCCTTAAAAATGCCAGAGAGATGAAATAGTTGACAAAGATAGGAAAGGTACTCCCAAATTGATCCAAGGCTTACAATGACAATGTAATTTTAACCTATAAAATGATAAAGCGCTTTTTTTTTGCTGGTTTGTTTTCCTGTGTTTAATCTATAAACTTAGTTTGTAGACATGTCAGTCACACTATGTGATATGCATGATCAGGAGAAGTATCTTTTTTAATTGCCATGATAAAACAATATGAGGAATATAAGTTTGTATATCTGCCTTTAGTTTCATAGCATTTTATATTTATGGGATTGATTCACTCAATTGGCTGGATGGTGTTTAAAGAAAAATGGTGGTGGGGGGGAAGTAACATGACTACTTTACAAGTGCTTGAGCAAGGATAAACAGAAGTAACTATGCAGATATGGGATGATTTACTTTTGAAGTCATTGAATCTTGGCTTGGCTTGCTTGCCTTGTCTTAATAAGATTATTTTAAGTGACAATTCTAAAGCAACTTGAGTGTCAAGAATACCAGTTTATGTTGTGTATTCAGAGTTCTTGAGTGAAAAGAATGTCTAACTGTAGCTCTAATTAAATGTCTTCCCATTTTCTCAGTTGCATAAATGTTTGCATGATCCAGCTACCTTCAATATACACTCGTTCAAACATTGAATGTTACTGCATACTTTCGCTAAAACTGCAATAGATTGCATCCTAGTTGAAAGAATTTGAACCGAGACACATTTCAAATAACGTTTTATAACAAATTACTCTGCTCTTTTAAAAAAAAATCAATGTATTCTTCTGGCATATATTTGATTTGATTAATTTTTAACTCTTTATTAAAATTAAAAGTTCACTTGCAGCAAAACTTTGAAAGACGTGATTGAAAACATTTTATAAATGTTATACCTCTCTCCACTAGGTTCATGATAAATAATTCAGTATTTACTTCAAAAATGTTAAAAGGTTTCTGAGCTAACTTTTTATAGTTATGGAAAATGTATGTGTAGAAAGTTCATACATGTTTAATGCTTTTTGCTTGACTTTGGGAATTTTCACTATACTCTTGTGTTAATAAATTTGGGCTTGCTAACAATTTCTGTAGCTGTGTCAGCTGTGAAATTTGACTTTAGCATCCTGAAAGATTTTCCACAAATGTAAACTACTTGTACAATACATAAATCAAAATTATGGCTTTGTGGTTCTTTTGTTACTGATTAATATTACATCTAATTGGCCTTTCAGTTGGTACCCAGCTTCTCTATACTATAACTAGCAGTTAGTACACCTGTACTTTGTGTGAAATATGTCCTTCTGGCAGTTCAGAGCCTATTGTGTATGACAATCTGTTTGCTGGCTCTGGTGTTTCTTTTACAATGACACGCCATTCATCATTATGAAACTAGACAAAAACTGTATCCATCCTTCAATTGATTAGGGAAAAAATGTGATCACCTACTATGAAGCAACCCCATTGCAAATGCAATATTCCATGAATTATTTGAAAACTATTAAATTAGCCCTCTTCATCATTATCATTATGTGCCATACTGTATGATGTGGGCAATCATGGTAAATTACAATGATTGTCCTTGGCAGATTTTTCACCAGAAGTGGTTTGCCATTGCTGCCTTCTGGGTAGTGTCTTCACAAGGTGGGTAACCCCAATCTTTAATCAGAGATTGTTTGCCTGGTGTCAGTAGTCACATAACTAGGAATTGTGATATGCACCAGCTGCTCATATGTCTATCCACCACGTGCTCCGTGGGTTCAGGTGACCCTGATCGGGGGGAACTAAGCAGATGCTACCCCTTGCCCAAGGGTGACCTGCTGGCTAGCAGAGGGAAGAAGTGCCTTGTACCTCCTTTGGTGGAGATGCATCTCCACCCAGCCATCACTCTTAAACCCCTACATAAAATATCAAGCTTTGTATTAGCATGTTTTAAGATGGCAAGATTGCATAACCTGATACAATACAAGAAGTTACTACTATAGGGTTGGTAGCAATGCCAATCTCAATGGCATTCAGATGAGACCAGATGAACTGGGAAGAGATGCATAGCACAGAAAATTATTTATGGTTGATGACACTAAATACTTAAGAGTCTTCCTGTATATAAATATCCTTTGAAAGTTCTGCCTTTGAATTTTAATTCCATTGAAACTGATGTGACTGCATTTCAGAGGTTGAATACAATAAGATGTTGCTATTATATAGCCCTACAGATCAAAGATGAATTTCCAGCCATTATTTTTCAACAGAAAGTTGAAACACTGTGGGAAAACAAAAGTATGAAATATTTGATTGAGCAACAATCTGGTACAAGGAAGCCTAAAAAGAATCGACAGAAAACAAAGCAACATGAGTGAACTGAAGCTGGTTCAGAGCCAGTTAATGGCATCTGCAACAAGTCTTTATACACCATTTTTAATAGGAATATATTTAAAGAGTTTCACGTGAATATTTGTTACTTATTTATTCTTTGCAATACCATGCAGAATAGGCCCTTTTGCAATTGCTTAATTTAATCCTAACCTAAATGAATTTCTACTGAAGGCATCAGTTAAAATTGGGCGGCAAAGTTTACAGTGGCCCATCAACCTACCAACCGGTACATCTTTGGACTGGGGCAGGAAACCCATACAGTCACAGGGAGAACTTACAGATAGCAGAGGGAATTGAACCCATGTTCCTGATACTCTAAAGCATTTTTGCTAATTACTGCACTACTGTGCATGGATGCTCAGCCAAGGGAAAAGATATAAGATTTAGAGTGTAATCTCAGACATGATGAGTGACGTCCCCACTAATTCAAGTTATAGAGCTGTAAACTGATATTAATCAGTATGTGACTATCTTTATTTTGTGTGAGAATCCTTAACCTCAAATTACAGAGAGTCATGTACAGTTCAAATGTTCATTTGTTATCAGAGTACATCTGCAGAGTACCACTGAGATTCGTCTTTGCCAGATAGCCACAAAACAAAACCATGGAAGTTGTTCAAAGAAAATCCAGTCCCCCCGCCTTCCCGTACAAAAATGAATGGCACAAGGACAGCAACCCTGACATCTCCTCCTCTCACAAAAAAAACTAACAAAACATACCACACAGCATCGAGAAAGAACAGGTGACACAGCAGAATATAAAAGCCATAGCACTGACAGTTGATAGTACAGTCCATGTTAAACGCAAAACCTCAGGAATATTGCCTGACAGCGTTGAGAGAGAGAGGGAGATACTACTCAAATGCGGAGGTCTACCTTCTGGAGTGAGTGATAGGCCACCACACAGAGTCCTCTGGCAACAGAGAAATCCATCCCAGCAACAATCAAAAGGCAGGCAGTGTTAAACCCTTGCTCGCCTTCGGCATTCGCGTCACTGCTTCAATCTTCCTCGATGCACTAATTGGCAATTACTGGATGCTTTAATCAGCAAAATGGAGTTGATCAAAGGCTTGAGCCCTGTCTCTAAGCTGCTTCACCTTGAGGCTGCTGGAGCTCGCACTCACTTCCTGGAGTCTTCTTGGGGACAGCAAAGTGCTAGATCACTCAATCAATCTCTAAACTGTAAATCGCAGGCATTAA
This sequence comes from Mobula hypostoma, assembly GCF_963921235.1. NCBI lineage: Eukaryota > Metazoa > Chordata > Chondrichthyes > Myliobatiformes > Myliobatidae > Mobula > Mobula hypostoma. The sequence goes on from NC_086109.1 coordinate 38,595,551, forward strand.
CACATCCAGAAACACTTAAGGTGAAAAGCAGGTTAAAAGCTGTGAAATAAACAGTTTCCTGGACCATCTGGAAGACATCGACCCAAGGAATGTTGTACGCTGGAGCCATCTTGACTGATACTAATTGCCATCTCTGAAGTTCCATTCAAAAAATGTCTTCTTAATTTAAAATCCTAGAAGCGTTTTGCTAGTCCAACAAGTGATTAATAAATAAAAATGATAGGGGTCTACAGCTTAGAAATAGAACCTTTCACCCAAAGCCTCCAGGCTAACCATGATGCCCATCTATGCTGATCCCATTTACCTGCAATGGGAATGTATTTCTCTTCTATCCTACCAAGTACCTGTAGAAATAACTTATTTGCTGCCTCCACTACCACTTCTGTGCGGGGTAGGGGGGAGGAGACCGATCCAGATAACCACGGTCCTCTGTGTCAGGGGAAATTTACCCCTCAGATCCCCTTATAAACTTTCCTCCATCACCTTAAGCTAGACCTAATTTTAAATTTTCCTACTGTAGGAAAGAGACTGAATATCTACCCTCTCTAAGCCCTTCATAATCTAAATGTAACACCTCAATTTACTATGCTCCAGTGAGAAGAAAACCAGTCTATCCAATCCAGTCCCTCCTCATATCTAAAGCCCTCCATACTAGACAACATCCTGGTGAATCACTTCTGTGCTCCTTCTGGTGCAGCCTTTGTGATGTTTGTAATGTGAGGCAATGAGTGAGCATTGCTCATTTTGTTCTAAATACTATATGGGAGGTACGTGGTTTCTGACTAGATAGAACAATATATTTTTAGTAATCTGAACAAACTGGTCTGCCCAGTTGCATCTGCTTCGTTGCAGACAATTGAACCCGGAGCTAGGTTTTGATTCCTAAATGAAAGTCATTGGATTGGTTTTTAACTAATAGGCAAGCCCATCATTGGCGGGAAACCTAGTTGGCTAGAGGGCACAGTCTTCTTGTTGGTCAGCCACGGGACTAAAAATGAAAAGTTGCAGACAGATTGAATTTATAATGGAGAAAACAGGTATTAAACAATTACATTGCACCCATCTTTAAAGAAGACACACAAAACCTAGCGGCAATATCAGAGAATTAAAAATCTAGTGAGAACAAGGAATTGAAGGAACTAAGTATTAGTAAAAAAGAAAATGAATGTTAAAGTTGAAAGATGCGAACTTCAATATTACTAGAGCTTTAAAGAAATTTAGAAATAGTGGTTATCATCTCTTAAGGTTCATTAAGTTCTAGACTTGTTCCAGGTAGCAAATGTGATTCTGCTATTTAAGGAAACAGGGAGTGGAAAAAACTTGGAGTTATTTCCCTGGTAACCTATTGTAACTGCAAAGGGATTTACTGTATGATGAAGGAAGAAATAGCAAAATTCCCAGAAAAGAGCAGTGGACTCAAGGAGAGCCAAAATAGATATATGAAAAAGAAGCTAATCTAATCTGCCGGAATTCATTGAGAATGTGACTAGTAGAATTAATAGGAGTAACTTCTGATGTAGTGTATCACAGGTGGTTGGTGAACAAGTTTACAGCAGTTGAAATTGGAGATAGTATACTGGGAATTAATTATAAAACGGAAAGCAAAGGGTGAAAATGAATAGATTGTTCTGAAGTTGATAGGTTGTAATTCCTGAGACACCAAAGGGATCACTGCTTTACACTCAGAGAGTATTACAGCACAGAAGCACGTCCTACAGCCCATCCAGTTCATGCTGACAGAATCTGCTGCCTTCTGGACCATATCCCTCCAAACCCCTCATTTTAATGTTCCTATCCAGACTTCTCTTAAATTTTACAAGTGAAGCCGCATCTACCATTTCCACTGTTAGCGCATTCCCCACTCTCACAATCCTTGGATTGATTAAGTTTCCCGTAAGTTTTCCCTTAAGTAGTTCACATTTCACCCTTAGCCTATGACATCTAGTTTTAATTTCACCCAAACTGAAGGGAAAAACCTGTATATATTCACTCTATCTATACCCCTCACAATAGTCTATACCTCTATAAGATTTCCCCTCATTCTCCTGAGCTCCAAGGAATAAAATACTATCCTATTTTAACCTTTCCCTATAAATCAGGTCCTCAAATTCTGGCAACATCCTTGTAAGTTTTCTCTGGACTCTTTCGACCTTATTGGTATCTTTCCTGTAGGCCAATGCCCAGAACTGCATGTGATACCCTACTTACATATTTTACCTCTTCTGCCTAACATCCTAACTCCTATACTTTGTGCCGTGATTTATGAAAACCAGTTAAAGGCTGTCTTTACTGCTCTCTCTACATGTGATGCCGCTTTCAAGGAAGAATAGATTTGTATTCTCACATGCCTTTGTCCTATGGCATACCTCATTCATTGTGTAAGTCTTCCCCTGGTTAGTCCTCCCAAAGCACAACATCTCACAATTGCCTGCATTAAATTCCATCTGCCATTTTTTGGCCCATCTTCCCTGCTGGTCCAGATCCCAATACAAGCTTCGATGTGTAAAATAGGTAATCCTTCTGGTAAGATGATAGCACACTCAGATGCAGTGGCTTCTACAGGGCCATCCAAAGGTGTTATTAGCTTTTTAAATGTATTTGTTACAATCACAAGGCCCTGCTGGACATCAAGAACTTAAAATACTGCTATACTGTCCATTATGCCCCTATCCAAATTTGCTGATCTAATTTACCATATTATCATCTAAATCATTAATATAAATTATAAACAACAATGGGCCCAACACTGAACCTTGCAACACTCCACTAGTCATAGACCTGCAGTGAAAGAGAGAATAGGCTGTTACCACACTCTGTCTGCTCAATGTCAGATCCAATTGACTACTTCATCCTGAGTGCCAAGTGACTGAAACTTCTGGACCAGTCTCCCATGCAGGACTTTGTCAAAGGCCTTGCTAAAGTGCATGAAGACAATATGCTCGGCCTTCCCTTCATTAACCTTCTTGGTAACCTGCTTGAAAAACTGTAAGATTAGTTAAAGATACCTACCCTGTACAAAGCCATATTCTGGCCTTGTCTAAACAAATGCTTATATATCCTGCCCCTTAAAAAACCTTCCAATAATTTACCCACAACCAATGTCAAGTTTACCAGTCTATAATTTCCTTGCTTATTCATAGAGCCTTTCTAGAATAATAGAACATCATTAGCTATCTTTCCATCCTCCAACACCTCACTTGTGGCTAAAGATGTTTTAAATATCTCTGCTGGGTCCTCAGTAATTTCTGTACTCGCCTGCCTTGTCAGGTCCGGGGTTCTACAGTTGGTGTGTCTGTCTCCTGAGTAAATTGAAGCAAAAATTGATTTAAGACTCCCCCATCTCTTCTAGCTCCATGCATACATGACTGCATTGATCTTCAAGAGGTGCAATTTTGACACTTGCTATTTTTTGCTCCTAATATACCCACCATCTTCCTCTCCTTGTCAGCCAGAATAACCTCATGTCATCTTTTAGCTCTCTAGATTTCTGCCTCAATAGTTCTGGTTGAATGGTACTACAATAATATCCTCTCACTCACTGTCACTAGAAACAATGAACTAATTATTGACTACAGGAGGAGAAAACTGGAGGTTTGTGAGCCAGTCTTCATCAGGGGATCAGAAATGGAGAGGACCAGCAACTCTAAATTCCTTGGCATTATCATTTCAGCCGATCTGCCCGGGTCTAACTTATAAGTGACAGGACAAAGAAGGCACAGCAGCATATCTACTTTCTTGGAAGTTTGTGAAGATTTGATATCTTATCTAAAACATTGACAAACTTCTATAGATGTGCAGTGGATAGTATACTGATGTGTTGCATCATGACCTGGAATGGAAACATAATGACTTTGAATGGAAAACCCTACAACAAGTAATGGATACAGCTCAGTTCATCACAGGTAAAACTCTCACTGCATCTGAGAACATCTACATGAAGAACTGAGGCAGGGAAGCAGCATCTATCATCAAGAACCCCCACCATCTGGACATGGTCTCCTCTTGCTGCTGCTGTCATGAAGAAGGTTCAGGAGCCTGATTTCCAATACCACCAGGCTCAGGAGCATTTCTTACCCCTCAGCCACCAGGCTCTTGAACCAGAGGGGGGCTAACTTCACTCTACTTCACTCACCCCATCACTGAACTGATTCCACAACCTATGGACTTACTTTCAAGGGTTCATGTTCTCAATATTTATTGCTCAGTTCCATTTTATTGTTATTTTGTGTTTTTGTTTTCTTTTTGTATTTGCAGTTTGTTGTCTTTTGCACGTTGGTTCTTTGTCTGTCTTTATCGCACGTGTTTTTTTATTAATTCTATTGTGTTTCTTTGTATTTACTTTGAATGCCTGCAAGAAAATGAATCACATAGTGACATAAATGTACTTTAATTGTAGATGATTGTCTATCTGACTGGAGGACTGAGACTACTGGCACGTCACAGGGATTGCTGCTGAGTCTATTGATGTTGTCATCTATATAATGATCTGGTTGATAACTCAGTAAACTAGATCAGCAGATTTGCGGATGACACCAAGATTGTGGGTGCAGTGGACAGCAAGGCAGCCTATCAAAGAATGCAGCAGGATCTGGACCAGCTTGAAAAATGGGCTGGAGAATGGCAGATGGAAATTAATGCAGACAAGTGCAAGGTGTTGCACTTTGGGGGGACAAACCAGGATAGGAAGTACATGGTGAATGGAAAGTCACTGAGAAGTGGGATAGAACAGACGAGTCTGGGAATACAGGTCCATAATTCCTTGAACGTGGTGTCACAGGTAGATAGGGTCATAAAGAGAGCTTTTGGCACATTGGCCTTTATAATTGGAGCTTTCCCTTGTCCAGGTGTGAACATTCAATAAAACTTTATAGCGTCGCTACTTGGCGTTGAAGACTCTCAGGGCCATTGACTTTCACAGCATCTTGTCCATCTGATCACAATATCTGGATTTCATAGAAAATTCAGACCATAAGTCCTGTTCGGGACTTTGAGGCAATTTACAGAGGGACGTTGGGCAGGATTGCCTAACCCACTTACCATACTAGCAACCTTGCCTCAGAACCGACATATAGAGAACACATTAGGCCAAGGTAACAGATAAGATGAGGAATGGTGATGGGTTGAACAAAGGGAATTTCACTGTTAGGATGAAATAGTGGGCAAGTTTAGAGAAGATTAGGCTTCTTTGTTTGTTCCACAGGTGCTGACTGACTGCTGAGTTTTTCCAGCACTTTCTCTTTATTCACTTTAGATTTCCAGCATCTGTGGCTTCTGCCTGATTTTCATAAAGGTAGTGTTGTGGGGATTGTTGCCATTTTGAACAAATATGTATTAGTTTAATAAATATTTAAACACATTTTAAGGATACTGATAGATGAACCCATATGATGGGAGTGTGAAACATCTGAATTGTTAATATTTAAATTGCTTGTTCACATCAAGGGTTCTTTTCTTGGTTCCACTGTTTATGAGCTTACACAATTTTCTCCAGCCGGAGACTGCTTCTACATTATATACGGTACAGTAGTTTATTTATTGTTTTATGCATGAGTACATGCTGTGTTGTGAGTTTGGCTTCTAAATCATCATTTCAATGCTTTCATATTAAGCTCTGACTTAGCCAGCTTTATATCAATAAAATTGAAGTGCAGAGAAAATTTACAAGGATATAAATTTGTAAATTTACATATTTTTGTCAGGACTTGAGGACCTGAGTTATAGAGAAAGGTTGAATAGGTTAGGACTTGTTCCCTAGAGCATAGCAGAGTGAGGGGAGATTTGATAGAGGTATACAATGTAATGGGGGGTAAATGTAAGCAGGCTTTTTCCGCTGAGGTTGAGTGAGACTGGAACTCGAGGTTATGGGCTAAGGGTGAAAGGTGAAATGTTTTTTTTGGAGCATGTGCGGTTCTACTTAACTCAGAGGCTGGTGAGAGTGTGGAATGAACTGCCAGAGGAAGAGGTGGATGAAGGTTTAATTTCAACATTTAAGAGAAATTTGGATAGGTAGATGGGTGGGAGTGGTATGGAAGGTTATGGTCTGGCTGCAAATTGAAGGGACTTGGCAGATTAATAGTTCAGCACAGACTAGATGGGCTGAAGGGTCTGTTTCTGTGCTGTAGTTTTCTATGACTCCATGATCATATATTTGCCTTGAATTTTGAACTTTGATCACCACCCTGGACATCCTATCCCTTCACTTAACACCTAACTCCCTGAAATCACTTCGCAGGATCTTGTCACCCTTCCTCCCTATGTCATTAATACTGATGTGGACCACATCTTTTGGCTCCTCATCCTCCCACTTAGAATGTTGTGGACTCACTCTAAGACATCTCTGTCTCTGGAACCTGGGAGGCAAAACACCATCTTGTTCTCATCCGCAGAATCACCTGTCTGTTTATCTAACCAATGAGCTGACTAACAATACCACACTGCTTGTTTCCCCTTATCCCTTCTAAGACACAGAGCCAACGGCGTTGCCAGAAATCTGGCCAGTGTGTCCTTCCCCTGGTTACTTTATTCTCCTCCTCCCCAAGAGTAACCAAAGGTATACTTGTTCTTAAGAGGAACAGCCCCAGGGATACACTGCATTGTCTGCCTATTTACTTTCCATTTCCTGTCAGCTACCGAATTACCTACATCTTTCAACCTAGATGTGACTGCCTGCATGAGCTCTGATCCATCAGCCCCTCAGTCTTCCGAGTGATCTTTAGGTCATCCAGCTCCAGCTCAAGTCTGTAAAGAGGTGCAGCTGGATGCACTTCTTAGAAGTGCAGTCGTCAGGGAAACTGAGGGTTTCCTGACTTCCCACATCTTGCATGAGAGGGACAATTCATTCTTTATTGTAGCACGGCTAGAGCTGTGGGACTGGCCGTGACCATCATTCCTACTGATCTAGCTATGCACTAATAAAGAACAAAAAGAAGTCACCAGAACTTCAGCTTATCTTCCTCTCACTTCCAAAGGATCTTGAGCCAAAGCATCAGATCACGAGTCTAACCCGGCTACTCCCTCAACAGCAACTCTGCTTGACCTTAACTTCTTTTAGATTAGATTAGATAAGATTCAACTTTATTGTCATTGTGCCGAGTACAGATACAAAGCCAATGAAATGCATTTAGCATCTAACCAGAAATGCAAAGAATAGTGTTATTTACAAAATAATTGCGAATAAAAAAAGTGCTACAGCACACAAATATAAAAGTACTGAGACAGTACAATACAGATGCAATACTGCTTAGCGCTGTGATGAGGGGTTTAGCAGTGTCACAGCCTCAGGGAAGAAGCTCTTCCTGTGCCTTTTATTGGCTGTTTTCAATTAGTGAAATAACAAATCAATTTTCAACAGTTTGCAATCATGCCTTTTAGACGTTCCGCCCAGCTGAAGAATGTTCTGGCACTCTCCTGTTTAAAAAAACTCCTGCCCCTCACTCAGTGTCACGTCTTTTCATGGTCAATATCACTGATTTCACAAAGAGGACTAAAATGATGTTTTTCCAGTTAGCTGATACTAAATTTGGCCATATTGTGAGAATGTTGGAGGATGTAAAAAGGGTTCAAGGGGACGTGGACAAAAGCAAAGCAGATGAATTCTAATACGGAAAATCGTGCACACAGTGTAACTTATCTGGAGCTTTCCCTTGTCCAGGTGTGAACATTCAATGAAACTTTGTAGTGTCACTACTTGGCACTGAAGACTGTCAGGGCCACTGACTTTCACAGCATCTTGTCCATCTGATCAGAATGTCTGGATTGCATAGAAAATGCAGACTACAAGTCCTGTTCGGGACTTTGAGGCAATTTACACAAGGATGCCACTATCCCTCTGGACGTTGGGCAGGATTGCCTAACCCACTTACCATACTAGCAACCTTGCCTCAGAACTGACATATAGAGAGCACATTAGGCCAAGGTAGCAGATAAGATGGGGAATGGTGATGGGTTGAACAAAGGGAATTTCACTGTTAGGATGAAATAGTGGGCAAGTTTAGAGAAGATTAGGCTTCTTTGTTTGTTCCACAGGTGCCGACTGACTGCTGAGTTTTTCCAGCACTTTCTCTTTATTCACTTTAGATTTCCAGCATCTGTGGCTTCTGCTTGATTTTCATAAAGGTAGTGTTGTGGGGATTGTTGCCATTTTGAACAGATATGTATTAGTTTAAAAGTATTTAAACACATTTTAAGGATACTGATAGATGAACCCATATGATGGGAGTGCGAAACATCTGAATTGTTAATAGTTAAATTGCTTGTTCCCATCAAGGGTTCTTTTCTTGGTTCCACTGTTTATGAGCTTACACAATTTTCTCCAGCCTGAGACTGCTTCTACATTATATACGGTACAGTAGTTTATTTATTGTTTTATGCATGAGTACATGCTGTGTCATGAGTTCGGCTTCTAAATCAACGTTTCAATGCTTTCAACTTAAACCGTGATTTATCCAGCTTTACAGGGTGTGGCAGACACGCAGGCTGAGTAGATGTCTGGGTTAGATTTGAAACCTGACACGTACCCAGAGGGCTATTCAAAGCCAACTGAAATCTGATTATTTGTACTACTTTTTTTCCACAACTGTTTCAACCATAACAATACCAATCTTAAAAATGTACAGTAATTAATTTACTAATAATATTAAGCAAATCATCTTGACCACAAATAAAGGACTGGTCCAAGCCAAACCAGCTCTATATAAGATTTGATATTCAAGATTCAAGATTTTTTACTGTCATTCTTCAGTACAGAAGTGTAAAGGAGAACAAAGTGATTGGATTTTTATGATTTTTATTTTAACACAATAAAAATACACAATATATATGTATATACATATGAAAGCAATGTTTAAAACATGTGTAATGTGTATGCTTCGTCCAAATGTAAACCCGATAGGACTGAAACCTGACACAGAGTTTAGTCCCTTTGGGCTTGCTTGGCTAGCTGAAGTCTATTAAAGGGAGAGCTTTTGAGACTTATTCCTCTTCACCATCAATAGAAGAAGTACCTCTTGTCTGTAACTTTGTGGTACCAGCTTGAAGAAATAATGTGTCTTTTATCCCAAATGAAAAGTTTTAAACAGGAAACATATGTGGAATCAGCTTTGATTTTTACTGAGTCCCCATATGTGGGCAATGATAATGATTGATCGGTATTGATAAGGACCATGAAGCAGAATTTTATTTGTACTTGTAGGGTGGGGTGCAAAGAGACATGATCACAGATTTTATATGCCTTCCTGGCCTTCTTTTTCTAGTTGTCCATATTTGGATTCTGATGTACAATTAATTGTGCAAAGAGCTATCACTGGGTTATTAGCTCTCCCCCACTCCCCGGGAAAGTATGTTCAGAATGCTTACAAAAAAAGTGATCTTGCAGGTCACCTCCCTGTCAAATCACAAAATAAGTTTGCTCTCTTGTTGTACTGCTACTGTATTTTTAATATATATTTCGTAATGTATTTTACAATATATTTGTGCATTGCACTGTACTGCTGCCGCAAAACAACAAATTTTACCATATACATCAGTGATAATAAATCTGATTCTGATTCTGACAAATATTTATCTAAGAGCATTGCACAAGACCAGAAAAACTGATGTATAACTGATATAATATTAATTTACGGGTGAATAAGATGTGGCAGCAGCAATACATGCTAAGAAACAAATATATTTGTATGCGATGCATACTACATTCCAAAGATTGTTAGTGGTCATCATAACTTTTAATTGGATAACAGGGGTAACTTCATGGAAATGTTGCCTTAAACATTTCTTTTTGGCAGAAGATGTAGAAAACTTGGTGGTATGATGAACAATGATAAATAAAATAGATCTCAAGGAAATTTAAGCTAAATGGAAAAAATAATACTTGATAAATGTAAACATACTGCTGAAAAATGTAAAACAAAAACACTTCTAAAGGAACTGAGAGATCTGAGGATAAAACTATATGCTTTATTCAAAGTGGCAGAGAAGGTTGGGGAAGAATTTATAAAAGCACGTGAGATGTGGATCTTTATGAATAAGAAGAAGATAAAGAAATACTAGTTTGGCTACAACTAAAGAATTATTTCCCAGTGTGAGTGTCACATTTCAGGAGAGTGCAGAAGAGATTTTCAAAGTTTCAAAGGTTCGAAGCACATTCATTATCAAGGAACGTTTAAATTATACAACCCTGAGATTTCTTTGCTAACATTCAGCCACAAAGCAAGAAACTTGAATAACCCAATTAAACAAAAAGAAAGACCATAACCACTGGGCTAAGAAAGAGAAAAAAAACACATACCCATGATTCAAAAACAATAGGAGCAAACAACAGCATTCTGAACCAGATGGAGTCCTTCGATCACTCCCCAGAGCAGTGGAGTAGGCCCAAGCCTTGATGTCAGTTCATCATATTAACAGGGAAAAAATGTCGTGAAACTCACAGAGACGAACATTTCATAGCTTCTGCTCTGCAGACAGAGGAATGAACCTGGATTTTGAGATCTTCTGCCTTTACCTGGAGAAGAAATTGAACATGGTCAGAAAATGTCTTCAACAACAATATGAAGATTTGGTTCAGATCTATGATACAGGCCTTTCATTCCATTCAAAATGGAGATAATGAGATAATCATTCAAAAATCAAAATTGAGCTATATTGGATCGAGCACTAGGAGGAGTTAAGATCGCAAGTAGATTACCTATAATGATACTGTTGATAATGATACTAATGAACCTATAATGATACTAATGATACTGAAGCTGTTTTGGATTGGGTGCTGTGTAATGAACCTGAGGCGATTAGGGAGCTGGAAGTAATGGAACCCCTTGGAAGTAGTGATCATAATATGATTGACTTCAGTTTCAAATTTGAAAAAGAGAAGCTGGTATCAGGTGTATCGATATTTCAGTGGAACAAAGGAAATTACAGTGGTATGAGAGAGGAACTGGCCCAAGTAGATTAGAAAAGTAAGCTAGATGGAGGGACAGTAGAGCAGAATTGGATGAAATTCCTACAAGAAATAAGCAAAGTGCAGGAAAAATATATTCCAAGAAAAAAGAAAATCATGAATGGAAAAATGGCACAAATGTGGCTAACGAGAGAGGTTAAGGCTAAAATAAACGCAAAAGAGACAGCATACAAGGAAGCAAAAATTAGTGGGATAACTGAGGACTAGATGACTTTTAAAAACTTATAGAAGGAAACTAAGAAAGTCATTAGGAAAGAAAAGATGATTTATGAAAGGAAGTTGGCAATTAACATTAAAAAGGATACTAAGAGTTTTTTAAAATATATGGAGAGTAAAAGAGTGACATGGGTAGATAAAGGACCGATTGAAAATGATGCTAGAGAAATTATAATGGGTAGTAAAGAGATGGCAGAGGAACTAAATGAATATTTTGCAACAGTCTTCACAGTGGAAGACATTAGCAACATACCTATATGTACCACGACCTCTAGCTTCCTTGAATTCGGAGAAGGAAGTCTGAGAATTGGAGCGGGAGTGCGGAGGAAGCCATTTTTAGAATTTTTTGGGGTTTTTTTCCATCGGCGTTCAGAGAGGCGGGACTGCTCAGGCGTGTGATGTCGGGCAGTGAAGCGCGGAAGATTTAAAAGTAACACAGACTTATACACTGGGCAGCGTAGTTTGCGGGCTCTGGAGTGAGCCAGGAGCAGAGTGTATTGGAAAACATTTTAACTCTGTTTTCTAAGTGTTTATTTTAAGTGTTTTTATCACGTATTAGGTATTTGTTCAGATGTTGACCATGCCTTTACTATGCATTAAGTGTCTGTTACTGAGTGTGTGGGATTACTGTGGTATTTGGGATGTAACCATTGAATGAATCCTGTGTACTTTTAACCCCTCGAGAAAAATGAATGTAGCTAAGTAAGAGAGATAAGAGTGATTGATTTATTAGAGTAAAAAACTTACAGAGGTATGCTAACCCAGAAGGGCTATAAAGAATGCTGTGTGAAAATGACAAATGGGCAGTCAGTGACAGACCTACACAGCCTGGTCCACTGTCTGTCTCAGCTTTACTTTGCAAATTAAAGTTTAAACATTTCTTGAAGAATCTTCAGTGCTTCCTTGTCATTTGTGAAACCACAACAAAACTGGCGTAGTCGGCAGGATCGGGAAGAGGCCCATGGAAGAAGGAAACAGCAAATTGAGGGCGCTTCCCGGTCCCTGGGGGACCTCCACAGAGCTAACAGAATTCAGGGTGCACCCAAACAAAGGTAAGCGCTTTTTAGCAACAATTTGGACTAAGAATTCTGTTGGTTTTTGGAGAGATCTCGGGGACTCAGAAGTGTGAAACAACTGCCGAAGGGTCTCTCCGATTCAAAGAATCTGGCAGAATTGAGGGTTAAAAGGAGGCTCGGAGGATTAATCAAGAACACTGCAGTGAGGGGGGTGAGTATGAATAAAGTAATAAGAAGTTAAGTGAGAAAAATTCCACGTGGTGTTGGTAAGTCCCTGTGGATACCACTTCGTACGAGACGAAGGGCTGAACGGACAGGGAAAGAAAGAAAAGAGAAAATCCTCGTGAATACCGCCTTAAGAAAAGTTAAGGGTCTGAATAGGCAAGGTGAAAAAGAAGGTTCTGCGGATACCGCCGGAGAAAGGGGTCTGCACGGGCAGAACAGAATAGAAGATAAGGATAGCTTAAGTAGATAATTTAGACGTGGGTGAGAAGAAACCATACGGCTAGATAGAAAATAGGTTACAGAAAATAGTATTACTTTGGTGTGAGACACCAAGAATACCTTAAAAAGGGGGGAAGAACAATATGACAGGGAAAGGAACAGCAGTAGAAATATTGAGTAGAATATTCCCGGTGTGTCAAGGTAAGATCGTGGAAATTTCAGAAAAATGGGAAAAAAGAACCAAAAATCTGGTCACGAAGTGGCCAGAAGAAGGAACATTTGATGTAAGTTTATGTGAGGAAATGGAGGCGCTGATTAAAAATTATAAACCAAGAGAAAAATCTAAAAAAAGGGAGAAAAAAAAGAAAATAGGAGATAGAAGTGTTAAAACTCTTTAGGATGGAGGGAGAAAGATCGAGAAAGAAAGGACGAGTATCAGTAGCAAGTAAAGAAGACACTGAGAAACAAGAAAAGCAGTTTGGTAAATCACAGGAGAAACCGAATAAAGAGCCGACTCTATACCCAGACCTGAGAAATGTAGAAACCCCTCCCCCTTATTACGAGAAGGAGACTCTTAAACAGTGCCCTGTATTAATGGGAGAACTAGAACTGGAGGGAAAGTTTAAAATCTGGGAGACCGAGGAGGAAAGAAGGAAATATGAGGAGGAGAGAGGGGCACTGTGGAAGGAGATGCAGGAAGATAAGAAAAAAGTAGAACGAGAAAGTAAGATAATAAGAGAATGTATCAAAGAGTTGCAGGAATTGAGGCTGAGGAAAAATCAGGAGAAATTCCTGTTACGGGAACACGACACTGAAGAGGCTGAAAAAGAAGATGATTTATCAGAAGAGCAAGAGTTAAGTAATGAGTATGAGGGTATAAGAGAGTGTTGACAAGGGATAGAAGAGGAGTTCCTTGAAGGGGAAAAAGAGAGAGTGGAAAGGGAGATAAGAGAAGCGGAGAAAGAGTATAGGAGATTACAGTGGAAATTGGGTTTCCCACTGGGTTTCCAACAACAGTTTGAGGAATTCGCGAGGACTCGAGCAAATGCTAGCCTGAATCAAAAAGAGAGGACTCTAAAGAGAAGTCAAGAGAAAATAGGAAAACAAGGGAGAGAGCAACCCCTGGAGAGATTTGTTGGCAGCCAGAAAGAACGAGGTCAGAAGGGGACGAGGAGTCAGATGAGGAGGTAAATCAGAATATGGGGGGAAAGAGATAGAGAGACTGTGTTGGGGGTGTAACCAGCCAGGACATATGAGAAGAGACTGTCCACTCAGGTTATGGCCCGTCACGTACCAACAGGGGCCGATGAGAAGGGAACTGCAGCTTAGCCAAGGACCAGCCCCCACAGGCTCAAGCGGACCCGTGAACCCCTATGCATGATGCTAGGGGTGCCCAGAGAACCCAGGTGGGAAGGGACATTACCCAGTGATAACAAGGGAGGCAGAAGAGGAACCCATTGTTCAGGTTATGTTAGAAGGGCAATTGACACCCATGATGATAGACACTGGAGCCACGTATACCTGTGTACAGCCACAGTATGCCCTTCACCTTCCCATGTCAGGGAAATTTATTAAGACTGTAGGGTTCTCAGGGAAAACACAGTTATCGCAATATACAGCTCCAGTACAGTTGGGGATGGGCAGTAAAAGAATAGTTCTGCCAGTATTAGTGTCCAAAGGAACCCCGATTAATTTGCAAGGCAGAGATGCACTATTAAAACTAGAATTAAAATTAGAATGCACTAGAAATGGGTTGAGTGTGGAAAGAGCAAATACTCAGTTACTTGTGCGGGAAATCAAGAAAGCTAATGTTTTCTGGATAGGGGACATAGAAGGTCAGATCTGGGAAACCTGGGAAAAATGGAAAAAGGGCGTGCAGGCCATATTGCCCAAGGCGGAAGCGCCTGAGTCTGAGTTACATTGCACAGTGATTTTTGACGAGACTCAGAGTAAGGAGTTAGAGCAGAGATGGCATGAGGAGCCATGTACCCGGCAGCACCTAACAGGAGAGGCTATAATAATTGGAAAGCAAGGGGCAGCCCTACAAGTCAGGTGGAATACCTTTTTGGAGAAACGGTATAGAATACCAGAGGCTGTGTCCCACATAACGTTGCTGGTGAATGAAGGATACCAGTCCAGAGACCTAGGGCCCTTAGTAAAACGCACTGGAACCATAATGGCTTGGAGGAAAATTATGCAGGAGGTATGAGCATCGGGAGACAACAACTACATTAAAGTAATGGTAGATATAGATATGACAGGAACTATAAAGGAGGTCAAAGTAATTCCTCAGCTGCACATGTCACTATTGGAAAAGGAGAAAGGTCAGGGAAAAGATAACAGGCTGGATAGGATACCATCTATTCTGTGGTCGCAACATGACACGGACGTAGGGAGAATAAAAACAGCAAGTCCGGTAGAAATAAAACTGAAAAAGGGAGCAGTTCCACCTTGGAGACCACAATACCCTCTAAGACCAGAAGCAGAGGAGGGAATAGCGCCCACGATACAGGGGTTGCTCGAAGTAGGCGTACTTAAGAGGGTAGATAGTCCGTGTAATACTCCGCTGTTGCCCATCTTAAAAGCGGACAAATCCAAATGGAGACTGGTACATGATTTACGAGCAGTAAATGAGGTAGTGGAGGACTGGCCAGCCGTAGTCCCCAACCCACACACGCATTTGACTAACGTTCCGCCAGAATCAAGCTATTTTTCAGTGATTGATTTGTGTTCAGCTTTCTTCAGCATTCCCCTGGCCGATCTGTGTCAGTATTTATTTGCATTTACACACAGAGGTAACAAGTATACCTATACAAGAATGCCGCAAGGATTTAAGCACTCACCGCACATTTTTAGTCAAGTATTAAAGGCAGACTTAGAGGGTATACAATTGGAAAGTACATTAATACAGTATGTGGATGATTTGTTAATTTGCTCCGAAAGTGAGGAGCAGTGTGAACAGGATACCGTAACCCTTTTAGAAAGACTGGAGTATGGAGGACATAAGGTATCCAAAAAGAAGTTGCAATTCTATAAGCAACAGGTAGAATACCTTGGTAGGGTAATCTCCGAGGGAATGAAGGCGATAGCGCCGAGTCAAATTGAGGCAATAGCTAAAGCTCCTAAACCCCAGACAGTAAAGCAGATGATGACGTTTTTAGGATTAACAGGATACAGTTCAGATTGGATTGGGAAATATGCTGAAATCGTAATGCCATTAAGGAAAATAATGAAGGAGGCAGGACATACAAGTTTGAAAAGTGGCTTACAGTGGAACGAGGAGGCAGAAATAGCGTTTAATACTATTAAACAGGAATTGTAGTCAGCCCCAGCATTAGCTTTGCCTGACTATGAAAAGGACTTTCATTTCTATGTATCCAACCGGCAGGAAGGCTATGTCGCAGCGGTTCTAACACAAGAGACAAGCACAGGAAAAGCAAAACAACCAATAGCATACTATAGTGCGAAATTGGATGAAGTGGCTCAGGGGTACCCACCCTGTTATCAGGGATTAGCAGCATTATACTATGCCTATGAAAAGGCATCATCCGTGACCATGGGCAACCCTGTGATCCTGTACGCACACCACAAGGTAACAGAATTACTGGAAAGAGGTACATTTGTGTTGACACCAGCCAGTATAACAGCAGATCAGATGTTATTGACATTTCCAGATATAACTATACCGAGATGTACTGCCAGTAATATAGCTGATTACGTCCCCTTGGATCATGAAGGAGAACCCCATGATTGTGTAAGGGAGACAATGGCATTTGCCAAATTAAGAGCAGATTTACGATCCGAACCACTAGAAGAGGAAGATAAAACGGTTTTGTTTGTAGCTGGCTCCTGTTATTGGGATTATGATGGAAATCATGCAGATTTCTCAGTAGTGCAGCAGGGTCAGACAAGCTTTAAGACTATTAGAATGGAAGCTTTCCCCCAACCGTGTTCCGTTCAATCAGCGGAAATCCAAGCCCTGACAGCAGCGTGCGAAATGATGGAAGGTGAGAAAGTAGACATTTATACTGATTCGGCATATGCGCATGGAGTGTGTCAATTGTTTGGGGCAGTGTGGAAACAGAGAGCATTTAAGAAGAGTAATGGAGATCCCATACAGCACTGTCAACAAATTTTAGATTTAATAACAGTGATGATGAAACCCAAAGCGCTGGCTATAGTGAAGTGTCAGGCACATAAAAAAGGAAACGATGTAATAACTAAGGGAAATCAAGCTGCAGACGAAGCAGCCCGGAAAGCATCTGGATGTATGTCGGCCATCATTGCGCCCCAGGTAAGCTTGGAGCCGGAACCTATGGTAGAGGACCTGATTGAAATACAAGGTAAGGCAACTTCGGCAGAGCAGACAATGTGGAGACGAAGGGGGGCCAAGCAGAGCCCAGACGGCCTGTGGAGCACGAAGGACGGTTTATTGGTAGCACCCACCCCTGTTGACTATCCTGATTTTAGAAGCGCATGGGATGAATCATTTTGCAAGGGGGAAAGTAATATGGAAAATAAAAAAGGACAGTTTTTGGTCGCCTTATTTACAGGCTTCAGTAGACCATGTGCTGTCGCAGTGCGAGGTATGTGCACAGAATAATGTTCGGAAAGGAATTACAACCCCAATAGTTCATATACCCGTGCCCGAAGGGCCATTTAAACATTTAGTGATTGACTACGTAGATATGATAAGGACGGTAAGAGGGAAAAGATACGTGTTAGTAGTAATTGACAGATTCAGTAGATGGGTAGAAGCGGTACCCTCGAAAGATCAAGGGACAGGTTTTTGGCTCAGTGGCCTAGGAAGGTAGAGAGAGAACATTTCGAGTTCTAAGCGCAAGAAATTATAGTTTGACCCAGATTTGGGAGTAAATTTTGGAGTTTATTTGAACTTGTGTGTGTGTACTCAGAGTTTCCTCTCTCTATGTCAGACTTTGTCAGTCTCAAAGGAGGGGTTATATTGGAAAACATTTTAACTCTGCTTTCTAAGTGTTTATTTTACGTCTCTTTATCGCGTATTAGGTGTTTATTCAGATATTGACCATGCCTTTACTATGCATTCAGTGTCTGTTACAGAGTGCGTGGGATTACTGTGGTATTTGGGATGTAACCATTGAATGAATCCTGTGTACTTTTAACCCCTCCAGAAAAATGAATGTAGCCAAGTAAGAGAGATAAGAGTGATTGAATCATTAGAGTAAAAAACTTACAGAGTTATGCTAACCCAGAAGGGGGCTATAAAAAATGCTGTGTGAGAACGACAAATGGGCAGTCAGTGACAGACCTACACAGCCTGGTCCACTGTCTGTTTCAGCTTTACTTTGCAAATTAAAGTTTAAACATTTCTTGAAGAATCTTCGGCGCTTCCTTGTCATTTGTGAAACCACGACAAGTGAAGGCTTAAGGGATTCGGCTCAACGGGCTTAGGCGGAAACGGGCGAGGCGAGGAAGGTTTGGTATTCATTTTTTGCTGTTATTTGAGGAGAGGGCCAGTTTGAGCGTGAGGGCAGTTTGTTGTTCTCGGTGCCGGTTGTGGGAAGCCCTGGAGTCTCCAAACCTCCCGGACATCCACATCTGCGCCAGGTGCGCCGAGATGCAGCTCCTAAGGGACTACATTAGGGAACTGGAGCTGCAGCTCGATGACCTTCGTCTGGTCAGGGAGAGTGAAACATAGAAACATAGAAACATAGAAAATAGGTGCAGGAGTAGGCCATTCGGCCCTTCGAGCCTGCACCGCCATTTATTATGATCATGGCTGATCATCCAACTCAGAACCCCACCCCAGCCTTCCCTCCATACCCCCTGACCCCTGTAGCCACAAGGGCCATATCTAACTCCCTCTTAAACATAGCCAATGAACTGGCCTCAACAGTTTGCTGTGGCAGAGAATTCCACAGATTCACCACTCTCTCTGTGAAGAAGTTTTTCCTAATCTCGGTCCTAAAAGGCTTCCCCTCTATCCTCAAACTGTGACCCCTCGTTCTGGACTTCCCCAACATCGGGAACAATCTTCCTGCATCTAGCCTGTCCAATCCCTTTAGGATCTTATACGTTTCAATCAGATCCCCCTTCAATCTTCTAAATTCCAACGAGTACAAGCCCAGTTCATCCAGTCTTTCTCCATATGAAAGTCCTGCCATCCCAGGAATCAATCTGGTGAACCTTCTTTGTACTCCCTCTATGGCAAAGATGTCTTTCCTCAGATTAGGGGACCAAAACTGCACACAATACTCCAGGTGTGGTCTCACCAAGGCCTTGTACAACTGCAGTAGTACCTCCCTGCTCCTGTACTCGAATCCTCTCGCTATAAATGCCAGCATACCATTCGCCTTTTTCACCGCCTGCTGTACCTGCATGCCCACTTTCAATGACTGGTGTATAATGACACCCAGGTCTCGTTGCACCTCCCCTTTTCCTAATCGGCCACCATTCAGATAATAATCTGTTTTCCTATTTTTGCCACCAAAGTGGATAACTTCACATTTATCCACATTAAATTGCATCTGCCATGAGTTTGCCCACTCACCCAACCTATCCAAGTCACCCTGCATCCTCTTAGCATCCTCCTCACTGCTAACACTGCCGCCCAGCTTCGTGTCATCCGCAAACTTGGAGATGCTGCATTTAATTCCCTCATCCAAGTCATTAATATATATTGTAAACAACTGGGGTCCCAGCACTGAGCCTTGCGGAACCCCACTAGTCACTGCCTGCCATTCTGAAAAGGTCCCGTTTATTCCCACTCTTTGCTTCCTGTCTGCTAACCAATTCTCCACCCACACCAGTACCTTACCCCCAATACTGTGTGCTTTAAGTTTGCACACCAATCTCCTGTGTGGGACCTTGTCAAAAGCCTTTTGAAAATCCAAATATACCACATCCACTGGTTCTCCCCTATCCACCCTACTAGTTACATCCTCAAAAAATTCTATGAAATTCGTCAGACATGATTTTCCTTTCACAAATCCATGCTGACTTTGTCCGATCATTTCTCCACTTTCCAAATGTTCTGTTATCACATCCTTGATAACTGACTCCAGCAGTTTCCCCACCACCGACGTTAGGCTAACCGGTCTATAATTCCCCGGTTTCTCTCTCCCTCCTTTTTTAAAAATTGTGGTTACATTAGCCACCCTCCAATCCTCAGGAACGAGTCCAGAATCTAACGAGTTTTGAAAAATTATCACTAATGCATCCACTATTTCTTGGGCTACTTCCTTAAGCACTCTAGGATGCAGACCATCTGGCCCTGGGGATTTATCTGCCTTCAATCCCTTCAATTTACCTAACACCACTTCCCTACTAACATGTATTTCACTCAGTTCCTCCATCTCACTGGACCCTCTGTCCCTTACTATTTCTGGAAGATTATTTATGTCCTCCTTAGTGAAGACAGAACCAAAGTAATTATTCAATTGGTCTGCCATGTCCTTGCTCCCCATAATCAATTCACCTGTTTCTGTCTGCAGGGGACCTACATTTGTCTTTACCAGTCTTTCCCTTTTTACATATCTATAAGAGCTTTTACAGTCCGTTTTTATGTTCTCTGCCAGTTTTCTCTCATAATCTTTTTTCCCCTTCCTAATTAAGCCCTTTGTCCTCCTCTGCTGAACTCTGAATTTCTCCCAGTCCTCAGGTGAGCCACTTTCTCTGGCTAATTTGTATGCTACTTCTTTGGAATTGATACTATCCCTAATTTCTCTTGTCAGCCACGGGTGCACTACCTTCCTTGATTTATTCTTTTGCCAAACTGGGATGAACAATTGTTGTAGTTCATCCATGCAACCTATAAATGCTTGCCATTGCATATCCACCGTCAATCCTTTAAGTGTCATTTGCCAGTCTATCTTAGCTAATTCACGTCTCATACCTTCAAAGTTACCCCTCTTTAAGTTCAGAACCTTTGTTTCTGAATTAACTATGTCACTCTCCATATTAATGAAGAATTCCACCATATTATGGTCACTCTTACCCAAGGGGCCTCTCACGACAAGATCGCTAATTAACCCTTCCTCATTGATCAAAACCCAGTCCAGAATAGCCTGCTCTCTAGCTGGTTCCTCGACATGTTGGTTCAAAAAACCATCCCGCATACATTCCAAGAAATCCTCTTCCTCAGCACCTTTACCAATTTGGTTCACCCAGTCTACATGTAGATTGAAGTCACCCATTATAACTGCTGTTCCTTTATTGCACACATTTCTAATTTCCTGTTTAATACCATCTCCGACCTCACTACTACTGTTAGGTGGCCTGTACACAACTCCCACCAGCGTCTTCTGCCCCTTAGTGTTACGCAGCTCTACCCATATCGATTCCACATCTTCCCGGCTTATGTCCTTCCTTTCTATTGCGTTAATCTCTTCTTTAACCAGCAACGCCACCCCACCTCCCCTTCCTTCATGTCTATCCCTCCTGAATATTGAATATCCCTGAACGTTGAGCTCCCATTCCTGGTCACCCTGGAGCCATGTCTCTGTGATCCCAACTATATCATAATCATTAATAACAATCTGCACTTTCAATTCATCCACCTTATTACGAATGCTCCTTGCATTGACACATAAAGCCTTCAGGCGCTGTTTTACAACTCTCTTAGCCCTTGTACAATTATGTTGAAAAGTGGCCCTTTTTAATGCTTGCCCTGGATTTGTCGGCCTGCCACTTTTACTTTTCTCCTTTGTACTTTTTGCTTCTACGCTCACTTTACACCCCTCTGTCTCTCTGCACTGGTTCCCATCCCTCTGTTGTGAACTAACCTCCTCATGCCTAGCCTCTTTAATTTGATTCCCACCCCCCAACCATTCTAGTTTAAAGTCACCTCAGTAGCCCCCGCTAATCTCCCCGCCAGGATATTGATCCCCCTTGGATTCAAGTGTAACCCGTCCTTTTTGTACAGGTCACGCCTGCGCCAAAAGAGGTCCCAATGATCCAAAAACTTGAATCCCTGCCCCCTGCTCCAATCCCTCAGCCACGCATTTATCCTCCACCTCATCGCATTCCTACTCTCACTGTCGCATGGCACAGGCAGTAATCCCGAGATTACTACCTTTGCGGTCCTTTTTCTCAACTCCCTTCCTAGCTCCCTATATTCTCCTTTCAGGACCTCATCCCTTTTCCTACCTATGTCATTGGTACCTATATGTACCACGACTTCTGGCTCCTCACCCTCCCACTTCAGGATATCACGGACACGATCAGAAATATCCCGGACCCTGGCACCAGGGAGGCAAACTACCATCCGGGTCTCTGGACTGCGTCCACAGAATCGCCTATCTGACCCCCTTACTATCGAGTTCCCTATCACAACTGCCCTCCTCTTCCTTGCCCTACCCTTCTGAGCTACAGGGCCAGACTCTGTGCCAAGAGTTGATAGAGAGGAGTTACAGGCAGGTGGTCACACCGGGGACACGGGAGGCAGACAAGTGGGTCGCGGTTAGGAAGGGGAAGGGGAAGGGTCAGGTACTAGAGAGTACCCCAGTGGCTGTGCCCCTTGACAATAAGTACTCCTGTTTGAGTACTGCTGGGGGGGACAGCTTACCTGGGGGAAGCGACAGTGGGTAGGGAAAGGAAGAGGAGGGCAGTAGTAATAGGGGACTCGATAGTAAGTGGGTCAGATAGGCAATTCTGTGGACGCAGTCCGGAGACCCAGATGGTAGTTTGCCTCCCTGGTGCCAGGGTCCGGGATATTTCTGATCACGTCCAAGATATCCTGAAGTGGGAGGGTGAGGATCCAGAGGTCGTGTTACATATATGTACCAATGACATAGGTAGCAAAAGGGAAGAGGTCCTGAAAGGAGAATATAGGGAGTTAGGAAGGGAGTTGAGAAAAAGAACTGCAAAGGTAATAATCTCGGGATTACTGCCTGTGCTACGCGACAGTGAGAGTAGGAATGCAATGAGGTGGAGGATAAATGCGTGGCTGAGGGATTGGAGCAGGGGGCAGGGATTCAAGTTTTGGGATCATTGGGACCTCTTCTGGTGCAGGTGTGACCTGTACAAAGAGGATGGGTTACACTTGAATCCTAGGGGGACCAATATCCTGGCGGGGAGATTTGCGAGGGCTACTGAGGTGACTTTAAACTAGAATGGTTGGGGGGGGGTGGGTATCAAATTAAAGAGACTAGGAGAGTGGAGGTTAGTTCACAACAGGGGCATGGGAACAAGTGCAGAGAGACAGAGGGGTGTAAAATGAGGGTAGAAGCAAAAAGTAGTAAGGTGAAAAGTAAAAATGGCAGGCCGGCAAATCCAGGGCAAAAATCAAAAAGGGCCACTTTTCAACATAATTATATAAGGGCCTAGAGTTTTGTAAAAACAAGCCTGAAGGCTTTATGTGTCATTGCAAGGAGCATTTGTAACAAGGTGGATGAATTAAAAGTGCAGATTGTTATTAATTAATATGATATAGTTGGGATCACAGAGATATGGTTCCAGGGTGACCAAGGATGGGAGCTCAACATTCAGGGATATTCATTATTCAGGAGGGATAGACATGAAAGAAAAGGAGGGGGGGTAGCATTGCTGGTTAGAAAGGAAGGACATTAGCCTGGACGATGTGGAATCGATATGGGTAGAGCTGCATAACACTAAGGGGCAGAAAACGCTGGTGGGAGTTGTGTACAGGCCACCTAACAGTAGTAGTGAGGTTGTGGATGCAACTAAACAGGAAATTAGAAATGCGTGCAATAAAGGAACAGCAGTTATAATGGGTGACTTCAATCTACATATAGATTGGGTGAACCAAATTGATAAGGGTGCTGAGGAAGAGGATTTCTTGGAATGCATGCGGGATGGTTTTTTGAACCAACATGTCGAGGAACCAACTAGAGAGTAGCCCATTCTGGACTGGGTATTGAGCAATGAGGAAGGGTTAGTTAGCAATCTTGTCGTGCGAGGCCCCTTGGGTAAGAGTGACCATAATATGGTGGAATTCTTCATTAAGATGGAGAGTGACATAGTTAATTCAGAAACAAAGGTTCTGAACTTAAAGAAGTGTAACTTGAAGGTATGAGACGTGAATTAGCTAAGATAGACTGGCAAATGATACTTAAAGGGTTGATGGTGGATATGCAATGGCAAGCATTTAAAGATCGCATGGATGGACTACAACAATTGTTCATCCCAGTTTGGTAAAAGAATAAATCAGGGAAGGTAGTGCACCCGTGGCTGACAAGGGAAATTAGGGATAGCATCAGTTCCAAAGAAGAAGCACACAAATTAGCCAGAAAAAGCGGCTCACCTGAGGATTGGCAGAAATTCGGAGTCCAGCAGAGGAGGACAAAGGGCTTAGTTAGGAAAGGGAAAAAAGATTATGAGAGAAAACTGGCAGGGAACATAAAAACTGACTGTGAAAGCTTTTATAGATATGTGAAAAGAAAAAGATTGGTTAAGACAAATGTAGGTCCCCTACAGACAGAAACAGGTGAATCGATTATGGGGAACAAGGACATGGCAGACCAATTGAATCACTACTTTGGTTCTGTCTTCACTAAGGAGGACATAAATAATCTTCCAGAAATAGTAGGGGACAGAGGGTCTAATGAGATGGAGGAACTGAGGGAAATACATGTTAGTAGGGAAGTGGTGTTAGGTAAATTGAAGGGATTAAAGGCAGATGGTCTGCATCCCAGAGTGCTTAAGGAAGTAGCCTAAGAAATAGTAGATGCATTAGTGATAAATTTTCAAAACTCTTTAGATTCTGGACTAGTTCCTGAGGATTGGAGGGTGGCTAATGTAACCCTGCCTTTTAAAAAAGGAGGGAGAGAGAAACCGGGGAATTATGGACCAGTTAGCCTAACATCAGTGGTGGGGAAAATGCTAGAGTCAGTTATCAAAAATGTGATAACAGCACGTTTGGAAAGCAGTGATATCATCGGACAAAGTCACCATGGATTTGTGAAAGGAAAATCATGTCTGACGAATGTCATAGAATTTTTTGAGGATGTAACTAGTAGAGTGGATAGGGGAGAACCAGTGGATGTGGTATATTTGGATTTTCAAAAGGCTTTTGACAAGGTCCCACACAGAAGATTAGTCTGCAAACTTAAAGCACATGGTATTGGGAGGTATGGTATTAATGTGGATAGAGAATTGGTTGGCAGACAGGAAGCAAAGAGTGGGAATAAACGGGACCTTTTCAGAGTGGCAGGCAGTGACTAGTGGGGTACCGCAAGGCTCAGTGCTGGGACTCCAGTTGTTTACAATATATATTAATGACCTAGATGAGGGAATTAAATGCAGCATCTCCAAGTCTGCGGATGACACGAAGCTGGGCGGCAGTGTTAGCTGTGAGGAGGATGCTAAGAGGATGCAGAGTGACTTGGATAGGTTAGGTGAGTGGGGAAATTCATGACCAATACAATTTAATGTGGATATGTGTGAGGTTATCCACTTTGGTGGCAAAAACAGGTAAACAGATTATTATCTGGTGGCCAATTAGGAAAAGGGGAGGTGCAACAAGACCTGGGTGTCATTATACACCCAGGTCTTGTTGCACCTGTCATTGAAAGTGGGCATACAGGTACAGCAGGTGGTGAAAAAGGCGAATGGTATGCTGGCATTTATAGCGAGAGGATTCGAGTACAGGAGCAGGGAGGTACTACTGCAGTTGTACAAGGCCTTGGTGAGACCACACCTGGAGTATTGTATGCAGTTTTGGTCCCCTACTCTGGGGAAAGACATTCTTGCCATAGAGGGAGTACAAAGAAGGTTCACCAGATTGATTCCTGGGATGGCAGGACTTTCATATGATGAAAGACTGGATCGACTAGGCTTATACTCGTTGGAATTTAGAAGATTGAGGGGGGATCTTATTGAAACATATAAAATCCTAATGGGATTGGACAGGCTAGATGCAGGAAGATTGTTCCCGATGTTGGGGAAGTCCAGAACGAGGGGTCACAGTTTGAGGATAAAGGGGAAGCCTTTTAGGACCGAGATTAGGAAAAACTTCTTCACACAGAGAGTGGTGAATCTGTGGAATTCTCTGCCACAGGAAACAGTTGAGGCCAGTTCATTGGCTATCTTTAAGAGGGAGTTAGATATGGCCCTTGTGGCTGAAGGGATCGGGGGTATGAAGGGAAGGCTGGGGTGGGGTTCTGAGTTGGATGATCAGCCATGATCATACTGAATGGCGGTGCAGGCTCGAAGGGCCGAATGACCTAATCCTGCACCTATTTTCGATGTTTCTATGTTTCTATGTTACTTGATAGCCAGAGGTCTCAGGGAGTAGAATTAGGTACAGTCAAGATTACTAGAGAGAAAGTGCTTGGGAAGCTAAATGGACTAAGAATAGATAAGTCTCCTGGACTGGATGAGGTGCACCCATGTGTTCTGAAGGAGGTGGCTTTGGAGATTGTGGAGGCATTGGAAATGATCTTCCAGGAATCAATAGACTCTGGCATGGTTCCAGAGGACTGGAAGGTCACAAGTGTAGTTCCACTGTTTAAGAAAGGAGGGAGGCTGCAAAAAGAAAATTACAGACCTATTAGTCTGACATGGGTAGTTGGAAAGTTATTGGAGTCGATCCTCAAGGACGAGGTTATGAAATAACTTGAGGTGCATGACAAGATAGGCCGAAGCCAGTATGGTTTCATGAAGGGAAGATCCTGCCTCACCAACCTATTGGAAATTTTTGAGGTAATCTCAAATAAGATTGATAAGGGAGAGGCTGTGGATGTTGTGTATTTGGGTTTTCAAAAGGCCTTTGATAAGGTGTTGCATAAGAGGCTGCTTAATAAGATGAGAGCCCATGGAACTATAGGAAAGATATTGGAATGGGTGGAGCATTGGCTGATAGGCAGAAAGCAAAGGGTGGGAATAAAGGGATCCTATTCTGATTGGTTGCTGGTTACTAGTGGTGTTCAGCAGGGGTCGGTGTTGGGGCTGCTTCTTTTTACAATGTATGTCGATGATTTAGATTATGGATTAAACGGTCTTGTGGCTAAGTTTGCGGAAGACACCAGGATAGGTGGAGGAGCAGGAAGTGTTGAATAATTGGAAAGGTTGCAGAGAGAATTGGTCAGTTTAGGAGAGTGGGCAAAGAAATGACAGATGAGAGACAATGTTGAGAAATGTACGGTTGTACATTTTGGAAGAAATAATCGGGCAGATTATTATTTAGATGGGGAGAAAATTCAAAAATCAGAAGGGCAAAGGGACTTGGAGGTCCTCGTGCAGGATACCCTAAAGGTTAACCACCAGGTTGGATCGGCGGTAAGGAAAGTGAATGCTATGTTGGCATTCATTTCAAGAGGAATAGTGTATAAGAGTAAGGAGATGTTGATGAGGCTCTCTGGGGCACTGGTGAGACTGCACTTGGAACACTGTGTGCAGTTTTGGGCCCCCTATCTTAGAAGGGATGTTCTGATGTTGGAGAGATTTCAGAGAATATTTACGAGGATGATTCCTGGAATGCAGGGGCTAACATATGAGGAGCATTTGTCGGCTCTTGGACTGTATTCATTAGAGTATAGAAGAATGAGAGGGGATCTCATAGAAACATTTCGAATGTTTAAAGGGTTGGACAGAGTAGATGTGGAAAGGCTGTTTCCCTTGGTGGGTGAGTCCAGGACAAGAGGCCGCAGTCTTAGACTTAGAGGGTATCCATTTAAAGCAGAGATGAGGAGAATTATTTTTAGACAGAAGTCGTGGATTTATGGAATTCGTTGCCATATACAGCTGTGGAGGCCCGATCTTTGAGGGTGTTTAAGGAGGAGATTGATAGTTATCTAATTAGTCAGGGTATCAGGGGATATGGGGAAAAAGCTGGAAATTGGAATTAAATGGGAGAATAGTTTAGCTCATGGTGGAGTGGCACAGCAGACACGATGGGCCGAACAGCCCACTTCTGCTCCTTTTTCTTGTGATCTTGTGATACTGAATGGCAAGGCAGGAGTGCCAAGTAGACTCCTACTGCTCCATTTTCCTTGTGTTCATGTGTAAAATTTGTAGCTGATGATCTATAAAAGACCTTAGCATCTTGATTGAGCAGGTTATTAAAGGCTCAGCATCAGCTGAGATTGCTTCACTGAAACTGGCACTGGAAAAGGGATGTATCACGATTAGCACAGCTTAGCCACAGGACATTTACAAATAGTTAATATTTTTGTCAAGATCAAAGTAGGTGAAGCGGGTGGAGTCCTGATGGCTTTGCATAATTTCTCTGAGGCACAGATCCAGATGCAATCACTCTCCATCTTCTTTCTTCATCACACACAAAATGCGGGAGGAACTCAGCAGGCCAGGCAACTTCCACAGAAAAGAGTACAATTAACGTTTTGGGCCGAGACCATTCAGCAGGACTATTATTATTATTAACAATTATGTGCAGTGTCAAACCTGTATATTTTAATTTGCAAAATATTATTTGAATACATTTTATAATTTAAAAATGACACTATAAGGTAAAATAACAACTGAGGTTATCTGAAACTGCCCTGGTATTTTAACAAGATAGGTGTAAAAATAATAGTGGCTGCAAGAGTGATTCAAGCTGGAAACACATAGATTTATGTCAATGAGCTTAAACTGGTAAATGTTAATGTAGTGAAATTGAGCCACATGCATCTTAATCTAAACCTATTAACTATAATGGATGCAATGTTAAACAGGTTTCTGAATCACTACTGGGCCAGCCCTTGTTCTATGTAGAACATAATTTCACAGTCTAGTTGCTTTCACTGTCAAAAACCTACTGCTCTCTTACTTTGTGTTACAGCAACGTACTTATTTGTTTAGCCCATCACCCCTGCTGAGGCATAGGTCACGAACAGTAGCTAGCGAGAACCTCCGTCCAGGGCCAGTTCTTCAGACTGTCCCCAGGTGTAGCCCATCTTCCTGGCGTATCCTTTGTTTTACAAGGATGAGATCCCTTCAGCCTCTGCTGGTGTTTCTATTGCACTGGGTTTTTACGGGATGGGGTTGTTAGCCCCGTGTCCTACCTTGCTCCTTTTGCAGCTGGGCTTGGGACTGTCCATAGCCACATAATGGAATCATTTCAGTAATAAATTAAATATTGGATGAGCTAAGAGTATCATAGGATAATATAATTTGAAATGATTACTCAGTTCATATAATCACGTGTTGCCCTTCCTTAAGAACCAGCTAATATGTTTTGATACGGGCATAGGTAACACATCTGATATTGTGGCTTGCTCTATAAAGCAATGTTATATAATCTGAGATTATGCTAACACAATATATTTCGAATTAAGTAAAGCAGAGAAATTGGGCAAAATATATCTAAAAAATGTAATAAAAATATCAAGCAAGAATTATTATAAATCTCCCTACAAGTATCATGCCTGCGATAAAGGCTATTTACAAATAACTAGGATATCAGACCTGTCAAAACACAGAAAGGAATACCTTATGATTATTGTCACACAGAATATTATTTGTGAATTTGATAAGGGCTGTCTTAGTACTATAGCTGAGAGGCATTGGCTGAGAGGTAGGATGAAAGCCTATGATAGGTGTACATCAGTCATGCACTTGCAGGAAATAGAGGCTTGGCTTTGGGAGGAGACAACCTCTTCAGGCCCCCAATGGAGCAATGGGTGACTAAAGATGCAATAGCACTTCAGAAAAGGGCTGGGTTCAAGAGTGGGTTTTAGGAACAGCTTCTTCCCCTCTGCCATCAGATTTCTGAATGGTCAATGAAGACTACTCCATCACTTTTGCTCTCTTTGTGGACTACTTATTTAATTTATATTTTTTATTATAGTAATTTATAGCATACTTTATTCACTGCACTGTTTTTCTGCCTCAAAGCAATACATTTAGTAATAAAGAACAGTGATTCTAACTCTGATTCTGATTCTGGATTTTGAAGAACTCCATGATAATAAAGGGCGGGAATGAGAGGGGCCAGTAGCTGAGGAATGGGAACCAACCAGTAACAAACTCATGGTGACATTAAAGTGAGAAAGAAGATTTGGCTCATCAACAGTCATATAGGAAAGCAATCTAATGAGAGAGATGCAAACACGAGGAAATCTGCAGATGCTGGAATGTCAAGCAACACACATAAAAGTTGCTGGTGAACGCAGCAGGCCAGGCAGCATCTATTGGAAGAGGTACAGTCGACATTTCGGGCCAAGACCCTTCGTCAGGACTGCAAAGGGTCTCGGACTGAAACGTCGACTGTACCTCTTCCAATAGATGCTGCCTGGCCTGCTGCGTTCACCAGCAACTTTGATGTGTGTTAATGAGAGAGAGATTGGTTTAATAAGAAGATTCGAATGAGTTTCACTGAATGTAATGATGTGATTCACACTGCCTGAGAGAGGGGAGGAAATAGATTCAATAGTGATGTTCAGCAGGGAAATGCTAAAAATTACTGGATTATGGAGCAAGAGTTTGGCAAGAAGATCAGCATAAAGTCACTTCCAAAGACAAGGCATGGATATGATAGGGTAAATGTTTGGAACACACACAAAATGCTCGAGGATCTCAGCAGGCCAGGCAGCATCTATGGAAAAGAGAAAACAGTTGATGTTTCAGGCCAGACCCTTCATCAGGACTTGACTGTTTTAACAGTTTTCATCTGTCGAGTCTCCATTGGACCATTCTTTAAACTCTCACAAATCAGGGTTAGGTTTAATAATATTTTTCATATGGTTACTGGCAATGGATACTAGCAGAGGATCTTTGAGCACTTTATTTAACTGACAAATCATTCAAGATTAGATGGCGGCAGGTGCCTCATGCTTGTCTCAAAAGCATAACCCAAGATAAATCATCAGATGCAATTATTTTAGATGTTTAGATAATATTACCATTACCATGAATCCATTCCAAATCCCAACTGTCAGTATATTATATTGAAAGATTTTCAGACCTTCCTCATTGTTATTCAGTTATATTTTGTGAAACTTCATTACTATTTACTGTTCTTAAGCATTAATGTTATGTTATTAAGTTCATAGATGGATAGTTGAGTATTTTTTTCCTCCCACAGTCAAAAGACGTACTAGTTGGGCAGGCTAATTTACAATGACTAAGAAACCTGCCAACCAGTATGTCTTTTGATGAGGGAGGGAAAAAAAAATCAGGCGTGAAGCGTATTAACAAAAATGAAAGAGCGTTTATCAAAAGGAGAGAAAAACAATAGTAGTGTGAACTTAAAAAGCAGAAGAGAGAGGAAGAAAATCAAAATAGAATAGACAGAGAAATTCTGTTGTTTGCTGCAACATTTGAATGTCATATGACACAATTTGAGCAACATCACAAATAACGGAAAGTCCAAGACTTTTCTTTAGGGTCTGGCTGTGTTTCTGAGTCAGTAAACCTAGAAAATGACAAACATGCAAGGTGGTATTGAAAGGCAACACACTCGCAACCTGCAAGTTATTTTCATGATTTCTGTGTCTATTGATAATAAGGCCAATTCATGTAGAAGCAAAGCTTCTGAACGCACCCCAATGCCTGTTATATTATAATTCAAAGAAATTTTGTCTGAACAGGTTCTGAGCTGTAGAATTCAGTGCTAGAAACCATTCCAAGCTAGACAAACAGAAAGGGCTCAGAAGGCTTGCCAATGCAGCCTTAATGATCTCTTTTAGATTTCTCTTTTCTTTGGTGACTTGAAAGAGATGCAACAGATGATAAGAGGCATAGATACAGTGGACAGTAGGAGACTTCTACCCAGGGCATAATTTTAAGGTGATTGGGGGAAATTATTGGGGAGAACATGCAAATTCCTGACAGGCTGCTGAGGGAATTACCCTGGGGTCGCGTGCACTGTAAAGTGTTGTGCTAACCACTACGCTACACTACCGTGCTGTGCTGTAATATTCTATGTTCTATGTTTCCACTGGCCAAGGGTGAGAACAGAGAAATAAACTTTGAAAAATTTACAAGTACCTCTTTGACGTCAAGTCTATCGAGGCCATGGCTCAGACATAGCTGATCTTTGGTTGTTTTGGGAGCAGCACAAGGAATTAGGGAAAGTAAGTTTTTGTATTCATTGCACCCATCTGCTCATGAGTGGATACAGATTCTTGTTTGATTTGTTGCCATCATTTAGTTTAAGCAGACACGCATACTGCAAGAGTGAGTGGAGAAATTATAGATAGATATTATAAATAAAAATACAGAATCTTTAAGAATTTTAAAATTTTATTATTGGGATCTAGTGTTAGGGATGTTATTTGAGACGTTTGAGCAAAAGTACTGCCAGTACAGCTGAATATTTTATCCAAAAGAGCCCCTTTAGTTTAACAAGGTTGATCAGTAATTGCTAGTGTCATTATGAAAAACAGCCTTTCAGCCAATTTGAAATTTTGTTGCCTCAGAAAGGCGGCATCCATCGTAAAGGACCCCCATCACCCAGGACCTGCCTCTTCTCACTGCTGCCATCAAACAGGAGGTACGGGAGCCTGAAGGCACACACCAGGTTTCAGCAACAGTTTCTTCCTCTCTGCTATCAGATTTCTGAATGAACAATGAACCCAGGAATGCTACCTCAGTAATTTTTCCTCTCTGATTGCACTACTTATTTAATTAAATTAAATTAAATTTAATTTAATTTAGTTTTTTACGTATACTTCTTATTGTAGTTTATAGTTTTTATTACTATCATGTATTGCAAGGCACTGCTGCTGCAAAACAACAAATTTCATGACATATGTCAGTGATATTGAAACTGATTCTGATTCTGAACTTAGTGTTTGGAGAATTAATGCATCTCTATGCTACTGTTGACAGTATCATATACAGGTACATGTATTATTATAAGTATATGCATTATTTTAAATAGTAATTTAAAATGCAAAACTTTTAATTTTTAAAAAAGTAGGGAAATTCTTGAAATCAGATCTGAAGTGAAAAGCGCTGTGTTTGAATCAACTCCCATGGTTAATCATACAGATGTTGTTACTGTGGGTGTTGTTGCAAACACGGCACATTTTGTTACAACACACACAAAGTACTGGAGGAACTCAGCAGGCCAGACAACATCTTCTCCAGTCCTGTCAAGGGGTTTTGTCCCAAAATAACAACTATACTTTTTTCCATAGACGCTGCCTGGCCTGCTGAGTTCCTCAAACATTTTGTGTGTGTTGCTCGGATTTCCAGCATCTGCAGAGCTTCCCTTGTTTTACATTATGCTGCAGATCTGTATCACAGCAAAATCTACAGGCAAGCAATTATGGCACTATTGTTCTTGTTAAGGACGGGATACAGGGGACACTGATGAACAGATGCATTGTTATGCTTCTTGGTGAGCCCACTAATTATGCTGGGATTGTGAAAAAATTCTCTGTGCTGAGCAAAGATTCTCACTGTTCATTTAATCGATGACTTCGCCTGCAGTGCTCCAGATGAACTTTGAGAATGTCAGCACCATGCAATGAGCATGAGTAGTATGTCTGAATCAAATTCAGAATAAGTATCAGGTTTGCTATCACTAGCATATGTTATGATATCTGTTCTGTCTCACTCCTGTACACCTCATTGTTGCTGTCAGAGATTCTGTCAACGGCAGCAAATTTATTGACAATGTTTGAACTATCCTGAGATGTCATGCAGAATGTGAGATGTGCATACCAGGCTTGTAGTATAATTAGGTGCATGAGGGTGTTGCACGGCAAATGAGTCATAAATTATTGACAGGGGTGTGGTGAATAAAAGAAGCTCCTGGGGCTAGTTTTGTAGCCGGCATGAGTTATATTAAATGCTGCATTCCCTGATCTTGAACACGTATTTAATGATATATTCGATACTACATTCCCTTACTTTGAACATTTATACGGAATACTGGAACATGTAGAACAGTGTTCAAGTCCTCAAGGTTTAATTCATTGAATTTCACGATCAGCTTCTCCCCTTACTCTCTGATTGAAGGCAGTGGGACGATCAGTTGACAGAATGTGCACTTATTTTCCAGTCTCCATGACAATACCAGCTATTTGGAGACAACATCGGTGACCCAGTGTAGTAGAGACCATTGTGACTGGTTCATTGCAGCTAGTACAGATCCTCCAATACACAGAGGGTTGTAGAATCAGCCGGCTCTATAACGAGCACAGCCCTCACTACCATCGAGGACATCCTCAAGAGACAGTCCCTCAAGAAAGAGCCATCCAGCATTAAAGATCTCGCCATCCAGGATATGACCTGTTCTTGCTACTACCATTGAGGAAGAAGTATAAGAACCTGAAAATTCAGAATCAGCTTCTTCCCCTCCACCAACAAGTTTCTGAACAGTCATTGAACCCATGAACATGATCTCAATATCTCCTTTTTTTACATTACTTATTTTTGCATTTTAGTTATTTTATGTCTTTGTACTGAGTAAGGGGAGAAGCTGATCGTGAAATTCAATGAATTAAACCTTGAGGACTTGAACACTGTTCTACATGTTCCAGTATTCCGTATAAGTGTTCAAAGTAAGGGAATGTAGTTTTGAATATATCATTAAATACATGTTCAAGATCAGGGAATGCAGCATTTAATATAACTCATGCCGGCTACAAAACTAGTCCCAGGAGCTTCTTTTATTCACCACACCCCTGTCAATAATTTATGACTCATTTGCCATCAAGGAGCAAATTTCACATCATGTAAGTCAGTGATACTAAATCTGATTGTGATGACAGTGTTCTTATGCCTAATTTTAATCTTCCCTATAACCAACACTCTTTATAATTTGTAGATGAAGTAAGCATATATCTCTTTCCCTTCTCCCTGGAACATGATCTGAGATGAATTCCAGTCTTAATTCAGTTGCCTTCTGGCTCCAACCTGGTAATGCAGCCCACTTGTAGTCACCAGCTCAGTAATTGACATTGTACCTGTCTCGTGTGCATCTCATGGGATGTGTGTAAGATCATTTACTACGTACAAGCTGCCTGCAGTCAGTATAGGACAGGTGCCCACTGAGATATGTGTGATCTTGATTCTAAAGTGTATTACTTCCTACAAAGCAAAACCCAATAGCATGAATGGCAGCGATGCTCCACTACCAGACGAGCTCAACATCTTCTATGCACGCTTTGAAAGGGAGAATCGAACTACAGCTGTGAAGATCCCTGCTGCACCTGATGACCCTGTGATCTCTGTCTCAGAGGCTGATGTTAAGCTGTCTTTAAAGAATGTGAACCCTGGCAAGGCCGAAGGTCCTGATGGAGTACCTGGTAAGGCTCTGAAAACATGTTCCAACCAACTAGTGGGAGTATTCAAGGACATTTTCAACCTCTCACTGCTATGGGCAGAAGTTCTCACTTGCTTCAAAAAGGCAACAATTATACCAGTGCCTAAGAAGAATAATGTGGGCTGTCTTAATGACTAATGCCTGGTAGCGCTCACATCAGCAGTGATGAAATGCTTTGAGAGGTTGGTCATGATTAGACTGAACTCCTGCCTCAGCAAGGACCTGGACCCATTGCAATTTGCCTAATGCCATAATAGGTTGACGGCAGACACAATCTCAATGGCTCTGCACACGGCTTTAGACCACCTGGACAACACAAGCACCTATGTCAGGATGCTGTTCATTAACTATAGCTCAGCATTTAATACCATCATTCCCACAATCCTGATTGAGAAGTTGCAGAGCCTGGGCCTCTGTATCTCCCTCTGCAATTGGATCCTCCACTTCCTAACCAGAAGACCACAATCTGTGAGGATTGGCAGTAACATCAGCTCCTCGCTGATGATCAACACTGGTGCACCTCGGGTGTGTGCTTAGCCCACTGCTCTACTCTCTATATTCACATGACTGTGTGGCTAGACATAGCTTAAATACCATCTATAAATTTGCTGATGATGCAACCATTGTTGGTAGAATCTCAGGTGGTGAAGAGAGGTCGTACAGGAGTGAGATATGCCAACTAATGGAGTGGTGCTGCAACAACAACCTGGCACTCAATGTCAGTAAGACAAAAGAGCTGATTGTGGACTTCAGGAAGAGTAAAACGAAGGGGTACATACCAATCCTCATGGAGGGATCAGAAGTGGAGAGAGTGAGCAGTTTTAAGTTCCTGGGTGTCAAGATCTCTGAGGATCTAACCTGTTCCGAACATATCGATGTAGTTATAAAGAAGGCAAGACAGCGGCTATACTTTATTAGAGGTTTGAAGAGATTTGCCATGTCAACAAATACACTCAAAAACTTCTGTAGTTGTACAGTGGAGAGCATTCTGACAGGCTGCCTCACTGTCTGCTACTGCCCAGGACCGAAAGAAGCCACGGAAGATTGAAAATCTAGTCAGCTCCACCTTGGGTACTAGCCTACAAAGTACCCCGAACATCTTCAGGGAGCAGTGCTTCAGAAAGGCAGCTTCCATTATTAAGGACCTCCAGCACCCAGGGCATGCATTTTTCTCACTGTTACCATCAGACAGGAGGTACAGAAGCCTGAAGGTACACACTGAGCGATTCAGGAACAGCTTCTTCCCCTCTGCCATCCGATTCCTAAATGGACATTGAGTCTTTGGACACTACCTCACTTTTTTTTAATATACAGTATTTCTGTTTTTGCATGTTTTTTAATCCATTCAATGTATGTATACAGTAATTGGTTTACTTATTTATTATATTTTTCTCTCTGCTAGATTGCGTATTGCATTGAACTGCTGCTGCTAAGTTAACAGATTTTACGTCACATGCTGGTGATAATAAACCTGATTCTGATTCTGATTCACTAAAGGTTGAGCAGTTTCCCAATAGTTCTGAAGATTAGCTTCACTACAACGTAAGGTTTGTTTCAAGTGAGATCAACATTGCTGTGAGAAATGGTGTAACAATGATGCAGTTTTGTTTGACACCAGCTTTCACTGGGAATGGTTAGTGACATGACATGTATGCTACTGTGAAGTAAATATATGACAGAGATGGATTTCTGTGGACAGTCGAAATTGAGGAGGGAGTTCCTCAGCATTAGTAAGGCTGAAGATGACCAAGCAAGGGCAACACGAATCTCTTCTTGTGAATATATTTCTTGGATCTGAACTACCCATGTAGCAGGTACATTAATTCACTCAACAAATGTTGCCTCTACAAAATAGTATCCACAAAACCCTCCAAGCCCACTGGAAGAATAAACAAACTAGTGTCAGCATCCTGCCCCCCGCCCCACAACAACTCACCCAGCATTGAAGTCCCAGTCATTCCCATTCAGTTACGTTGGGCTGGATGCTAACTGGCATGAATCCAAAAGCATTTCCCAATTACCAAAACAGGGAATTTTACTTTAACGGAAAATGGAAACATGCCACTGATGATAATAGTGATAGTCATCACAGGTGGTGATGAGAACCCTATACTCAATGTCAGCAAGACCAAGGTTCTGGTTGCGGACTTCAGGAAGGAGAATTTGGGAATTAGATAAGATTAAATTATGAGGACATTCAGTCCTCGTTTATTGTCATTTAGAAATGCATGCATTAAAAAATGATACAATGTTCCTCCAGAATGATAGCACAAGAAACATAGGACAAACCAAGACTAAAACTGACAAAACCACATAATTATAACATATTGTTACAACAGTGCAAAGCAATACCGTAATTTGATAAAGAGCAGACCATGGGCATGGTAAAAGAAGTCTCAAAGTCCCGATAGCCTTATCATCTCACGCAGATGGTAAAAGGCAGAAACTCTCCCCGCCATGAACCTTCAAGTGCCGCAAACTTGTCGATGCAGCACCATTGGAAGCACCAGCCGCAGCGGACTCTGAGTCCGTCCGAAAACTTTAAGCCTCCACCAGCCCCTTCGTCACAGCCTCTCTGAGCACCATCTTCAGCCGAGCACTTTGACCCCGCCCCGGCTGCCGAGCAACAAGCAAAGCCGAGGACTTGGGGCCTTCCCTCCGGAGATTTCGGATCACATAGCAGCAGCAGCAGCGAAGCAGGTGTTACGTACCCCGTAACTGGGTTGCCAAACCAGCAGAAATGGATCACTCAGTTGGAGTCTGGAGTACTAGAACTAAGAAAGTTTTATTAAAGAAACAAGCAACACAGTAATCGAAAGGATAATAAACGCAACAGTTCAGCAATGATAAACACACATGTGCACAGAATTAAGATAACAGCATCAATCAAGCTCTATCGTTGTCTAGGGGTAAATGACCAAATTTCAAAGTGCCTCAAAGTTCAGTCCAGTTTAGTAGTTCAGTTCGCAGTAATTGTTGCCATGGCGATGGACAACGTGGGGGAGAGAGAGAGAGAATGGGAATGACTGATCATTCAGACACGGCTTCACTCACAGACCGGCGATAATTGCTCACAAGCAGCTTTCGGGCGGGTCCTTGGTGATGTCACCTGAGGTCACTGACTGTGACCCCTCCTCCAGATGCGGTCGATCCTCTGCAGTGAACCCGGCACCCAGGCAAGGGCGGACACACACCGGGTTCCCGCTGATCGTACCTTTCCACCCTGTGCGTTGTCCGGTACTTCCCACCTACTCGTGAGAGACGCACCGCTTCCAGGGTCTCGTTACCTCGGGTGTCGTGTGTGTCCTGCCTTAGCGAACCGGTCCCTTTTTATCCCCCTGCTGGGGTATCGCCTGTCCATCACTTCAAACAGTTCAGGGTTCAAAGGGGGAGCCGCTCCAGACAGCTCTCTCTCTCCCGTCCCTTCATTACACATCTCCAGATGCTGCTCCATTGTTCCTTATCTCTCCTTCCCCTGAGGGCAGGTGGCAGACCACTTGCTGATGTCACTGATACCAACCCAGGCCAGCAAACATCTTAATTTTATGTGTATTCTCGTCACACTTCCCCCCTTTAAGGATTTTTACCGGGAGGTAAAAATTACAAACATGAATATATTATTTGATACACACACAAATATACATCTTTATCAGCTATTTGGCTAACACAGCGAGTTTGAAGCTGTCAACACCTTGACAGACAGTCGTCACATTTTCTGTTCCTTTTATATGTGTTATTAATAATCCCTTAGACCAGTCTCCAACTCAGCAAACTTCATAGTGGCCAAAAACACTGACGAATTGCAATCAATGTAACCTCTCATTTGGCTTTGTCCCGGACCACAATAACAAGGGTTGTCCCATTCTGACTCAGTTTTCTCTCGCAAGGGCTTAGTAGGAGGGGGACGGGTATTGACCGCAGAGTTATTGCAAAACTTCCTGCAGTACCCCACCATCTCCAAGAGCCTTCTGAGGGCCCTCTTGTCTGTTGGGGTTGGGAGGTCAGCGATAGCCTGCACTGTAGCTTGCATCGCTGCCAGCTGCCCCTGTGTCACCACAATTCCCAGGTAAGTGACCCTCGTGTGGCCGAATTCATTTTTTTCAAGGTTCACTATCAAGCTGGCTTCAGACAGCCGTATTAAATTGCCAATACACACCTCTGTGTTCATCAGCCCTTTAGTCACTGAATTACTCACTATATATGAGTGTTGTTTACTAGGCTACCCTATTGTAACAGCCATCACCCAACGTCCCAGCTCTTTGCATTGCCTCGGGACAATCAAACACACGGGTGCGAGTCGTTTAATTACTTCTTCTAAAGATTCGCTTTGTTCGGGGATTAAGGGAGAGACCTTATCAGTAGACCTGGCCAAAACAATAGCCTTTCCCATCTGATCGATCCCATACTAATCTTTTCAAAATGGTTTATTCTTCTTATCAGGGGGCCCCTAGCTTCATTGATTTCCACGCTAACACCGACTAGGTTTGTTAGTATATCAAAAGCCGGTGACCGTCTCAGTTCGCGTCGGTCATGATCAATAACATTCTTCCCCCTGGGCAGTCGGTAAATCTCTTTCATGATTCCACCAACTGTTTCCTCCAGCACCGCAAGATGTCCACCGGGGGTTACCTCGTGGGCCATGTTAAAAACCTCATCCCCATAACTCTTTTGCACCACCCCCCATTCCTCACCTGCGGGTACTGTACTTGATTTCCCTTTTTTCCTTAGCACTTCCTCCTCCACACAATAGCCTACTAGTTCCCTTGTTAAAGCTGTGTCAGAGAGAGCTGTCTCTGCCAAAACCATCAGCCCCTCGTCTCGCTCCTGCGTCTGCACAAATTCTTTCCTGGCTACTGCTACGTCCGTCCCAGCTCCCTCACTACCTCTTGTCTCACTACACCCCGTCTCATACAAGGTTGGCAGAAACGTTTCAGCTAAATTCACTATCGCGGGCCCGTGATGAACCTGTGAGTCCATGGGCGGGGCCTCAATGCTGGCAGGCCGACCTGTCAATCTCACGATTGGGAACACGATTCCTCCGGTGATGTCATTACCGAGCAAGACTTCCACGCCTTTCATAGGTAATTCGGACCTCACCCCGATCGTGACTAGTCCAGAGACCAGGTTGCTTTGTAAGTGTATCCGGTGCAAAGGGACCGACTCTGTCCCTTCCCCAACACCTTTGACCTCTACCTCCCCAGTCTGGGTCTCTGAGCTAAACTCTAATACACTCTTCAGTATTAGTGACTGACACGCTCCCGTGTCTCTTCAGATCCGCACTGGAACTGGTTTTAACCCCTCCTTCACTGACACCAATCCGGCCGAGACAAACCTCTCGCGCCCTTCCTGGACTTTTTCAGACCTGACCTTCCCTAGCGGTTCGCTTAACAGCTCGATACAGCCATTCAAAATTGCCTCTTTTCCTTTTCCCGTCTCCTTCTTTGGGGCAAAGCACCTGGATGCAAAGTGTCCGGCTTTCCCAGAATTATAACAGACGACCCCAGGAGACTTCCTACCAGACTGCTCCCGGTCTACCTTATCCTTTTCACTAGTCCCCGGCTTACTTTCTGACTTTTCCGGCGGACTCTCCCCGCCGTCCTGACTACCCTTCTGGTAGCCTTTACTCGGGCAAACTTCATTTTATGCGTCAACACATACTCATCCGCTAACTTAGCAGTTGCGGCTAACGTGGCTGCCTCTTTCTCATCGAGGTAGGGTCTCATACCCTCAGGGACACAACCTTTAAACTGCTCAATCAGGATCAGCTGCAGCAGTCTGTCATAATCCCCCTCTACCCCCTTCGAGGCGCACCAACGCTCACAATATGTCTGCATCTCACGGGCAAACTCCAAATACGTGCGGTCCCACTGCTTCCTCGCATTCCGGAACCTCTGCCGGTATGCCTCCGGGACCAACTCATAAATCCTGAGGATGGCCTCTTTCACCACCTCATATCTCTGGGCATCTTCCGCGGACAAAGCGGAGTAAGCTTCTTCGGCTTTCCCTTTCAGTACACTCTGAAGTAACACAGCCCACTTATCCCTCGGCCATTCCTGACTTATAGCCACTTTTTCGAAGTGGAGAAAGTACCGATCCACGTCGGTATCATCAAATGGGGGAACCAGCCTAACCTCCTGGGTCTCCCGGAACCCTCCACCTTGTTTCGGCACGAGCCCCTGCTTGGCCCTTATCTTTAACTTCTCTAGCTCAAATTCCCTTTCTCTCTGTTTCTCCTCTCTCTCCAACTGTCTGTCCCTCTCTTTCTCTTCTCTCCCCAACTGTCTTTCTCTCTCTTGCCTTTCTAACTCTCTCTCCTTCTCTTCGTGTTCTAACTGCCGTACCCGAAACTCGTGCTCGAGTCTCAGTTTTTCAAGCTGCACCTGTACCGCGTCTCCAGCAGGTTTTTCAATAGACACCACCCCCAGCTCACCTTGGGGAAACACACCTTTAGATACATAGTGCTCTACAATAGCTCTGTGTATCTCCTCTCTCCTCATTGTCGACTTCACCTTAGCAAGATTCAACCGTTTGGCCACAGCTATCAATTCCGATTTCCTGGCATCCTCTAATTCCTCCAAGGTCGGCGCCTTTATAAATTCCTCAGCCTCCATTTCTGCTGTTTGTCTTTTCTTTCTTTCGGGAATTTTAACCCAATCAATTTACTCCGTCCCAAATTTAGCGTTCAAAATCGCAGACGAGAACCCCACTTATGTTACGTACCCCGTAACTGGGTTGCCAAACCAGCAGAAATGGATCACTCAGTTGGAGTCTGGAGTACTAGAACTAAGTAAGTTTTATTAAAGAGACAAGCAACACAGTAATCGAAACGATAATAAATGCAACAGTTCAGCAATGATAAACACACATGTGCACAGAATTAAGATAACAGCATCAATCAAGCTCTATCGTTGTCTAGGGGTAAATGACCAAATTTCAAAGTGACTCAAAGTTCAGTCCAATTTAGTAGTTCAGTTCGCAGTAATCGTTGCCATGGCGATGGACAACGTGGGGGGAGAGAGAGAGAGAACGGGAACAACTGATCATTCAGACACGGCTTCACTCACAGACCGGCGATAATTGCTCACAAGCAGCTTTTGGGCAGGTCCTTGGTGATGTCACCTGAGGTCACCGACTGTGACCCCTCCTCCAGATGCGGTCGATCCTCTGCAGTGAACCCGGCACCCAAGCAAGGGCGGACACACACCAGGTTCCCGCTGATCGTACCTTTCCACCCTGTGCGTTGTCCGGTACTTCCAACCTACTCGTGAGAGGCGCACCGCTTCCAGGGTCTCGTTATCTCGGGTGTCGTGTGTGTCCTGCCTTAGCGATCCTGTCCCTTTTTATCCCCCTGCTGGGGTATCGCCTGTCCATCACTTCAAACAGTTCAGGGTTCAAAGGGGGAGCCGCTCCAGACAGCTCTCTCTCCCCCGTCCCTTCATTACACATCTCCAGACGCTGCTCCATTGTTCCTTATCTCTCCTTCCCCTGAGGGCAGGTGGCAGACCACTTGCTGATGTCACTGATGCTAACCCAGGCCAGCAAACATCTTAATTTTATGTGTATTCTCGTCACACAGGCATTTCAGAAGTTTCACCAGATGTTCCTCCGTGCTCTCATGTCCGTCTCCATCAAATCAGGATTGTGCACGGCACCCTACCTGACAAATGACAGACACCACCACCGGAGTGGCTGCTGCGAGCTGTGTCACACCGCCATCTTCTCCTGTACCCTCACTAGTCCTATTTAAGAGATGAGCAGTGGAAGGAGTGAGAAGCTTCAAGTTCCTTGGTGTCAACAGCTCAGAGGAGCTATCAAACATGGATGAATGCTTACTGTAATACACACAAAATGCTGGAAGAACTCATCAGGTGTAACTGGGCTACTGAGTTCCCCCAGCATTAATTAGTTAATTAATGAGATACAGTGCAGAATAGACTCTTCCATCCCTTCAAACTGCTCCGCCCAGCAACCCCCAATTTTTTTTACATTAGATTAAGAGGACACGCAGTCCTCTTTTATTGTCATTTAGTAATGCATGCATTAAGAAATGATACAATAT
This sequence comes from Mobula hypostoma, assembly GCF_963921235.1. Classification (NCBI taxonomy): domain Eukaryota; kingdom Metazoa; phylum Chordata; class Chondrichthyes; order Myliobatiformes; family Myliobatidae; genus Mobula; species Mobula hypostoma. The sequence continues at coordinate 38,638,399 of NC_086109.1, forward strand.
TCCTGCGGTGTGATATCACAAAAACACAGGACAGACCAAGACTGAAAAACTAACAAAACCACGTAATTATAGCATATAGTTACAACAGTGCAACAATACCATAACTTGATGAGGAACAGTCCATGACACAGTAAAAAAGTTCAAAGATTCTCGCAAGTCCCACATCTCACGCAGACGGGAGAAGGAAGAAAACTCTCCCGGCCATGCCCAACCACAGTCCGACTCTGAGTCGTCCGAAAACTTCAAGCTCTGATCAGCCCTCCGACACCGAGTACCGAGCACCATCTCTATCCGAGCCCTTCAACCTCAGCCTCGGTCACCAGCAGCAGGCAAAGCCGGGGATTTTGGGGCCTACCCTCCAGAGATTCTCGATCGCACAGTAACAGCAGCAGCGAACCAGGCATTTCAGAAATGTCTCCAGATGTTCCTCTGCTTCTCACGTCTGTCTTCATCATATCAGAATTATCCACAGCCTCTATTTAACAGATACGATATCATTTCACCGGAGAGCTGTGCGCATTGCGTTGCACTGCCATCTTCTCCTCCCGCCTCCTAGACCCTAGATTCATCGTGGGACATCTTATAATGACCAGTAACCTACAATAGCCTTGCCAATCAGGTCACTGGTACTATAAAGCACTGTGTTAAACTACTATGAGCCTGCTTCATGGGTATTTCAGGTCCCAGAATTACATTCATGAGGTGAAACCCTTGTTGCCCTTGCTTGGCCATTTTCAGCCTTACTAAACATTTGTGCTTGTTACTTTAGATGTCCAACATCTGTAGAATCTCTGGTGCTTTTGAGTCTTCATTGATTGGTTTTCCTCTGTATTAAAATATAATTTGATTGAGACTCAACAGGTCTTTGTTCATTTGGGTTTGGTTTATCCCTTTTCCTTCATTTCCCTTCAGGTCATAATGACTGATACAATACAATCCTCAGTATTGAAGTTCTGAGTGACAGTAGCCAAAGGGTGAGACTATTAAATGGTGAAATACAGTGATCTCACACTCCTAGCAGGGATGTCATGTTTAAAGAGCAGTAGTCCATAGAATGGCCACAAGCCAACATGTAAACCTGATTTATCAACAAATAGATTCTCAGAAATATTGGTTTTGGACCATGATCTGTGAACTTCAAGGAGCTGATTCCAATCTGGTAGTTTTGTACAGCAAAAAAAAAGGATTTGTTTTGTAAACTCTGGATTAGTAAATTATGCAATTATTCCAGATTTCATAGAAATACATTTTTGTTACAACTGATGTAAAATATTCCTCATCATATTGCATTTATTGGAAAAACAATTCATATTTATTCCAGCCAATCTGTTAAATAAACAAAGCAGTTTTGACATGGTACCCAGAAGGTTTTAGTTAACAATAGTTATTTTCTTGGTTAAAAAGTTAAGTTCACAAAGCCAGGTGTTTGCTTACTAAATTGTTTAGTAAACCAGATTATTGTGTTAATGGTGGGATAATATTCTTCCTTCTTTGTATGTTCTTTCTACCATCGAGCTTGAGTTAGCCATCAATATCCACTTGACACTGACTTCAGTGTGCAGCCTTCTTCACCATTTGCTGGGCATGGCCCTCTCAGAACACCTGTTCATCCATACTACATTTTAACATTTCTTTTCATGCCTTCTCATGACAGGTCCCTCACCATATTGGGTGATCAGCTGGGAGGAGGAACAAGCAAAAGCAGAGAAATCTGAACAGGTATGGTGCTTTATGATAACACTCAGTATTTTAGGTACAGCGTATTCCCCTCTGCCATCATACTTTTTAATGGAAGATGAACCAACCCATGAACTACTACCTTACGATTTTTGTACTCTTTTTGCATCATTTACTTAAATAAATTAAATTATATTTCTTATTGTAATTTATAGTATTTTTTATGTATTGCACAGCACTGCTGCCACAAATCAACAAATTTCACAACATATATGAGTGGTATTAACCTAAACTATCAAAAGAAATATACTGCAGGGTAGATATCCCATATTTGGCTCAATACTTTCAGCTTATTAAAATGAATACTGTATACAGAATATTATGGTCTGGTACAGTATAGCACAATATAACATAACAATATAACAGTATAACACAATAGCAGCTATTTCAGAAGTATTTATTAATTTATTTAGAGATACATCACAGATTAGGCCCTTCCGGCCTTTGAGCTACGCTGCCATAGCAAACCTCAACAAACCCAATTAACCCTAAACCTAATAACAGGATGATTTAGAATAGCCAATTAATCTTTTACGTCTTTGGACTGTGGCAGGAAAGCAGAGGACCCAGAAAATGTCCAAGCATTCCACAGATATTCCTTAGTGAGAACGGCACCAGAATTGAACTCCCAACTCTGCTGTGAATGGGGCAGCAGAACAAAATGTTCAGCAGGCGCGGGTGATCTCCTGAGCCAGAGCATAACTGTGGGCTGCTTCCAGCACCTTACTGCACTGCTGCTTTTACCACCGCTTACAATCAACCTCATTCCCCAGTTCTGCTCCCTCCACTGGCCAAAGGTCACTGTCAGCAAGGCAATAATCAAACCTGTCGTGGGCTGAATCAAAGGTGGCGATGAGTAAGCACACAGAAGGGAATTTGAAAATTTGGCTGATTAGTGTCAGAACAACAACCCCTCACTCGATGTTAGCAAGACCAGGGGAACTGATTGTGGACTTCAGGAGAGGGAAACCGGAGATCGATGAGCCAGTTATCACTGGAGGATCAGTGGTAGAGAGGGTTGGCAACTTTAAATTCCTGTGTGTTACTAGTTCAGAAGATCTACCCTGGATCCAGCATGTAAGTGCAATTATGAAGAAAGCATGGCCACACCTGTACTCCCTTAGGAGTCTGCAGAGATTTGGCATGACATCTGAAACTTTGACAAACTTCTATATATGTGCAGTGGGGAGTGTATTGACTGGCAGCATCACAACCTGTATGGAAACACCAAAGCCTCTGAATGGAAAATCTTACAAAAGGTAATGCATTCGGCCCAGTACATCACAGGTAAAGCCCTCCCAACCACGGAGCACATCTACATGAAACACTGTCATAGGAAGATCCCCACCACCCAGGCCATACTCTCTTCTCGCTGCTGCCATCAGGTAGAAGGTAGAAGAACCTCAGGACTCGCACCACCAGGTTAAGACAGTTACAACCCCCTCAACCAACAGAGTCTTGGATAAAAGGGGGTAACTATACTCACATGCCCCATCATTGAAATGTTCCTACAACCCAATGATCTCACTTTAAGGGCTTGATATCTCATTATCTCATGTTTTCACTAGTTATTGCTATTTATTATATTTGTATTTGCAGAGTTTGTTGTTTTCTGCACGATGGTTGATCCTTCTTTGATTCTGTTGTTACTATCCTATATATTTGCTGAGTATGCCCAAAAGAAAATGAATTCAAGGGTTGCGTATAGTGATATATATGTACTTGGTTAGTAAAATTTACTTCGAACTTTGAAGACCTTCCTCTCCCAGCAGCTTAATGGGACAGAGCATTACTGTGTTCAATGAAATGAGAACTAAGGTTTTATTTCTCACTTTCAGTGCAGTCATTATAGACTCCTGTTGGTCTTTCTGTGTCTTATTTCTTACAGTTAATTACATATTTTAAATTTGTTTATTTCACAGCATGAATACCTGCTTGAAAAATCTTACTGTTATAAGCAATGAAGTAAAGATCGCATTAATTCATTCTCACAGATGGTAATTAAATTCAAGCGATTTAAGAAAGCAAGTAAAAGACTTGATTAATTTAAATGATACAAAATATAAAAGAAACTCTAATTATATACCTTAGCAATCTATTATGCTCCACTGTCAAAACTTTATATTAAAAGCAATGAAATTATGGAACTCTGCCTCTTTGGGACTTCAAAAGAAATGCATTGAGAAGCAATTTTGGGATAAGTTTAATATCCGCTTAATAAATGCCCTCTGAAGTAATTTCTTGAGATGATTTATTTGCTTTTGACATTATTCAATAAGCTTCCTTTTGCAGAGATGTTGTATAGAACTTTACAAGCAGTGGTATCTCCACAGAAAGAGTTAAGTGCACCAAGTTCCTTGGAGTTCACTTCAGGGATGACCATAAGACCATAAGATTAAAGGGGCAGAATTAGGCCATTTTGGTTCATCGAGTCTGCTCTGACATTTCGTAATGGCTAGTCCAATTTTCCACTCAGCAGCAATCTCCTGCCTTCTCCCCATATCCCTTCCCTCCCTGATGAATCAAGATTCTATCAATCTCTACCTTAAATATACATAAAGACTTGGTCTCTACAGTTGCCTGCGGCAAAGATTCCAGCAGATTCACAAATCTCTGGCTAAGGAAATTCCTCCTCATCTCTGTCCTAAAAGGATGCCCCTCTATTCAGAGGCTGTGTCCTCTAGTCTTAGACTCTCCCACCATAGGAAATCCACTTCATATCAACCCTAACAAAGCCTTTCATCATGCAATAGGTTTCAATGAGGTCACCCCTCATTCTTCTGAATTCTGGTGAATACAGGCCAGGCCCAGCGACAAACGGTCTTCATATCACAAGCCATTCAATTCTGGAATCATTTTCGTGAACCTTCTTTGAACCCTCTCCAGTTTCAACACATCGTTCCTAAGATTAGGGGCCCAAACCTGCTCACAATACTCCAAGTCAGGCCTCACAAGTACTTTAGACGTAAAGCCTCAACATTACATCCTTGCTCTAGGCCTCTTTAAATGATTGCTAACATTGCATTTGCCTTCCTCATGACAGATTCAACCTGCAAGTTAATCTTCAGAGAATCCTTCACTAATACTCCCATGTCCCTTTTCATCTCAGTTTTCTGTATTTTCTCTCCATTTAAAAAATAGTCAACCCTTTCATTTCTTCTACTAAAGTGCATGACCATACACTTCCCAACACAGTATTCCATCTGCCATTTCTTTGCCCATCACCCCAATCTGTCTCAGTCCTTCTGTAGCCTCTCTACTTCCTACAAAACTACCTGCTTCTCTACCTATCTTCAAGTCTTCTGCAGACTTTTCAACAAAGCTATCAATTCCATCATCTAAATCATTGACAAATAACGTAATAAGAATTGGTCCCAACACAGATCTCTGTGGAACACCACTAGTCACCAGCAGCCAGCCCAAAGAGGCTCCCTTTATTTCCACGCTTTGCCTCCTGCCAATCAGCCACTACTTTATCTATGCTAGGATCTTTCCTGTAATACTCATAGCTGGTTAAGCAGCCTCATATGTGACACCTTGTCAAAGGCCTTCTGAAAATCCAAGTACACAACAACAACCGATTCTCCTTCGTCTATCCTGCTTGTTATTTGTTCAAAGAATTCCAATAGATTTATCAGGCAGGATTTTTCCTTGAGGAAACCATGCTGACTATGGTCTGTTTTATCATGTGTCTCCAAATGCCCTGAGACTTCATCTTTAATAATTGACTCCAGCATCTTCCCAAGCACTGAGTTCAGACTTACTGGCGTATAATTTCCCTTCTTCTGCCTCTCTTCCTTCTTGAAGAATGGAATGGCATTTGAAATGTTCCAGTCTTCTGGAACCATTCCAGAATCAAGTGATTCTTGAAAGATCATTACTAATGCCTCCACAATCTCTTCAGACACTCTTTCAGAACTCTGGGGTGTACACCAACTGGTCCAGGTGACTTATCTACCTTCAGAGCTTTCAGTTTCCAAGGAATCTTCTCTCTAGTTATGGTAACTTCATACACTTCATGTCCCCTGACAGCCGGAACTTCGAACATGCTGCTAGTGTCTTCATAGTGAAGACTGATGCAAAATACTTATTCAGTTCATCTGCCGTTTCCTTATCCCCCATTACTACCTCTTCAGCATCATTTTCCAGCTGTTTGATATCCACTCTCAACTCTCTTTTACTCTTTATGTATCTGAAGAAACTTTTGGTATCCTGTTTAATATTACTGGCTAGCTTATTTTCGTGTTCCCTTTTCACATTATTAATGACTTTTTAGTTGCCTTGTGCTGGTACTTGAAAGCTTCCCAATCCTCTAACTTCCCCCGAAATTTTTGCTCTATTATATGCCCTTGCTTTGGCTTTTATGTTGGCTTTGACCTTTCTTGTTAGCCACGGTTGTGTCATCTTTCCTTTAGAATACTTCTTCCTCTTTGGGAGGTATATATTCTGTTCCTTCTGAATTGCTTCCAGAAATTCCAGCCATTTCTGTTCTGCCATCATCCTTGCCGGTGACCTTTTCCAATCAATTCTGGCAAACACCTCTCTCAGGCCTCTGTAATCCCATTTACTCCACTGTATTACTGAGACATCTGACTTTAGCTTCTCCTTCTCAAATTTCTGGGTGAATTCGATTATATTATGATCACTTTCCCCTAGGGTTCCTTTACCTTAAGGTCTCCAATCAATTCTGGCTCATTACACAACATCCAACCCAGAATAGCTGAAACTCTAATGGATTCAACCACAAGCTGTTCTAAAAAGCCATCTTGAAGGCAATCTAGAAGTTCCCCTTCCTGTAATCCAGCACCAACCTGATTTTCTAAATCTACCTGCATATTGAAAGTCCTCCATGACTATCATAACATTGCCCTTTTAGCACCCATTTTCTATCTTCCATTGTAATTTGTAGGCCACATCCCTACTACTGTTTGGGAGTCTGTACACAACTCCCATCGGGATCTTTTTACCCTTGCAGTTCCTTAGCTCTACCCACGATGATTCAACACCTTCTGACCCTATGTCACCTCTTTCTAACAATTTGATTTCATTTCTTAACAACAGCGCAACGCTGACCCCTCTGTCTTCTACCTATTCTTTTGATACAATGTTTATTCTTGGACATAAGCTCCCAGCTATAGTCTTGCAGGCATGATTCAGTGATGCCTACAGCATCATACCTGCCAATCTGCAACTGCGCTACAAATTAATCGACCTTATTCCATATGCTGCGTCCATTCAGATACACCTTCAGTCCTCTAATCACCTTTCATGATTTTGTCTGCCTTTTATGTAGCAATCCATCCTGTTGGCTTCAATTTTCCCCTATCAACAGCCTCTCCTTCCTACACCTTGCCTCTGTTTCTAAACCAGCAACCTAACCCTCAGGACTGTTATCCGCCTTTCCTACGATGCTTCTCACAATGAAATTTAGGCAGCTTAGGACACTAGTCACACCGTGCACAATTCCTACCTCCCATCATAGCGTCCTGCACTCTTGGGTTCCTGTTGACCTACATTCTGTCTTAATTGTTTTTGTCTATCCTGACGCACACCACATCCCCTTAGGTCCCCTTACGAAGGCCCGTTCTGCATCTTGGAACTTGGAGAAAAGACTATTATCCTAGATAAAAGGAGTAAACCTGAACGTATTTTGGTAGATTGCCTTAAACTAACCCACAAAGGGTTGGAGGATTCTACAACCATGCCCCTGCCATCATGACATGACCATGAGCATGTCAACTCACCTCTGGACGAGCCAGAGCCACCTGTGGTCCCTCCACCCATGGAACATAGGACCCAAGCTGGGCAGCTCCTCTGAGCTCTGGACAAGCTCACAGTGCCTGTTTTAGTGAATTCTGGGGGGACCAGTGTGAGGTAACATAATTGGAGGAAATGTACATAATTCATAACCACCAACATTGAGTTGGGGTTTCAGTTTAAGAGGCTGGTCTGACGTGATGATGTAATGACGTAAAGAATTTTTAGCATGCTTTGGGTTCAGTTTTTTTTTAGTGTTCAATAAATGAGCTTTTCTGAAACATAAAATGCCTCCGCTATTTTATTTGAGAAAACCTACACGTGTAGGTTTACACATGCTTTACATGCTGATCCAGAGAGGCGTTGTCTCATTTGAAGGTATACATGTCAGGGGTGCAGTGCTGCCAGAGCTCACCACGTATTTGTGAAATTCCTTCTCGCTTGACCCTGTTGTCCCAGCGTACCCTGCTGTAGCCTCCTGCCATTTCACAGATCTTCAGTCTCTCTCCAGCACTCGCTATTTGAGCATTGTTCACTGAAAAAATAAAAATCTTAGATCTTTTGAAAAGTGGCATGTCGCTTGCCGAAGTGGGCCGTAAAGTCGGTAGGAACGAACCAAGCATTCGCACAATAAAGCAGAAAGAAGCTGAAATTCGTGGAAGTGTTAGTGCTACCCCTACAATGGCAAAAATGGTCTCTCTGGTTCGTGATAGAGTGCTTGCAAAGACTGAGAAAGCATTAAGTGTGTGTCTAGAGGACATATCACAGAAGCATATCCCTGTTGATGGCAAAATTATGCATGAATAAACACTTAGCCTCTATGAGCACTACTGTGAGGGGGTTGAGGAGAGTGATAGGAAGCAGTTTAAGGCTAGTAAGGGATGGCTGGCTAGCTATGTAAAGCGCTACAGGCTCAAGAACTTAAGTGCATGGGAGAATGGGCATCGGCTGATGCTGAAGCAGCATTAGCGTTCCCAGAAGAGTTCAAGAAACTGCTGTCATTATTCCCTAAACAATACAGTATAACAACTATGTACATAGCATATACATTGTATTAGGTATTGTAAGTAATCTAGAGATGACTTAAAGTGTACCGGAGGACGTGCGTAGTTTATATGCAAATACTACACCATTTTATATAAGGGACCTGAGCATCAGCAGATTTTGGTATCCGCGGGGGGTCCTGGAACCAACCCCCGCGGATACCAAGGGACGATTGTACACAAGTGTGAGCATTTTTCTGCTCTTTCCAATGGGTACCATTGGATTCCAGGAGGGAGTTATATTAAGCAAGGAATTAACTTCGAAACCTAAGGTTAAAAGTCAAAAATAATGAAAGAAAAATTCACTGCTTGTTTATCTTCGGCTTGATTTTGATGAAATATTCAAGGTAATCATCCAAAATCCTCTTCTATACCTGGATGAATTTAGTTTTTTTTACAAGCCAAATGGAAAAAGCATTTCTAGGTGATAAGCTAGTTTTACGTTATTTCACCTCTCATTACTAGCAGATCAACCCCTTGGCTGAGCTCCACCAATTATAGTTGATTGGAAAGAGGCTCTTTTTCTCTTTGTGTTGATAGGAAAAAGAGTAATTTAGTGAGGTAATGAACGAGATGAAATGTATTTCCAAACCTTTAATTTGTTTAGATATGATAATAATTTATGTAAAGATTCAAGCTTCTTTAACTTTTTATATATTTAAAGACTAAATAGGATCTGTATTGATCCAACCATGTAATACTCAACGTGTGAGGATTTTGTGAGTATCGACTATCACAGGTACACTTTCTGTCCAACCATTACTGCGAAAGAAACGGTGCGAGGCAGAGTTGCCAACCTACCACTTTTGATACTAATATTCAGCAATATTCCTGGCTTTAGCAATAGTTCATTAGACATTCTTTTTTCATACTTGATTACTTGGTTCCAATTTAGGTGGCTAAAAGTGTAAAAGACTTATTTGCTCAAAGTATGTATAAATCCCTGCCAAATGAAATATGTGTCCTTGTTAAAGATAACTGGCCTGCTGAACTACTGCCTAATTATGGAATAGCTGCAATATCATCTCTCTGTAAGAGACTTAAGCTTTCTTCTTCCGCTGTAACAAATGCCTTCAGAGATTATGTGGAGGATCGTGGACGCCGCATCCGCCAAGATTTACGCCCATTACTGAGCTGTTCACAAATTATACCTATTAGTACTGCTGAGTGTGAGAGAGGGTTCAGTCACATGAACTTGATAATAACAACAACACGCTCAAGAATTCTCATAAATCATGTATCAACACTTATGTTTGTTAAACTACACAGACCTCCTTTAGTTCAGTGGAATCCTGAGCCGTATGTCACATTATGGATGCGGTACCACAGATCAGCAGATGACACCAGGACAAGCATCGCTTCAGACCCTCAAACACATATTACGCCTGACCCTTTGTGGAAATTATTGTGAAACTCCTCATTGGTGGCATTTGGTAAGTAGGCAATTACTTTTAAATTGGTAAAATACATGATTACCATCTTTTTCTTTACTTGCTTGATAATTATATTTTATGATTATTAGTGAGTGCAACTGTGCAATACTTTGTCATATTATTAAATTAAGTATTGTATGTTTTATTGTACCAGTTATGCACTGAAATGTAGTGATAGGCCATAATCTTGTTAATGTCTTAACTATCACTATATTTCTGTGGAGCTCTGGAATTCATATATTTCTTTCATCTTGGTTTAGTTCTTGACATTATAAGAAGCCCTATTAATACCTCATCAGTTGATAACGCATCGGGGTGATTGATAGGTTCATTGCCTAAGGGAGAAGGAGATGAGTTATTAACTTCAAACTTTCTGCATAATCACTCAAAGAGTTGAACTGCATGTGCATGCAACGAGATCTGTATAACACATCTCCTTCTACCTTAGGCCATGAACTTATCAATCACCCCTGCTGTGGACACTTTCTGGAGGTCCAAGATCCGTATGCTCCATGACCACTGGATTAAGTGTGTAAATGTAGGAGGGGACTATGTTGAAAAATAAATATGCTAAGTTTTCTAAAATTGACTGCTTCTACCTTAGGCCACGAACTTATCAATCACCCCTCGTATATATGAGCTCTTTGAAAATTAGGAAGTGATATTACTCTTTAGTTATTAACTCCCCCTTCATCACAACACAAATCATCATAATGTAGTTGTGAAAGAGCTTCCCCAAGTGTAGCACTGATGTAATACATCTTCTTTCTCTGAAAAACTTTGCATTTCCCACCTGATTATATTCACGACAAAGAAGCAGCATATTTGTAAAGTGTTCTTTTCTGATAACCAAGATAAACTTCCTGAATAAAAGCTTTTATTGTTACAATTACACTAAAGCATCAAAAGTTATGATAAATACAAAAAGCAGCGGAATAGTCTTTGGTGAGAGTTTAGACATAAGCTAAAAATGAGAGATTAACAGGTTAACTGATGATATTACAGTAGATTATAAAATTATGAGATGATTTATCAGACATATGACACAGGTTCTCCTCACTTCAACAGTCCATGGTGTTTTAATGCTTCGCCTACTTCCATCTGCCCGAGACCTTCCCCTTGCCGCGGAGACCCTTAGAACTAAAGTGGGGAAATCATAACAGGTTATTGTTCAATTTTTTTCTCACTTAAAATAACAAACAGACAATTTGGCCAACTAATCTATGTCCGTATTTATTCTCTGCAATAACTTGCTTTCAGTCTACTTCCTCTTTTCCATCACGTTATCCTTCTTCCCCTTAAATGCATTCATCCTATTTTCCTGTCAGTGTTCAGATTTCAATCTTTCAATAAGATCTTCATAGAAAGGCAGTGAAGAGGATGAGGAAGGCAAGATAATCAGTAATAAGTTTGGAAATATAGTCCATGTGTTAATGATTTAACACAATTTATGAAGCAATCTAGTGCTTTAAAAAAACATGAAATCACATGGAAGGAAAAGAAGCCCTATACTTATGTAACAGATTTCTAGTTATGTAAAAGCATTTTGAGCGCGGTTGTAGAAAACTTTGCAGTCAAGTTACACATAGCGAGGGCCCACAAGCAACACAAGGTAATGAACAAGTATTTCATCTCTGTGATGTGGAATGAGGAATCGATATTAGCCAAGACAATTCGGAAAACACTCTGCAAAGCTTTGAAATGTTCTGTTGAGATGTGTAATGTCACCTGAGGAGCAGTCAGGGCTTCAATTTTAAATGTTATTTAAAAACAAAATCTCTAACTGCACATGATACTATACTATCATGTCATCCTGGACTTCATTCAAAAAATATGAATTGACTACCACTATTTTGAAGTATGCTCTGTGAGGCCCTCCACTGGTCACGTTGTTTTGATCTGCAAGCCAGGGCAGTACGATACAGAGAGCAAGCTGTTTCCCCTGCAGCAGGCATCCCATCTCTGCACAGCTGATGAATCCAAAGGAATGACAGCGATTGACATAGTTTGGCACCAAGAGTAGTCAGTCAGCATTGAATTCGAATGTAGGACTGCCTCGGGACACCTGCTCTGGAGTTTTCCTCAAGGTTTACACCCTACCCCTCCCCCATCAGTGGGTATAACCGCAAGACAGAGGAGGTTTGAGATCAAAGTTTTCCTTCTCCTAGATGAGCTGCCAACCATGGCTGATGAGGCTTTAAGGCCCCAGTAACCCGCCTTTACCCCTTCAGTGGGAATGGTTCTGCTAGGCATAGTAGTGGGAGGCTTGGAGCTGGACTTTGGCTTTCAGAGGTTATTTGAGACACACATCGCTGGAAGCATTTAATACTTAGTAGGAGCTTATCCCCACTACACCCCATCCTCCAGCTATGACAACCTTAAGGAACCAAAACGCTTTGACAGGCAGATAAGCTATGAAACCAATTAGCATAATTTAAAGCAGCATACAAAAGCAAAATAATAGAATGTCATAACTGCAATGGATTGGTGTATGATTTCAATGGTTATGTTAGGTTTAGATACGTACATGCTCTGATGATCGCTAACTCGATTTCGCAGTACATTTATCTGAAAAACAGTAAAAGAGCACTTAGACCCCAAGATTGCAATAAGGAAGTTCCTTTGACTGGCTGTAGTATACTGGTCAGGATAAATGAAATAAAAATAAATCATAGAATCAAAGTTTTGTAGCACATAAATGGAACCTTTGGGCCACCAGATCAACACTGCATTTTGATCCTCCTCAATAATTCCATTGGGCCAGTTTCTGTCCATAGGCTCACTTATTTAAGTACCTGCCCAGACAGCTCTGAAAGCATAGTAACTGTTTCTGATTCAACTTCCTCCTCTGACAGCGAGTTCCAGATAACCTCTTTTCACTCTGTAAATATATTCCGACCCCTTAACTCTCCTTCAAAACACTATCTCACACAAGGCTGTGCCCCAGAGCTCCCTGTATCAAGGCTGATCATCAGAAATTAAGTCTAGAGCCTGGAAAATATTTTTGAAAATAAATACATTCCTAATGTGCTGGCAGAGTCAAAAGGCTACAGACGTTGGAATCTGCAGCAACAATCAGTCGGTTGGAGAAGCTTAACAGGTCAGACAACATCTGTGACGGTAAAGGAATTATCAAAATGTGTTTATCATCTTTCACCCCTCCTCAGTCCACCAGTTACCTCAGACTCCTGCCTCACCACTCCCATCTCCTCTTTATAGCGGCCACTTCCCCTTTCCTCTCCATCCTGATGCAGGGCTTGGAATGAGACATAGAAACACAGAAAACCTGCAGCACAATACAGGCCCTTCGGCCCACAAAGCTGTGCCGAACATGTCCTTACCTTGGAAATTACCTAGGGTTACCCATAGCACTCTGCTTTTCTGAGCTCCATGTACCTATCCAAGAATCTCTTAAAAGACCCTATCGTATCAGCTTCCACCACTGTCATCGGTAGCCCATTCCACGCACTCGCCACTCTCTATGTAAAAAACTCACCCCTGATATCTCTTCTATACCTACAGGTTTCCCCCGCCATCCGAAGGTAGAGCGTTCCTATGAAACGGTTTGTAAGCCGGAATGTCGTAAAGCGAAGAAGCAATTACCATTTATTTATATGGGAAAAATTTGTGAGCATTCGCAGACCCAAAAATAACTTACCAAATCATGCCAAATAACACATAAAACCTAAAATAACAGTAACATATAGTAAAAGCAGGAACGATATGATAAATACACAGCCTATATAAATTAGAAATACTTTTCTACAATCATTGCCTGAAATGTTCTCCATAGCGAAAATCTCACGCAAGCGCTCTTGGCAGAAACACGGCGCAAGCGCTTTCCAGTAACCCTTAAGCTATGAAGCTGCCAAATCTTACCAAATAACACATAAAAATACACAGCCTATATAAAGTATAATGTATGTACAGTGTAGTATTACTTACCAGAATTGGGACAGCACTGAGCACACTGATGATGGTGTGTTAGGCTGAGTCATCGGAGTTTGGGTGGTGCAGTGGCCCCCACCCTCTGGGCAGAGAACCGATACCGATCTGCGAAGCATGCAGAGGTACAGCGGTAGCCGGGACGCATCCAGCACATCTTTAAGAAAAAAGCCGAAATAAACAAGCTAATTAATTAGGTGCCGCCCGGCACGTACATGTCGGCCCAGATCAGAGGTGACCGCAATCGGCAATCATCTCTGATCTGGGTCAACATTTACATGCTGGGCGGCACCTAATTAATTAGCTTGTTTATTTTGACTTTTTTCTTAAAGATGTGCTGTGTGCCTCCCAGCTACCGCTGCACTCTCCGTGAATCGCTATCTGTCTGCAGCCCGGGGTTTGGGGTGGTGGGACACTGAGGTTTCGATTGTTACCCTTTCCTCTTCCAATTGCATCAGCTCTTCATCTATCAGTTCTTGGTCATGGGATGCCAAAACCTCTTCAACATCATCTTCGTCAATTTCCACAAGCCAAATTCACTTTGTTCTTACTTCGTTCACCACGATCTAGTTTTATGCTAAGTGTAACACCCTTACGAGCTCTTTTAGTCTTTTCTGATATCTTAGAACTCATCTTGCAAATGGCTGCTCACAGGCACCTGTTTAAGCAATGCCGGCTAGAATGCCGTTCGGAATCAGGGCGCATGCTGCCTTTTTTTTCACGCGCTTTTTTTTTGTAACAGTGAAAACACTTTCTGTTAGCAAAAACAGGGAACTAATGTAGGTCTTTCGTAACAGTGAGGTTTCGTAAAGCAAACGTTCGAAAAACGTGGGACACCTGTACTTCTAAGCACTTAAAACTGTGCTCTCTCATACTAGCCATTTCACCCCCAGGAAAAAGCTTCTGACTATCCACATGATCAATGCCTCTCATCATCTTATACACCTCTATCAGGTCACCTCTCATCCTCCGTCGCTCCAAGGAAAAAAGGCCGAGTTCACTCAACCTATTCTCATAAGGCATGCTCCCCAATCCAGGCAACATCCTTGTAAATCTCCTCTGCACTATTTCTACGGTTTCCACATCCTTCCTATAGTGAGGCAACCAGAACTGAGCACAATACTCCAGGTGGGGTCTGACCAGTTTCAACATTACCTCTTGGCTCTTATGCTCAGTCCCATGGTTGATGAAGGTCAATACACCATATGTTTTCTTAACCACAGAGTCAACCTGCATAGCAGCTTTGAGTGTCCTATGGACTCGGATCCCAAGATCCCTCTGATCCTCCACGCTGCCAAGAGTCTTACCATTAATACTATATTCTGTCATCATATTTGACCTACCACAATGAACCATCTCACACTTATCTGGGTTGAGCTCCATCTGCCACTTCTATGAAGTTAAAATTAAATTTATTATCAAAGTAAGTACAGAATATATCACCATATACCACCTTGAGGTTCATTTTCTTGCAGAAATTTACAGGAAAATAATGAAATACAAAGAATCTATTAAAAATCTAAACATAAAAAAGACTGACAAACATCTGATCTGCAAAAGAGGACAAATTGTGCAAATAATAAATAAAAAAGTAAATAAATAACACTAAGAACCTAAATTGTAGAGTCCTTGAAAGTGAGTCTGAGGGTTGTGGAATCAGTTCAGTGTTGAGGTGAGTGTACTGTAGTTTTCCACACTGGTTCAGAAGCCTGATGGCTCTAGGGTAATAACTGTTCCAGAACCTGGTGGTGTGGGATTTCAGTACCTCCTCCACAATGGTAGAAGTAAGCAGAGAGCATGGTCTGGATGGTGGTTGTCCTTGATAAGGGATGCTACTTTTTTGTGGCAGGTCTACTTGTAGATGTGCTCCGTGATGAAGGAGGCTTTGCACGCGATGGACTGGGTTACATCCCCCTCTTTTTGTAGACTTTTCCATTCCTGGTCATTGGTGTTTCCATACCAAGCTGTGATACAATCAGACTGGAGCTGAAACATTAAGAATTCCTCCTCCCCAACACCTCCCCACACCCCCACTCCACAGATGCTGCTAGATCCACTGATTTCCCAGATCCTCCAGCAGATTGCTTCTCTGGTAGCAGGTCTATTCAGTATGATTAGCAAGAACATCTCATCTGTGGCACTGGGATTAGATCCCCTTCAGTTTCAATACTTATTTACCTTATTTAGTTGAAGCTCCCTCTTTATTAGCTACTTAAATGTAGAATAAAGATCAGCATTGCTGCAGGAACATTTAAATATTTACAGTCAAGGATTAAAATGCTGAGACCTTTTCTATTTTCCGCTCTGCCATGCCCTTATCTATTTACCTAACTTTCAATAACCATTAAAGGCCCTTTGCATCCTCCTCACGTGCTCCTGGTATACACCAGCAGCAACTTTTGGTTTCTTCGTTTAAATCACTGAAACCAAAGGAAAGCTATAACCCACCCTCACATTTAGGAAAATAAAGGAAATTTATGGAAAATGAGGGACAATGCCTTAAAATGTTCGTCCTTATTGTTGGCTGATGTCCAGCTATATTCAAAAATATTCTTGTCAACTATCTTGGGAAAATTTACTACATTGGTCCATAATAAGCACTGAGCTGAACTGAAATATACCTTTTAGCTTTGAGTTTTATATCCTGTGCTTTTGCTTTTTTTTTGTTGCTGTTTATGCAATTTGTTTTTTTTGCATGTTGGGGGGAGGAGTGGTTTGATGTTTTATTTTCTTTGAATGGGTTCCATGGTTCTCTTTTGTTTGGTGGCTGTCTGTGGAGAAGACGAATTTCAGAGTTGTGTACTGCATACACACTTTGATAATAAATCTACTTACACTCCTTGAATTGCAGGCTTTTTTTTTATCGTGGAAATCGCTGTTGAATCGTGTGCTCAATGAAATGCACGAACATTATTGATAATTCAAAGAAAACAACTGAAATTACTTTTTAAACATAGCCTTGGCAAGGGTCTTAGTATCCCAAAGAGAGAGAGAGAAAAAGAGGTAAATAAATAAATAAACAAACAAACAAACAAAACAAATAAATAAATAAATAAGGGATGGGGTAAGAAGGGGAGGAGGGGCATTAACAGAAGTTAGAGAAATCAGTCTTCATGCCGTCAGGTTGGAGGCTACCCAGACGGAACATAAGGTGTCCTGCTTTCTCTGGCGGACAGAGCGCAGGTGTTCAGTCTCCCAGTCTGTGTCGGGTCTCACCAATATATAGAAGGCTGCACCGGGAGCACCGGACACAGTATATCACCCCAGCCGACTCACAGGTGAAGTGTCATCTCAGTTGGAAGGACTGTCTGTGGCCCTGAATGGTGGTGAGGGAGGAAGTGTAAGGGCATGTGCAGCACTTTTTCCGCTTACAAGGATAAGTGCCGGGGGGGGGGGGGGTGCGGGGGAACACTCCCTGCACTGTCTGCCAGAGGAAGCAGGATCTCCCAGTGGCCACATATTTTAATTCCACGTCCCAATCCCATTCTGATATGTCCATCCATGGCCTCCTCTACTGTCAAGATAAAGCTACACTCAGGTTGGAGGAACCACACTTCAACCTGATGATTTGAACATTGATTTCTCTAACTTCTGTTAATGCCCCTCCTCCCCTTCTTACCCCATCCCTTATTTATTTATTTATTTATTTATTTATTTTCTCTTTCTTTTTTCTCTCTCTGTCCCTCTCACAATGACTCTTTGCCTGCTCTCCATCTTCCCCTGGTGCTCCCCTCCCCCTTTCTTTCTCCCCAGGCCTCCTGTCCCATGATCCTCTCCCTTCTCCAGCTCTGTATCCCTTTTGCCAATTAACTTTTCAGCTCTTGGCTTCATCCCTTCCCCTCCTGTCTTCTCCTATCATTTTGGATCTCCACTCCCCCTCCCACTTTCAAATCCCTTACTATCTCTTCTTTCAGTTAGTCCTGACGAAGTGTCTTGGCCCGAAACATCGACTTACCTCTTCCTATAGATGCTGCCTGGCCTGCTGTGTTCACCAGCGTTTTGTGTGTGTTGTTTTGTTTTTAGCAGACTTGATTAGCAGGCTAAAAAAGGAAATCTTACATGCATGGCATGTGATAATCTACCAGACAAAAGGGCTTACTTAACATAATGGCTCTCTTATCTGGGGGTGAGCACAATAGTATGGAGAGCAGATTTATTGAATGAAAGCAAGCAGAGAAAATAAATAAACAGCTCTTTTCCAGGTTGTTAGCCTGTTCCCCATAGGCTACCAAGGACAATTTACAGCATGATGAAAATTAGTTGACAACAGGGAGATGTCTGCGAATATAACTGACTTACATAAACCTTCAGTCTTACATTTTTTAATTCCAGGTCCTCAACAGAGGTGCTCTGCAACCTTGCAGGATCTTACAGGATGTGATGCAATGATGTTGATGGTCCTGACAGGTAGGAAGTTCTTGACATCTGGCATGGCCGTGCATCCATTTTGCCTTATACCTTCTGAAAGTTCTTGATGCAAAAAGAAAGACTCAAATCTAAAACTAAAATCAAAGATGCTGAAAAAAAATACACCCCTTTGGCAGAATTGAGCAACAATTCTCCAGTAAGACTTGGCTGTGCTTGTCCAGTGGTTCTGAATGGAACCATAGTCAATAACATACAGGCCAATTGTAAGTCAATGCTGAGAGAGAAATTATGAATCATCTGGTTTGTCCAGGAATACAAGGGGCGAAGTGGAATAAGTTTATAAGTCTACTTTAGGTTTGCTTCTCATTGAATTCAAATATTTGTGAGGTGGTGGAGTGTGCTGCAATTTTAAAATTCTTGAAGCAAAATAGCAAAAATACTATGTGGGATGCTTAATGCACAACCAAATGAATTAGTGTTCTGATTTCTCACCAATGAATCCAGCATCATGGTGTATGGCAAATTTGCCAAAAAGATGAAGTATGATATACGTAGCAAGGGAATTATAAAAAGACACACTAATATTCACATTTCTGCTTACTTCATATTTCTGCTGTTTCATTTTTTCCTGTAGGTCAAATTTTTCTGCTTCTAGTTGGTACATCCATTGCCACAGCTCTTTGCTCTTCTCCCTGTTCATACAAGAAAATGTTTGCTGAATTGGTTGAAATATGGATCCAATGACTGGCAACGATGGTTTGAAAACAGTTCTAAATTAAGTCATGTGGAGTATCCACGATTGTAACATTATATAGTTGTAGCTATGACTGGCTTGGGCTTTGAGCTTAAACACTCCTGTGTTCTTCCATTCCAAATCTACTGGGCCTTTGTATAAATAGTCAGCAAAACTGAAAGTGCTATAAGCACTCAAGAATTTTGTCAGTCTCCTTTTGGAGTTATAGCAAGGAGATCAATTGAATTCTCATGAAATTTCAGGGTCATGTCCTTTAGCAAACTGATTCTGCATGCAGTCAATTGGTGCTTCATACCTGGACTTTTCAGAAGCTGCATTCACCTGTTCACCAAAGTAATTAAGGAAAATCTATATGTCCCTGCATATTCGAAGCATTTCTCTTGGTGGCATAACTTAACAAAAACATTTGCGAAGTGTCCATAGGATTCAGTGCCTTATCCCCTGCTCGATGAGCTGGATGCACTCTCAGGAGATTGAACATGAACTACTAATAGGCCATATATAACCATATAACCATATAACAATTACAGCACGGAAACAGGCCATCTCGGCTCTTCTAGTCCATGCCGAACTCTTACTCTCACCTAGTCCCATCTACCTGCACTCAGCCCATAACCCTCCATACCTTTCCTGTCCCTATAGCTATCCAATTTAACTGCAAATGACAACATCGAACCTGCCTCAACCACTTCTGCTGGAAGCTCGTTCCACACAGCTACCACTCTCTGAGTAAAGAAGCTCCCCCTCGTGTTACCCCTAAACTTTTGCCCTTTAACTCTCAACTCACGTCCTCTTGTTTGAATCTCCCCCACTCTCAATGGAAAAAGCCTATCCATGTCAACTCTATCTATCCCCCTCATAATTTTAAGCACCTCTATCAAGTCCCCCCTCAACCTTCTGCGCTCCAAAGAATAAAGCCCCAACTTGTTCAACCTTTCTCTGTAACTTAGGAGATGAAACCCAGGTAATATTCTGGTAAATCTTTTCTGTACTGTCTCAATTTTGTTGACATTTTTCCTATAATTCGGTGACCAGAACCTAGGCAGACAAGAAGAATGTTTATCCTTACTTCAGTTCATTCTCATTCAGGTTATCAATGTCCAGAGATTTGCGTCTTTCCGACAGGATCTTCTTTTTCTTTTCCCTCTCAGTTTGCTTCTTTCCACCTCTACGGCTGTCAGTCTAATGGAAATAAGTTTATAACATGACAACACTCCACAATTCATTGTGTAATTCAATTAAACTGGAGATATCAGTGGAGAAATGGAACTTAATGTGCTTTTTTGGTGGTTATGATGGTAGGGGAGGCATAAGTTACAGGGGAACCAAATCATTTGCTATCTAGTTCCGGAAAGAAATAAAGGTAAGTCTTCTCTCGGTGGTGTTGGAAATAACATTCACAAGGTGGAAGTGAAACATACTTTTAAGAAAGTCACCATTTGATATTGGGGTCTGCTGACTTAAATGATCTAAGAGAGGAAACTACAACTTAACTTTAACTTAACTTAACTATATACTTTATTGACGCCAAACAATTGATACTTGAATGTACAATCATCACAGCGATATTTGATTCTGCGCTTCCCGCTCCGTGGATTACAAATATTAAATACTAAAAATATTACAAATAGTAAAAATTAGTAAATATAAAATTTTAAATTATAAATCATAAATAGAAAATAGAAAAATGGAAAGTAAGGTAGTGCAAAAAAACTGAGAGGCAGGTCCGGATATTTGGAGGGTACGGCCCAGATCCAGTCAGGATCCGTTCAGCAGTCTTATCACAGTGGGAAAGAAAATTTTCCCAAATCTGACCGTATGAGTCTTCAAGCTCCTGAGCCTTCTCCTGGAGGGAAGAGGGACAAAATGTGTGTTGGCTGGGTGGGTCGTGTCCTTGATTATCCTGGCAGCACTGCTCCGACAGCATGCGGTGTAAAGTGAGTCCAAGGACTGAAAATTGGTTTGTGTGATGTGCTGTGCCGTGTTCACGATCTACTGCAGCTTCTTTCAGTCTTGGACAGGGCAACTTCCATACCAGGTTGTGATACACCCTAGAAGAATGCTTTCTACGGTGCATCTATAAAAATTAGTAAGTGTTTTAGGGGACAGGACAAATTTCTTTAGTTTTCTCAGGAAGTAAAGGCGCTGGTGGGCCTTCTTGGCAGTGAACTCTGCTTGGGTTGGACCAAGTCAGGTCATTTGTGATATTGACCCCTAGGAACTTAAAGCTTTTGACCTGTTTCACTTGCGCACCACCGATGTAAATTGGGTCGTGTGGCCTGCTACTCCTTCTGAAGTCAACAACCAATTCTTTCATCTTGCTGATGTTGAGGGATAGGTTATTGTCTTCACACCATGCCACCAGGTTCTTAATTTCCTCTCTGTCCTCAAACTCATCATTACCCAAGATACGGTCTACATTTGTTGTGTCATCAGCAAACTTATATATTGAGTTTGATGGAAACTTGGCTACACAATCATGGGTGTACAGTGAGTACAGCAGGGGGCTGAGTACACAGCCTTGTGGAGCACCGGTGCTCAGAGTGATTGTAGAGGAGAACTTGTCCCCTATCTTTACAGCCTGGGTCCTGTCTGTGAGGAAGTTGAAGATCCAGCTGCAGATCTGAGTGCTAAGGCCCAGGTTCCAGAGCTTAGGAATCAGTTTATTTGGAATGATGGTATTAAAGGCAGAGCTGTAGTCAATGAAAAGGAGCCTTACGTACGCGTCTTTATTCTACAGCTGTTCTAAGGAGGAATGTAGGGCCAGAGAGATGGTGTCTGCCATTGACCTGTTGCTCCGGTAGGCGAATTGCAAAGCATCGAGGTTGACCGGTAGGTTGTGGTTGATGTGTGCCATAACCAATCTCTCGAGGCACTTCATAGCAATTGATGTCAGAGCCACAGGTCGATAGTCATTCAGGCATGCCACCTTGCTCTTCTTCGGCACTGGGATTATCGTTGCCTTCTTAAAACACGAGGGGATCTTAGACTGAAGCAAGGAGCATTTGAAGATGTCAGCAAACACTCCAGCTAGCTCGCTTGTACAGGCCCGAAGAACCCGTCCTGGGACGCCATCTGGGCCCATCGCCTTCCTTGGATCTATCTTCAGGAAGGCCCTTCTAACGTCCTCCTCGGTGATGATGAACCTCGATGCCACCAGGTCTGGTTCATCCGGAGGGAGCGGGATGCTCCTCTTCTGTTCGAATCTTGCGTAGAATACGTGAAGTTCGTCAGGAAGAGAAGCGCCACAGTTATTGATATTCCCAGCCTTTTCTTTGCACCCAGTGATCTCATTTAGACCCTGCCATAGTCTACTGCCATCCCTTTGGTTAGCCTGGGCTTCCAACTTGGCTCAATATTGCCTCTTGGCGCCCTTAATGGCTTTCCGGAGTTCACGCCTGGATTCCGTGTAGCGACTGGTATCCCTGGACCTAAAGGCCACAGTTCTAGCCTTTAAAAGGGACTTGACCTCATAATTCATCCAAGCTTTCCGGTTAGGGAATACCCAGATCATCTTGCGAGACACACAGTCCTCCGTGCATTTCCAAATAAGGTCCCAGACAGCTGAGGCATACTCATCGAGATTAGCTGCCGAGTCCTTCAATACTAACCAGTCCACTGATTCAAAGCAGTTACGGCGGACCTCATCTGTTTCCTCCGTCCAAAGCGACACTACTTTTGACACCGTGACCTCCTGCTTCAGTCTCTGTAAGCCGGGAGGACGAGTACGGCCTGATGGTCCAATTTTCTGAAGTGAGGTCGTGGGACGGAACGGTAGGCATCCTTGACTGCTGTGTAGCAGTGGTCAAGTATATTCGGGCCTCTAGTGGGGCAGGAGACCTGTTGGTATAACTTTGGCAGTGCCTTTCTGAGGTTGGCCTGGTTAAAGTCGCCTGCTGTAATGAGCAAAGCCTCTGGATATCTGGTCTCAAATTCACTGATGTTGGCATACAGTATGTTCAGAGCGCACTCCACGTCCGCCTGGGGGGAAATGTAGACCGCTGTCAGTATGACTGAGGTGAAATCCCGTGGTAGATAGTAGGGACGACACTTCACCAGCAGGTGTTCCAGGTCCGGGCTGCAGGAGCTTGTCAGTGCCACTGTGTCCGAGCATCACCCAGTGTTGATCAGTAGGCAGACACCACCTCCCCTCGTCTTGCCCGAAGACGCTGTGTGGTCCATCCGATGGATCGAAAATCCCTCCGGTTGGATGGCACAGTCGGGGTGGCAGGGGAGAGCCAGGTCTCGGTGAAACTGAATACACAGCAGTTCTGCATCTCCCTGCAGTAGGTGAGCCTCCCTTTAAGATCATCCATCTTGTTCTCTATGGCTTACACATTAGCTAGTAGGATGGTGAGCATAGGGACCCTGAAGCCCCTCAGCTTCAATCTGACCAGCAGCCCAGCTCCTTTCATAAACATAGTCATAGTCATATTCATAGTCATAGTCATACTTTATTGATCCCGAGGGAAATTGGTGTTCATTACAGTTGCACCAACCAAGAATAGAGTATAAATAAAGCAATATAAAACCATAAATAATTAAATAGTAATATGTAAATGCCAGGAAATAAGTCCAGGACCAGCCTATTGGCTCAGGTTGTCTGACCCTCCAAGGGAGGAGTTGTTAAAGTTTGATGGCCACAGGCAGAAATGACTTCCTATGATGCTCAGTGTTGCATCTCGGTGGAATGAGTCTCTGGCTGAATGTACTCCTGTGCCCAACCAGTACATTATGTAGTGGATGGGAGACATTGTCCAAGATGGCATGCAACTTGGACAGCATTCTCTTTTCAGACACCACCATCAGAGAGTCCAGTTCCATCCCCACAACATCACTGGCCTTACGAATGAGTTTGTTGATTCTGTTGGTGTCTGACACCCTCAGCCTGCTGCCCCAGCTCACAACAGCAAACATGATCGCACTGGCCACCACAGACTCGTAGAACATCCTCAGCATCGTCCGACAGATGTTAAAGGACCCAAGCTTCCTCGGTAAATAGTGCATCTTTCCAGGTTTCCATCAATGCAGTGTGTTGTTGTCAGCTCTTTGAGGTAGGGGGACGCGTCTCGTGGGGATCGATTAGCGGGTCGCGTCATCGGATGCTCCGGATCGGGCCGAGTAACAGGGGAGGCTCCGCTGCCACTTCCAGCTGCTGGGGGCCCAGGCTGTCAATTGGGTGGGGCCTGTTACGTACAACGTAACTGGGTTGCCAAACCAGCAGAAATGGATCACTCAGTTGGAGTCTGGAGTACTAGAACTAAGAAAGTTTTATTAAAGGAACAAGCAACACAGTAATCGAAAGGATAATAAATGCAACAGTTCAGCGATGATAAACACACATGTGCACAGAATTAAGATAACAGCATCAATCAAGTCTATCGTTGTCTAGGGGTAAATGATCAAATTTCCAAGTGACTCAAAGTTCAGTTCGCAGTAATCGTTGCCATGGCGATGGACAACGTGGGGGAAGAGAGACAGAGAGAACAGGAACAACAGATCATTCAGAGCGGCTTCACTCACAGACCGGGGAGCTGGCTCACAAGCAGCTTTTGGGCGGGTCCTTGGTGATGTCACCTGAGGTCACCGACTGTGACCCCTCCTCCAGATGCGGTCGATCCTCTGCAGTGAACCCGGCACCCAGGCAAGGGCGGACACACACCGGGTTCCCGCTGATCGTACCTTTCCACCCTGGTCGTTGTCTGATACTTCTCACCCACTCGTGAGAGGCGCACACTTCCAGGGTCTCGTTACCTCGGGTGGCGTGTGTGTCTCCTTAGCAAACCTGTCCCTTTTTATCCCCCTGCTGGGGTATCGCCTGTCCATCACTTCAAACAGTTCAGGGTTCAAAGGGGGAGCCGCTCCAGACAGCTCTCTCTCCCCCGTCCCTTCATTACACATCTCCAGACGCTGCTCCATTGTTCCTCATCTCTCCTTCCCCTGAGGGCAGGTGGCAGACCACTTGCTGATGTCACTGATGCTAACCCAGGCCAGCAAACATCTTAATTTTATGTGTATTCTCGTAACACTTCCCCCCTTTAAGGATTTTTACCGGGAGGTAAAAATTACAAACATGAATACATTATTTGATACATACACAATATACATCTTTATCAGCTATTTGGCTAACACAGCGAGTTTGAAGCTGTCAACACCTTGACAGACAGTCATCACATTTTCTGTTCCTCTTACACGTGTTATTAATAATCCCTTAGACCAGGCTCCAACCCAGCAAACTTCATAGTGGCCAAAAACACTGATGAATTGCGACCAATGTAACCTCTCATTTGGTTTTGTCCCGGACCACAATAACAAGGGTCGTCCCATTCCGACTCAGTTTTCTCTCGCAAGGGCTTAGTAGGAGGGGGACGGGTATTTGACCGCAGAGTTATTGCAAAACTTCCTGCAGTACCCCACCATCTCCAAAAGCCTTCTGAGGGCCCTCTTGTCTGTCAGGGTTGGGAGGTCAGCGATAGCCTGCACTGTAGCTTGCATCACTGCCAGCTGCCCCTGTGTCACCACAATTCCCAGGTAAGTGACTCTCGTGTGGCCGAATTCATTTTTTTCAAGGTTCACTATCAAACTGGCTTCAGACAGCCGTATTAAATTGCCAATACACTCCTCTGTGTTCATCAGCCATTTAGTCACTGAATTACTCATTAAATATGGGTGTTGTTTACTTGGCTGCCCTATTGTAACCACAATCACCCAACGTCCCAGTTCTTTGCATTTCCACGGGACAATCAAACACATGGGTGCGAGTCGTTTAATTACTCCTTCTAAAGATTCGCTTTGTTCGGGGATTAAGGGAGAGACCTTATCAGTAGACCTGGCCAAAACAATAGCCTTCTCCCATCCTAATCTTTTCAAAATGGTTTTTTCCTCTTATCAGGTGGCCCCTAGCTTCATTGATTTCCACGCTAACACCGACTAGGTTTGTTAGCATATCAAAAGCCGGTGACCGTCACAGTTCGCGTCGGTCATGATCAATAACATTTTTCCCCCTGGTCAGCCGGTAAATCTCTTTCATGATTCCACCAACTGTTTCCTCCAGCATCGCAAAATGTCCACCGGGTGGTACCTCGTGGGCCATGTTAAAAACCTCATCCCCATAACTCTTTTGCACCACCCCCGACTCCTCATCTGCGGGTACGGTACTTGGTTTCCCTTTCTTCCTTAGCACTTCCTCATCCGCACAACAGCCTACTAGTTCCCTTGTCAAGGCTGTGTCAGAGAGAGCTGTCTCGGCAAAAACCATCAGCCCCTCGTCTCGCTCCTGCGTCTGCACAAATTCTTTCCTGGCTACTGCTACGTCCGTCCCAGCTCCCTCACTACCTCTTATCTCACTACCCCCTGTCTCATACAAGGTTGGCAGAAATGTTTCAGCTAAGTTTATGCCGGCCTCTGCAGCTTTCCTCGCCATCCGTAAAGTGTCCGGCTTTCCCACAATTATAACAGATGACCCCAGGAGACTTCCTACCAGACTGCTCCCGGTCTACCTTATCCTTTTCACTAGTCCCTGGCTTACTTTCTGACTTTTCCGGCGGACTCTCCCCGCCGTCCTGACTACCCTTCTGGTAGCCTTTACTCGGGGCAAACTTCATTTTATGCGTCAACGCATACTCATCCGCTAACTTAGCAGTTGCGGCTAACGTGGCTGCCTCTTTCTCATCGAGGTAGGGTCTCATACCCTCAGGGACACAACCTTTAAACTGCTCAATCAGAATCAGCTGCAGCAGTCTGTCATAATCCCCCTCTACCCCTTTGGAGGCGCACCAACGCTCACAATATGTTTGCATCTCACGAGCAAACTCCAAATACGTGCGGTCCCACTGCTTCCTCGCATTCCGGAACCTCTGCCAGTATGCCTCCGGGACCAACTCATAAATCCTGAGGATGGCCTCTTTCACCACCTCATACCTCTGGGCATCTTCCGCGGACAAAGCTGAGTAAGCTTCTTGGGCCTTCCCTTTCAGTACACTCTGAAGTAAAACAACCCACTTATCCCTCGGCCAGTCCTGACTTATAGCCACTTTTTCGAAGTGGAGAAAGTACCGATCCACGTCGGTATCGTCAAATGGGGGAACCAGCCTAACCTGCTGGGTCGCCCGGAACCCTCCACCTTGGTTCGGCACGAGCCCCTGCTCGGCCCTTATCTTTAACTTCTCCAGCTCAAATTCCCTTTCCCTCTGTTTCCCTCTCTCTTCTCGCTCCCATTGCCTCTCTTTCTCCTCTCTCTCTAACTGTCTGTCCCTCTCTTTCTCTTCTCTCTCTAACTGTCTCTCTCTCTCTTTCTCTTCTCTTTCCAACTGTCGTACCCGGAACTCGTGCTCGAGTCTCAGTTTTTCAAGTTGTACCTGTACCGCGTCTCCAGCAGGTTTTTCAATAGACACCACCCCCAGCTCACCTTGTGGAAACACACCTTTAGATACATAGTGCTCTACAATAACTCTGTGTATCTCCTCTCTCCTCATTGTCGACTTCACCTTAGCAAGATTCAACCGTTTGGCCACAGCTATCAATTCCGATTTCCTGGCATCCTCTAATGCCTCCAAGGTCGGCGCCTTTATAAATTCCTCAGCCTCCATTTCTGCTGTTTGTCTTTTCTTTCTTTCGGGAATTTTAACCCAATCAATTTACTCCGTCCCAAATTTAGCGTTCAAAATCGCGGACGAGAACCCCACTTATGTTACGTACCCCGTAACTGGGTTGCCAAACCAGCAGAAATGGATCACTCAGTTGGAGTCTGGAGTACTAGAACTAAGAAAGTTTTATTAAAGGAACAAGCAACACAGTAATCGAAAGGATAATAAATGCAACAGTTCAGCAATGATAAACCCACATGTGCACAGAATTAAGATAACAGCATCAATCAAGCTCTATCGTTGTCTAGGGGTAAATGACCAAATTTCCAAGTGACTCAAAGTTCAGTTCGCAGTAATCGTTGCCATGGCGATGGACAACGTGGGGGAAGAGAGACAGAGAGAACAGGAACAACTGATCATTCAGCACAGCTTCACTCACAGACCGGCGAGATGGCTCACAAGCAACTTTTGGGCGGGTCCTTGGTGATGTCACCTGAGGTCACCGACTGTGACCCCTCCTCCAGATGCGGTCGATCCTCTGCAGTGAACCCGGCACCCAGGCAAGGGCGGACACACACCGGGTTCCCGCTGATCGTACCTTTCCACCCTGGTCGTTGTCTGATACTTCTCACCCACTCGTGAGAGGCGCACCGCTTCCAGGGTCTCATTACCTCGGGTGGCGTGTGTGTCTCCTTAGCAAACCGGTCCCTTTTTATCCCCCTGCTGGGGTATCGCCTGTCCATCACTTCAAACAGTTCAAGGTTCAAAGAGGGGAGCCGCTCCAGACAGCTCTCTCTCCCCCGTTCCTTCATTACACATCTCCAGACGCTGCTCCATTGTTCCTTATCTCTCCTTCCCCTGAGGGCAGGTGGCAGACCACTTGCTGATGTCACTGATGCTAACCCAGGCCAGCAAACATCTTAATTTTATGTGTATTCTCGTAACAGGCCCCAAAACTAACACTTAATCCCGGATTGCCGGGCTGCTGGCTGAAACAAGTCTGTAAACCGAGACACGGTTGCGGAGGCCTCTGCTCCAGCCACTGAATTAGAGCAAGTACAGGTTGACCACCGATTTTCCAGCACCCTTGGTTCCTGAGCCTTGCCAGATTAATGTTTTTGTTGGATAAAAAGAGGTTTCACAATAATAACAGCAAAAATGGACTGCAGAAGCTTAAAAAGGATTATTAATTAAACAAAAAATAAAATGTAATTTTATTAATTACTGTGCTTACAAAGAATGGTGTTTCTCAGTTATCTTTTTAAACATTTCATCCAAGTGAAGTTGTTTCACGTGTTTTGATCTCTCTCGGTACAATTTTTCTTGCATCAAATAAAAGTTCATTAGTTCGTGTCTGCCACGAAGGTACATTTCTCTCATGCTTTGATTAAATCATCCAACGACTCACTTAACTTGTCAGTAGTAAATCTTTCAGTTTCATTATCGTTGCTGCCATCTTCAACATTCAGTGTGTTTTTATCAGCATTCAGAGCACTGTCTATAATTTCCAAGTCCATAAGGTGTTTCGTCGTTGACAATTATCCACTCAGGTAGATTTTCTTCATTAAGACTACTTGCTATATGTTTGCTATATATAGGTGAAGGAAGTCCGGTAACACTTCATGCATATGCAAGCAAATCAGGAACAACAACTTTCTCCTTTGGGTACACGAAATCCTGTAAAATCATCGCCAAGCTTTTCTGCAGGCACATCATCAAACATCAAGGCAAGCTACAAATTATGCCAGTTATTCTTTAGTGTTGAAGGTTCTACCTTTTCCCATTCTCAAGCAATGAACCAAAGAACATCCTTCATGGGCCGGCTGGTGGCACAATGACATTGGCGCTGGACCCGGGAGCGGGGGTTCCGGGGTTCGAAACCAGTCGGGTCTGCTCCCGAGTATGCTATCCATCCGTGCTGGGTTGAGTGTCGAGATCGCAACGCGACCTCATAAAATAAAAGGAAAAATACTGCGAGGATGTCTGTGTGAGGAGTGGCCACACAGTCTCTCTCTCGCTCCGCACCTTGTAAGAAGCCATGAAGAAAATATCATCACTGATGCATGCACACACGCACACAGGCACACAGCAAAACAAAAAAGAACGTCCTTCATGATAAAATCTTTGTAAATGTCTGCACAGAATTGCCAGCATTCACCTCATCTAACAGGCATTTCATGACAACTGAGCCTTGTAATTTCATCCGAATTAAAAGAGATGCTTAACCATCACTTTCTGGAAAATCTGTGGTCAATCTGTATATGCATTCATCAAATTGTCCTGCAGGAGTGCTAACATAAAAGGTTTAAATGGTTAAAAGGAATTGGCTGTGATAAACCTCTTGTATAATTACCATGAAGGTTATTGGCCTAAGGTGGTAAAAGTCAGAGTTACAGATTTATCTATGAAGCAAAAGCAAACTTTAATGCTCTTCCTTCTGTGGATTGAAAATATAATAGGTTAATTGAAGAAATCAGAGAATTAATCTGTATCAGTTTAAAATGGTCCAGTTCAATTCTACAAACTTACTTTTACAGGATTTTTATTATTGGGCAAATATTTTACACAATTTTTCCATTTACTAGTGCAAATAATTATCCAGCAATAACTGCTAATATAAGGAATGGGAAATGTAGATAATTTTTTTTAAAATTCTCATCTGAATTTGTCTAACTACAGCCAGTAATAAAGGAAGTAAGGCATATTGAATCAGTGTTCTAAATAATGATGTTGTATTAATGGTTACCTTTTGCATGTAGCCTCCGAAGTGCAAGGACATATGCGACATGGTTTTTTTCTTCTTTTCTTCTTCCTCTGCTCTCTTTCTCAACTCTTCCTCTTCCTTCCTGGCTCTTTCCTCCTATTATAAAATAAATAGACAATTACCCGTCTGCTTGCTTTTCTCTTATTGTGCAATGAAAGGTAGCTCAAGCATCATTGCTTACCGCGATCCTTGACTGGCGTTCCTTCTCCCTCTCCGCTTGAATCCTATGCTGCTCTGCTCTTTCTGCTCGACGTTTTTCCTGCATTGGAAATTCATGTGTATTTCATCAGATAAGTTAATCTGTGTCCTTTTGGAGAGAATCCACCATTTGAACTATGGTTCAAGTAAAATACAAACCTAGTAAATATTTCATCTAAAGGCAGTCATTGATTTTAGAACACTTTAGAGACTTTAGCCATCACTAAGCTTGCTTGGTCTTGTGAATGAATTTAAAACGAATTCTGACTATTATGTGATGATTCAGTCAAATGGGGTTCAAGAGAAATGCAAGTTGACCCTTTTGGGAAGGAGAGAAGACATGGGCACAAGTGATTCTACAGATGCTGGAAATCCAGAGTAATACGTACAAAATGCTGGAGGAACACCGTAGGTCGGGCATCATTCATGGAAAAGAACGAACAGTCAACCTTTCAGGCCAAGAAACCTCAGTAGGACACTGAGTTTGAGAGTTTATTCCTTTCCACTGATGGTGGCTCTCTGCTGAGCTGCTCCAGCACTATCACAGAAGACGTGGAGGCAGCTCAGAGCCATTCTTGTCTTGTGCATTGATTTATCATTGGTTGTATTGGTAAGCTCTCGATGATGGTATTGCAGCAGTGCCCTTAGCAAGTGCCAGGTGGGCACCTGAACTTGCAACATGGTAGAACCGACAACAGTTTGAGTTGTGCATCCGCCTGCTACATGTAGGTGACGTTCCTCCCAGCTAGCCTGCATCCTCAAACACAGGAGTTCCAGCCCACTTTACACCATTAAGCAAGGGGTCTGTTGACCTCAGGTTGGGAACTATTGCTACTATCCTTCCCTTTGAAGCCTTCTCATTTACTTGTTATCTTATAAGTTATTGTTTATCCCCCAATTGATTTAGTCATTAATATTAACAAGGATATTTATTTAGTTAAATTGGGCAAAATGCAAACTTAGTTGAGTGCATTCAGTTAACTTAATTTTAAATTCCTCTTGCACTGGTCTAAGCAAGACAATAATGGGCCAAATGGCCTTAAAATCTGGTCAATTGTTTACGTCTTTAAAGAATGGGGGACCAAATCCTGGTTCTGTAAAATAACACCGTCAGGAGTACAATGTAAAGCTCGTATTTCAGTCCAAAGCTCTCGCACACCTGATCACAGTTCATGGCACAATAACATGTAAATTCCATAAAAACCATTCGTAGATCAACTCAGATTTCTTTTAATGATTTTGAACTCTAAGTACAGGATGTCCTTGGTGATAGCAGTTTCTGCCATAAGCACATCGAACTGCAATGCCCACTCTTATCTCCAGACACTGCAAGTGACCAGATGGCAGATCACAGAGCTTCCTCAAGATGTCGTACAGAGTCAACCCGAATTTCCAGCATCTGCAGATTTCCTCGTGTCCGCATTTTTAAACTCACAATTCTTTCCTTCAAAGCAATTATTTCCTCTTCATCTTTCTTCCTGTTCTCAAAATGAACTTCAATTAAAGTCTGCAGCTCTAAGAGATCCTTCTCCATACGTTTACGGTGGATGTCCTGCAAAATAGAAACCATGTACATGAGCTCCATCTCATTTAACAGTCTCGCAAATCCTTAAAAACAAGAGGTTAGTATAGTACCATGATTTATCCTTAGGGAAAAAAACAGGTAGATCCAGGATAAATTGTTGATGCATCTAATCTCATCTATGACTATATTGAGCATAATATAGTGGGCTTTAGGGCATCATGAGTGCAGGACCAACACACTGCAGAAGGTTTTTCATTGATCTACAGGAAATGCAAAATTTTGGCTTCGTATGTGCTTCAACCATATCAAAACATTGTAGATGATATGATAGACGCAAGGGACTATTTCCTTTAGTATGGGAACTGGAGTAAAGATCATAATCTTAAAATGAGAAGGAGGTGTAATCAGGAAGATTGTTCCCACATAAAGATCAGTGAAAGCCATCTAGAAGTATGGGAGTGAATGACAGAATATGAAATAAGTGACAAGAAAAAAAAACTGCTCAATGAGCAATAAACAAAACAAAGAAGGAAAACATGCTTACATCGAAGTCGACCCTTTCTCCATCTGGAATCTTAGGTGGCACAAGGTTGGGCAAAAAGAGTCTACAGAATCAAAAAAATAATTAAACTGTGTTACATCACGTTTGTTGCTCCCAAGCTCACTTGGCACGTCACACTTTGAAAGGAATAAATTATCTACTATGCTTCTAAGATACTAATCAAGGTATTTTCTTTGTATCACAGATTACTTCCAGGGGTCTTCAATTTAATTGATTTCACCTGCCCAGAAGTAATTTTGCTGGTTATGGCAGCCTTATGGATTTATAACTGGGCAAACAATTGGATGCCTGGACCATTAATCCACACGTTCCAGTCTCACCATGGCACTAAAACTAATTAATGACTGTGAAATTAGTTGACTTTTGTGAAAAAGGAACTGCTTAGGGAAGGAATCTATTACACTTTCCCAGTCTGAACTATATGTTATATTGAGCCCGCAGTTGCAGCAGTGTGCTTGAATCACAACTGGCCCTTGAAGTAATTTCCAAACAACTCTAAGGGTAAAAAGCTTGAACAATAAATGTTGGCTTTCCAGTGATGCCGGCATCAAACAATTACATATTAATATGTAGCAACAATAAGGTTAAAAATTGTGTTTCAGCAACTAGAAAAAGCAGATCATCTTCCTTCAGTTCATCAGACAGTAGGTTGAGGTAGCAGGCTTTGCTTCTCATTTCCTTCTGTAATTGTGGCAGAAAAAGGACAATGATATTTGATCCCTGATTTCACACAAGAAACACACACAAAATGCTGGAAGAACTCAGCAGACCAGGCAGCATCTAATGAAAAGAGTACAGTTGATGTATCAGGCTAAGACCCTTCGGCAGGACTGGAGGAAAAACTATGAGCAGTCAAAGTTGGGGGGGGAGGGAAGAATGAAGGAAGGGAGAAACAGAAGGTGATAGGTGAAACCGGGAGGGTGGGAAGGGTGAGGTAAAGAGCAGGAAGTTGATTGTTAAAAGAGGTACTGGGCTGCAGAAGGGGGAATCTAATAGGAGAGGACAGAAGGCCATGGAAGAAAGAGAAATAAGGAGGAGCAGCAGAGGGAGGCAATGGGCAGGCAAGGAAACAAGAAGAGAGAGGGAAAAGGGGATGGGGAATAGAGAAGAGGGGGGCTATTACCAGAAGTTTGACAAATTGATGTTCATGCCATCTGGCTACCCAGACGGAATACGAGGTGTTGCTCCTCCAACTTCCTACTTCAATGAGGCCACACTCAGGTTAGAGGAGCAACACCTTATATTCCATCGGGTAACGTCACTGGACATGTGATTAGGAAAGAGGAGTTAGAATGCATGGTAATTATGGGAAAGATTGAAGGGAAGAAAGACAAAGACAAATGATGATGGAGAACTGGAAATGAATACCAATGAATTGATCCTCTTGACTCGAAACAGGAGTATGTGGGCCATGGCAGTCAAAGCTCAAACTGGGCACGACATCTGATGATGATGATGATCCTGATGGCATGAACATCGATTTCTTGAGGTTCCGGTAATGCCCCCCTTCTCTATTCCCCATCCCCTTGTCCCTCTGTCACCTTGTCTCCTTGCCTGTTCATTGCCTCCCTCTGGTGCTCCTCCCCCTTTCTCTTTCTTCCATGGCCTTCTGTCCTCTCTTATCATATTCCCCCTCCAGCCCAGTGTCTCTTTCACTGATCAACTTCCCAACTCTTTCACTTCACTCTTCACTCATGTTGTGTTTCTCAATCCTCTCCCACCACACTTTAATTCTGATGCCCCATCTTTTTTTCTCCAGTCCTGCAGAAGGGTCTCAGCCAGAAACATCAAATGTATTCCTTTCCACAGATACTGCCTGGTCTGCTGAGTTCCTCCAGCATTTTCTGTGTGTGACTTGGATTTCCAGCATCTATAGATTTTCTCTTGTCCCTGATTTCACTCATTCCTGTTTGCTGGGACTCACCATTTCTGATCCAAATTGCATCCATGGGCCATAGTAAGAGACTCCAATCTGACATCTGAGCCCATGTGTCATGAAGTGTCATTTCATTTGTAATATAGAGAAATTCATCTGTTAACCTTAGTTGGCAGCACCTATGCATTAAACAGCACGTCACTCACCTCACCTGGATTCACCTATCACTTGTCAGATGTTTCTCCACCCCTTCCCCCTTACTCCATGTTATACTTGCTATCTCCCCTCTACTCTTCAGGTCATATGAGGGGCCTCAACACAAGATATTCACTTTCTATTTCCCGCCACAGATGCTGTCTGGCCTGCTGAATTTCTCCAGCAGGTTTTTTAAAAACTTCTATATTCAGCAGTGTAATTGTGCATAACAGGAGCCCATAAATGGCAAAGTTCTATGATTAGGTTTTTGTTTAAGAAGAGGATTGCTGGGTGTGGGTAAGCATTGGAGTGGCAGTCAGAAAGAACTTTCTTCTTGGAATAGGATTGTGAGATCTTTTATAGGGTCTCTGTTTTATTCCAAAACATTCCTCTGTTGCTGAACTGAAGTACATGTCACAATAAAGATCACAGCTCATACTGGTATGTTATTTACTGAGCATCATAAATATTTGAATAACGAAGGAAATGATTCAAAATAATGAAAGAGATTAATCTTTCAAGTTGTACTTACCTTGGTTTGGGTTTTTCTTCTTTGATATGGCATATAAAAAGAAGTGAAATGTTTGTTATTCAATGATTTTAAAGTAAACAATTAATTTTCATTGCCAAGTAGTGAGGAAAATCTGTTCAATGAATTAAATAATCAAATTACAAAACTCTAGATTTATTCACCTGTACCTATCCATGAAGCTATTTTTGTTAACTAATTTGTTAATATCTTTTTTCATCAATAACACACCTTGCTGTGAAAACTACTGGCAAGCTAGCACAGCTTTTTAGATTCTTACTTCATCTCTTCAGGTACTGGGCCTTAAATGCTATGCCCATCCAACATGGAAAAGCGCTTAGGTTTCATTGTGAAAAACAACTCAACAGCTACATTGAATTGTTTATAAATTACCCGTATTACATTAAAGTGTAGGCTTGTTGGCCTAACCGACTGTTGAATCACTTTCTGTTGATAACCATCTCTAAAGAAAATCTGTTCCATTGCAGGTAAGGTGCCAACAATTCCAAGTCCAATGTTCCTCAGGTTAGAATTATTTAAAAATGACATAGGCATTTAAAAGAATGATTGTGATATATTTATATATAGAGGTATGAAGAACATGACAAAGTTAGTGTTGGCTATCCATGATAAATCTGTAGCCATTTGGACAGTAAGGTAGTTTTTATTCCATTGGCTTTTTGACAATCAATTCAATAAATTATGTAAGTGATTATTGAAGTATCAGTTTGCATCTGTGTTACTGAAGTGGTCGGGTGAAAGTGGAAGTATAGATTGTGACATTAGCCATTTGTCCCATTTTTCAAATTAGACTAGGCCAAATGGTACATTGGCAGTAATTCAAAAGCTGTTTTTTACTTAATTGTATGATTAGACACAATAACTCTTGGGAAACTTTAAAAGTGTAAGTGACTATTTTCTTAACCTCCATCCTTTGCATTAGTGTTTGTAAAATATAAAAATACACTATTTAATAAAAGTTATTATTTTATTAAAATAAAATTGTCAACTTATATACAAACAACAACGTATCTTTGCTGTGACAATCAAAGATTTGCCAAATTCAATCACTTTTTCTGCCGTTGCACATTTTGACTTGGGTTATGGGATAATAAAGTCAGTCAGCAACCAAAATAATGTGTTGACCTACCTTGCTTTCCTATTGTTGCAGTACCAATGATGATGTTTCTTTATGCAGATTAGTAGTATAGTTAAGCAGTGAAAGTTCTGTGTAGAAACCTCACACAGGCTCAGATCTGGACTGAGGGAGCAGTGAAGGGAATTGATAGTCTAAATGGAGCCTAGGGATAAAGGTGACTGCTGGAAACAAAAACCAGGGTAGGTGGTAATATTGGCCAAATAGTGCTGCTTGTTAGGAAGTGTCACCTAATGACTAGGTCTTAGTGACAGGTGGGAGTTACCATACTGGAGTTGGAGTACAGGTGGCCAGAACAAATTAGAACTTTGCACAGTTAGCCTAGCAATTGTGGAGGAATGAAAGGTGAATGAAACATGAAAGATCTCAGCAGGCCAGGCAGCAACTATGGAAAACAGCAAGCAGGAATCATGAAGAGTCTCGGCCTGAGATGTCAACAGCTTACTTCTTTTCCATAGATGCTGCCTGGCCTGCTGAGTTCCTCCAGCGTTTTGTGTGTGTTGCTTGGATTTCCAGCCTCTGAAGATTTTCTCTTGTTTATGAAAAAGTCTTCCTGGGTTGGGTTCTCTGTGTTGCCACTTCAAGATTCTTCTTCTTTCTTTTAAACTGCTATGAATAGTCACTCAGGAATGTTGAACAATGTCAGTCATTGCAATAAAATTTTCTGATTTCTTACATGCTCTTCCTCAATGTGAAAATAGACAATTGTCCCTGGAACTATCAAGCCAGAGTGGTGAAGTTTGACACAGAACTGACGTTAATGGTGTTCCCTTCCAAGAAGTAATTTTCAAACATGGATCACTGAAAAGTAATCATTGATATGAATCTAAATTTTAAGGCCATTAGACACTGTTTCATGATCAAATGTAATGATGAAGTATTTGGCCCAAGTTAGTCTTTGCAGGAACAAGGGGGAAAAAACACAATTCCACATTACACCTCCTTCTCTTGAGTTTTCCTTTTTGAAACATCTCTCATTGTTAATTATTAAAAATATTTTAGCTGTAATGTATTAACTGCATTAATTCTACTTAATTCAGAAGCTATCAGGCAGTCAGTGTTTGATTAACCTTTTCACTAAATGTTCATCTTCTGTTCGACTGAAAGAGAAACTTTGTAAAGTATAGCTCTTTGTTTGAGAGTGTTTTACTCCTCAGGATTAAATTGATCAAACGTGGTTTTATTTTCACTTGTATATGTGATTGGCTGGATGAAACTGCAGAAATATAACACTTGTTATCCAGGACAAAGCACAAATGCCCTGAACTGGGAGGGTAATGCATTTTACATCAGGCCCTTCAGCTTTACTCCAGGGAGGTGTGGATGTGTAATGTAGCCCTGAAGAGTGGCTGTTTACATTATTTTACTTAAATTAAGTCTTCATTCAAATCTTTTTAATGAACTTTTACCATAGAGCTATGCAGCATACATCAGATCTTCTTTCTGATCATTGTGCCTGTCTAGACTAATCACACTTACCTGGGTTCCTTTTACATCCCACTTGGTCATGATCATTCAATTACCCATTCAGATGCTTCCCAGATGTTACTTTTCCTGCTCTACCACCTCTTGTGGCAGTTTATTCCAGATCCCAAATGTTCCCACCATTAACATATAGATTGGGTGAACCAAATTGGTAAGGGTGCTGAGGAAGAGGATTTCTTGGAATATATGCGGGATGGTTTTTTGAACCTACATGTCGAGGAACCAACTAGAGAGCAGGCTATTCTAGACTGGGTTTTGAGCAATGAGGAAGGGTTAATTAGCAAACTTGTCGTGAGAGGCCCCTTGGGTAAGAGTGACCATAATATGGTGGAATTCTTCATTAAGATGAAAAGTGACATAGCTAATTCAGAAACAAAGGTTCTGAACTTAAAGAAGGGTAACTTTGAAGGTATGAGGTGTGAATTAGCTAAGATAGACTGGCAAATGACACTTAAAGGATTGACGGTGGATATGCAATGGCAAGCATTTAAAGATCGCATGGATGAACTACAATAATTGTTCACCCCAGTTTGGCAAAAGAATAAACCAAGGAAGGTAGTGCATCCGTGGCTGACAAGGGAAATTAGAGATAGTATCAATTCCAAAGAAGAAGCATACAAATTAGCCAGAAAAAGTGGCTCATCTGAGGACTGGGAGAAATTCGGAGTCCAGCAGAGGAGGACAAAGGGCTTAATTAGGAAAGGGAAAAAAGATTATGAGAGACAACTGGCAGGGAACATAAAAACTGACTGTAAAAGCTTTTATAGATATGCGAAAAGAAAAAGATTGGTTAAGACAAATGTAGATCCCCTACAGACAGAAACAGGGGAATTGATTATGGGGAGCAAGGACATGGCAGACCAATTGAATAACTACTTTGGTTCTGTCTTCACTAAGGAGGACATAAAAAATCTTCCGGAAATAGTAGGGGACAGAGGGTCCAGCGACATGGAGGAACTGAGGGAAATACATGTTAGTAGGGAAGTGCTATTAGGTAAATTGAAGGAATTAAAGGCAGGTAAATCCCCAGGGCCAGATGGTCTGCATCCCAGAGTGCTTAAGGAAGTAGCCCAAGAAATAGTAGATGCATTAGTGATAATTTTTCAAAACTCTTTAGATTCTGGACTAGTTCCTGAGGATTGGAGGGTGGCTAATATAACCCCACTTTTTAAAAAAGGAGGGAGGGAGAAACCAGGGAATTATAGACCGGTTAACCTAACATCGGCGGTGGGGAAAATGCTAGAGTCAGTTATCAAAGATGTGGTAACAGCAGATTTGGAAAGCGGTGAAATCATCGGACAAAGTCAGCATGGATTTGTGAAAGGAAAATCATGTCTGACGAATCTCATAGAATTTTTTGAGGATGTAACTAGTAGAGTGGATAGGGGAGAACCAACGGATGTGGTATATTTGGATTTTTAAAAGGCTTTTGACAAGGTCCCACACATGAGATTAGTGTGCAAACTTAAAGCACACGGTATTGGGTGGAAGGTATTGATGTGGATAGAGAATTGGTTGGCAGACAGGAAGCAAAGAGTGGGAATAAACAGGACATGTTCAGAATGGCAGGCAGTGACTAGTGGGGTACCGCAAGGCTCAGTGCTGGGACCCCAGTTGTTTACAATATATATTAATGACTTAGATGAGGGAATTAAATGCAGCATCTCCAAGTTTGCGGATGACACGAAGCTGGGCGACAGTATTAGCTGTGAGGAGGATGCTAAGAGGATGCAGGGTGACTTGGATAGGTTAGGTGAGTGGGCAAATTCATGGCAGATGCAATTTTATGTGGATAAATGTGAGGTTATCCACTTTGATGGCAAAAACAGGAAAACAGATTATTATCTGAATTGTGGCCGATTAGGAAAAGGGGAGGTGCAATGAGACCTGGGTGTCATTATACACCAGTCATTGAAAGTGGGCATGCAGGTACAGCAGACGGTGAAAAAAGCGAATGGTATGCTGGCATTTATAGCGAGAGGATTCGAGTACAGGAGCAGGGAGGTACTACTGCAGTTGTACAAGGTCTTGGTGAGACCACACCTGGAGTATTGTGTGCAGTTTTGTTCCCCTAAAATGAGGAAAGACATCCTTGCCATAGAGGGAGTACAAAGAAGGTTCACCAGATTGATCCCTGGGATGGCAGGACTTCCATATGATGAAAGACTGGATGAACTGGGCTTGTACTCGTTGGAATTTAGAAGATTGGGGGGGTATCTCATTGAAACATATAAAATCCTAAAGGGATTGGACAGGCTAGATGCAGGAAGATTGTTCCCGATGTTGGGGAAGTCCAGAATGAGGGGTCACAGTTTGAGGATAAAGGGGAAGCCTTTTAGGACCGAGATTAGGAAAAACTTCTTCACACAGAGAGTGGTAAATCTATGGAATTCTCTGCCACAGGAAGCAGTTGAGGCCAGTTCATTGGCTATATTTAAGAGGGAGTTAGATATGGCCCTTGTTGCTAAAGGGATCAGGGGGTATAGGGGGAAGGCTGGTACAGGATTCTGAGTTGGATGATCAGCCATGATCATACTGAATGGCGGTGCAGGCTCGAATGGCCGAATGGCCTACTCCTGCACCTATTTTCTATGTTTCTATGTTCTTTTTCTGGAGAAACTTATCCCATGAGCTAAAATTAAACCTCCTGCCTCTCACCTTAAACCTATGCCTTTAACTTTTCCCTGCCATGGGAGACAGACTCTGTCTCTCTAATCTATCTATCCTAATAATTTTCCATGCCTCTGTCATGTCACCTCTCAATCTCCGTTGTCATTGAAAATACAAACTTAGCCTATCCAATCTGTCCTTACAATATAATTGTGAAATGGTGTCTTTAAACAATTTCTTCGTTAATTTTCTATCTTTAAACTTTTATTCCTTTTTTCGTACAAATATTTCAATCATCAGTGTATTGCATGCAAACTTTGGGATCTTCTGTATGTCCTGAGGCCAATTTGCAGCTTGAAGGCCTTTGGGAGAATGCCTCAACAGCAAGGCTACTAAAAGCAGGTATTAATGAGAGAATAGCTCAGGGAATGCATTATATTTGGGATGATTACTGAATATTATCATCCATGTGTAGCTTGAGAGCCAATGGACATTTCCAGTTTACAAACAAAATGAGAAGAGATTAGAAAAATAGCTAATTACTGAGAAAAATATGAATGTTTATATATTTCCTACCTTGGGCATCTTCAGTAGTTTTATCTTCTAGGATTTAAAATGATAAACAATGTTTTATGATTATTTGAAATTATATTCAGTAATTTTCATAATTAAATGTGCTGTGGTTTTAAAAATCAAATGTGTATCACCTTTATGATATGCATAACAGAATTGTTTCAAGTTTCTAAATTTTTTGTTAATTGAACTTTCTCACTTTATTAAATCTGATGGTACTTTTTTGATTCTCTTCATCTCTCAACATCAACAGCTGGAAATAGATTGCTTCACATTGATAATGAAAAGGAAACAACCCAAATGATATAAAATGAAAAACATTCTCAATAACTGCTACAAAATTGAAACTGTAGAGAAGTAAAAATAGGAAAAGCAGGAAACACTCAGCAGGTCAGGTATTATCTGCAGAGAGGGAAACAGCTGATGTTTCATCTAGATTTGGAACAATAGAAATGGAACCTGTTTTGGGTTTCAAAGAGAGGGGGAAGAAGTAGGTAGACTGAAGCGAGGTTCGTGATAAGATAAAGAAACCAGCAGACAAGTACTCATCAACTGAAAAAGGATGGTCAACGTATCTCTGCAGTTGGTAATAAATAGGAGGTAATTAAGGACATTGGAAAATATCAGAAAGGAGAAAGAAATAAAATAAATTTTGGAAATGTGACTGGAATAGGCAAACTTCTAAAATTGGTCAATTCAATGTTGAGTTCAAAAGGCTGCTCTGTGCTAAAATGGGAGGTGAGGAGCTGTTCCTCAAGATTAGACTAAGCTTCATTGGAATTTTAAAGGAGGTGGAAGACAGAGTTCTGAGTGAGGGTAGGATGGAGAATTAAAGTGATAAGTAACTGGAAGTTCCGGTTCACCCTTGTTACCATATGGAGGTGTGATCAAGCAATCTGTGTTTGGTTTCCCCTGTGTATAGGAGCCAACATAAATGAACTCTGAATGCAGCTCACTAAATTGAATGTAGTACAGGTAAGTTATTACCTGGAGTTTCTGGGTCCCTAACTGATAAGAAGGATGAAAGCGAAAGGGAATATTTGGCACTGGTGGTATAAATTTTTGAATGTAAATATTTGGCTACATTTTTCTCTTCATAATTTCTTAACCAAAGATGATACAGGATGTTTATTACACCCTCGTGCTTCACCGAATCCTATTTGCTTTCCCTGCATACTTTGACAAGTTATTTGAAGATTGAATCATCAACATTTCATAAGCTAATTGATACCATTTCTATTTAACTTTGACCATTTGATATTGATAAGACAATCACTTGAGGTAGATAGTTGCATGCTCCTATTTATGCATATTTTATTCCAAATATAGCAGTACTTCCAGCTTTATTTTCATTTAATTCTTGAGTATTGTAATTTAATTATTGAATATTGTAATTTTTGTTGCATGTAGCACCAACACACCACAGCAATTTCCTAATACATGTAAATCTATACAGCGAATACAGTTGATCCTTTATCTAGATCAATTCTTTGGCAGGAATCTCCAGTGAGTAATTTTACAGCTAAATATTTATTCTCCAGCGAGTAATTTTGCAGCTAAATATTTATTAAGACTTGCTCTCCTCGAAACTAATCAATAAGCTTCAAGACCTTGGCTTCAATACCTCCTCGTGCAACTGGATCCTTGACTTCCTATCTCGCAGATGCCAGTCGGCTTGGATTGGCATTTGGCAACATCTCCTCCACAATCACCGTCAGCACAGGTACACCACAAGGCTGTGTGCTTAACACCCTACTATACTTGCTTTATATTTATGACTGTGAGGCTGAGCACAGCTCCAATGCCATATTTAAGTTTGCTAACACACTGATGTTGTTGGCCAAATCAATGCTGATAACAAATCAGCATATAGAAGAGAGATTGAAAATCTGGCCGATTGGTGCAATAACAACAACCTCTCACTCAGCAAGACAAAAGCGCTGATTATTGACTTCAGCAGGAGGAAGCCAGAGGTCCATGACAGTCCACATCGGGGAATCAGAGGTGAAGAGGGTCAGCAACTTTAAATTCCTTGGTGTCATTATTTCAAAGGATCTGCTCTGGGTCCAGCACATAAGTGCAATTTAGAAGAAAGCACAGTGGTGCTTCTACTTCCTAAGAAGTTTGTAAAGATTTGGCACGTCACCTAAATTTTCATCCAAAACAAAACCCCTCAAACCTCAGGCTCTTGAACCAGAGGGGATAAATTCACTCAACTTCACTCGCCCCATCACTAGACTGTTCCCATAACCTATGACCTCACTTTCAAGGACGCTTCATCTCATGTACTCGATATGTGTTGCTTATTAATTAATTAATTAATTAAGTGATTAATTCTATTTTATTTGCACAGTTCATTGTCTTTTGCACATGGTTGTTCTTCCGTCCTGTTAGGTGTGGTCTATCATTGACTTTTTTTTTTGTATTTCTTGTATTTACTGTGAATGCCTGCAAGAAAATGAACCTCAGGGTTGTATTTGGTGAAATTTAAGTACTTTGATAAGTTTATTTTGAACTTTGAGAGTCGTAATGTGCTACAGTATGGCAGAAAGAGGGAGAGAGGAATGGAATAATGTTTTTGTCATCTTAATTACTTTTATTTAAACATTTGGAATGCAAAATTTGGCGCATGCAGAGAAACATTTTTAATAAAGGCAGCGCTAGGTATAGTTTACAAATCTTACCTTCTTCATCATCTTCATTTTCCTCAGCTGAAATAAGCATTCAAGATCACAGGTTGTTGAAACAAATTTTGGAAAGTCAATGCGACAATATACTTAATACAGTAACAAAGCACTATTTCTATTCTACTGACAGTGGAAATGTTAAATTAAATGAGTCAACAAAGGAACTGCATTAGGTCATAAAAAAGTAGTGAGATGTCACATAGCAAGTAAGCTAAACTATATTATTGAACGGAATGAAACTACTTACAATGTCATATATTCCCCTCCATTTTAGATGTCTCAATGAACTTGTAAAATCTCATCTCTGACAGGCAAAGTCACAGTTTCGTAAACACAAAATACTCTGCAGATTCTGGGGTCAAAGCAACACTCGCAA
The DNA here is from genome assembly GCF_963921235.1 of Mobula hypostoma. Taxonomy (NCBI): domain Eukaryota; kingdom Metazoa; phylum Chordata; class Chondrichthyes; order Myliobatiformes; family Myliobatidae; genus Mobula; species Mobula hypostoma. Next base: position 38,682,557 of record NC_086109.1, read on the forward strand.
CATGCTGAAGGAACTCAGCAGGTCGGGCAGCATCCACGGAAACGATCAGTCAACATTTCGGGTTCCGGCCCGAAACATTGACTGATTGTTTCCACGGCTGCTGCCCAACCTGCCGAGTTCTCCAGTGTGTTGTGAAAGTCACAGTTTCAATGCTTCCCTCCCACTCACTAAGAATTTGAATTTTCAGTGTTGGTAGTCCAAGGTAATATTTTAAATATATTATCAAATGCTTCAACAGCAAATTCCTCCACTGAACGAAAATGGTAAATTGTTGAACTTCAGGATGCCAAAACAAAGTTATTAATCATCATTTAACAGTCAAGTACTCCCAAATTTCCAGCCAAATTAGTGCAAAGCTTAAACGATTCATTCTTTTATGGCTTTTGTTTACAGATAATATATAATGGCAAATTTGAAATAATTTACCTTGTTCCTTTTCCACTTCGTCTACAACATTGAGAGTAGAAAACACAATGATTAGTGATCTAAAACTAATCCAGTGGCATTTGATTTAGTTCAGTCGTCATTGAGAAAGAAATGTATTACTACTTAATTTATCTCCCTTTTCTTTTGACTAACAAAACTGCCTCATCACAAAAAAGAGCTAAATCTAAATTCTGGAATACAAACCTGGGTCTCAATGATTATGTGGATTGTTGACTGCGGTCGGTCGGCATTTACAATGGTAGCAATTGACAATAATATCCTGCTGTGTTTCAAAACAACTAAAGATCTGAAAATAGCCAGCTGTTAGATTTGGAGGGAAAGACAGGCTGGCATGGAAATAGTTTATTATCCTTTCTCAATAACTTCCAAGCAATAGCGACGGAAATGTACTCTGTATTTAATGGCATGTAATTTACAATTGTAATGCTGTCAAAGCCATCAGTAAATATTACACTGAAGTTCTAAAATGTAAATTAAATTGAAAGCAAATTTTTAGAATCTTCTCAGAGTGATATCTGCTTCACAGCTGTTGGAATCCTCTCAAACTGAAATACCTCTTGAATTCACTAAAATAGTAAAATCTTATCATGCACTGCACTATTTTCACTATAAAACTCAGCACCATTGAATATAAAATGTTGTGCTGCATGCAGTAAAAAACATTTGGATTAGTAGGTGTAAAGGAAAGATATAATGGGAGTAGTGCTGATTGATGGACACCTTAGTTGGTCTGGATGCATTGGCCTGAAAGGTTTGTTTCTGTAACTCAAAATCTATGAATTTGCATTTACCTAAGCTCTTAAACAGTACAATAAAGTATAATTCCTGGTGAAATCTCTCTGAAACTAAAAAAAAAATCAGTTATGATCTTGGCCTTTCAAGACTATTATTTCAAAATTCCATTTTACTGAAATGTTTTAAGTAGGTATTTTTAATCGAGCACTTCAACATTTTATTTTCGACATTGTGTGTTTGTTTTTATTGAGACTTTAACTTCTCGTTATGCTGTCTGAAGAATTTGTCAGGATGATTAGTACTTCAGCTTTGCTTGCAGGTATTAGTTGCAGATGTTGGAATGAATCCTACTCTAGGTATTGGGTAATCAGCACTATGGGGATCCTAAATTCTACTGCAAGGTTCTGTTCAATTTTAACAGCAACCTATCAGTGTGGTAGAAAACTGGAGGGAAAGTTTCATTCTAAAGACAGTCCAATGTGATGAGTTTTGAAGAGGAGGTGTGAGATGGAAGAGGAGGTTTCTAGGCCTAGGCCTACGGACAATTCTAATAAGGTTAATGATGAAGAAATACTACTTTCTTAGTCACTTCACTGCGCTAGTGCAACAATGGACACAAAAAGTCTGTCTTCACAATAAAAGCTGCTTATAGATGGACAGGTTATATATGGACTGGTGATCCAAGGTATCCTATTCCATTGTGTGAACTTACAAAAGTAGCAATGGTGCCACAAAATTGAAAAGACACTTAACTACAAGTCACAGCCATATGACACATACAAGTATTGATTACTTTAAACGACTATTGGAATCTCAAAGCAAACAGAATAAAGCTCTTGAAAATAAAGTCACAGTTGTAAAAAAGCATAGGAAGCATATTATTTAATAGCTTTAAGACCAGTTCATTACAGAATTTTTCAAAAACTATGAGAAAACCTGAACAAAGAGCACACCAAACTCCTGCTCCATATAGAAATCCAGTGGCTTAGCAAAAGAACAGTTCTCAACAGGGTGTTTGAGCTGAAGGTGAATTGCAGGAGTACTTTCCAGAAAATAGTAGGCCAGATTTTGCGAATGGCTGCAGAAACTAGCTTGCTTAACAGACATTTTTCATCACATGAACCAGTCAAACAATTCTCTGCAAGGCCCTGGAGAAAATGTTTTGACTTCAAGTGACAAGATTCCTGGTTTTAAAAGGAAATTGAATCTTTGGAAAATTCATTTTGCAAAAGGAAATCTTAAAATGTTTCCTTTGCTACTTGGGCTTGACAGCAAGGAAGGATATCAGGAACTCTCGAGTCTTATGCAATACAAACCAGCTGGAGAGTATTTTTCCTCCCTTTCAACACAAGAGTATGACTGGGTGAGGGACCTTTTCTCTGAATCTTCTGCTCAGCCTGAGAACCTGACTTTGAGAGAAGAGGAGGAACTTCGTGAGCTGAACTCTGATCATGTACTCAAGATGAAATTTACTGACCTGCCCCCGTGAAAGAAGAGTACCTTGACATTCATAGGAAAGCAGTGAACATTTTCCTGCAGTTTTCAACTTCTTATATGTGTGAGAAAGCTTTTTCTTATTTATCAAGCATCAGGAGCAAGGATAGAAATTGACTCATTTCAGCTGAAGGTGAAATCCATGTGTGCTTATCTCAAGTTTGATCCAGAATTGAGAAAATTATTATGTTTGCCTTATGAGTTTTTAAAATTTATGAAAGGGAAAGAAAGAAAATAATTTCTAAAAAGGTAAGCTAAAAATTCAACCTCTACTCAACAGAGCATTGACAATTATTTTTGGATTATTACATCTACAAAATTACTGATCATGCTAACGTACCATGAGTTGCAGATATAATAATTTTATGCGAAAAATATCTCAAGGGTTCCACCAGGACAAAAAGGTTGAGAAAAGCTGGTCTATACAAAGCAAGTGACCATTCAAGAGCATGAATTGACCTTTGCACTCTATAATGAAAGGGAAAATTTTCTCTTCACAATTAAGTGAATTTATCAGTACACTACAGTAAGAATATTCATTTAATTTAAAAGCTTTAATGTTTATTTTTGCAGGTTATCTTCACCAGAGATTAAGTAACAATGTTATTTTTTCCTTAGTTCTGGCCTCAAATGGTTAGTTATAATTACACCTTTTATCACCCTAAAATGAGCTATTGCAAACCAGGATTAGAGAACCAAAATATTCCAAGTCAACACATATCAATTAATTCTTGGTTTAACCAGTTGAGTTAATACAGTTGTTATTTCTTTAAGGTTGTCATACCTGGGGGAGATGGTGGCATAAGCTTCCAGTATCCATTAAATGCTCCCAATGGTGTGTGCCTCAAATAGCCTCTGATCACCATTTCCAACTCCTGGCCTTCACGTCTGGTTTAGCTACTAACCCTGGCAGAACTGTTTCTACTGACAGGAGAAGGGGCAAAGGAGGGAGAGAGAAACCGGGGAATTATAGGCCGGTTAGCCTAACGTCGGTGGTGGGGAAACTGCTGGAGTCAGTTATCAAGGATGTGATAACAGCACATTTGGAAAGCGGTGAAATGATCGGACAAAGTCAGCATGGATTTGTGAAAGGAAAATCATGTCTGACGAATCTCATAGAATTTTTTGAGGATGTAACTAGTAGAGTGGATAGGGGAGAACCAGTGGATGTGGTATATTTGGATTTTCAAAAGGCTTTTGACAAGGTCCCACACAGGAGATTAGTGTGCAAACTTAAAGCACACGGTATTGGGGGTAAGGTATTGGTGTGGGTGGAGAATTGGTTAGCAGACAGGAAGCAAAGAGTGGGAATAAACGGGACCTTTTCAGAATGGCAGGCGGTGACTAGTGGGGTACCGCAAGGCTCAGTGCTGGGACCCCAGTTGTTTACAATATATATTAATGACTTGGATGAGGGAATTAAATGCAGCATCTCCAAGTTTGCGGATGACACGAAGCTGGGTGGCAGTGTTAGCAGTGAGGAGGATGCTAAGAGGATGCAGGGTGACTTGGATAGGTTGGGTGAGTGGGCAAACTCATGGCAGATGCAATTTAATGTGGATAAATGTGAAGTTATCCACTTTGGTGGCAAAAATAGGATAACAGATTATTATCTGAATGGTGGCCGATTAGGAAAAGGGGAGGTGCAACGAGACCTGGGTGTCATTATACACCAGTCATTGAAAGTGGGCATGCAGGTACAGCAGGCGGTGAAAAAGGCGAACGGTATGCTGGCATTTATAGCGAGAGGATTCGAGTACAGGAGCAGGGAGGTACTACTGCAGTTGTACAAGGCCTTGGTGAGACCACACCTGGAGTATTGTGTGCAGTTTTGGTCCCCTAATCTGAGGAAAGACATCCTTGCCATAGAGGGAGTACAAAGAAGGTTCACCAGATTGATTCCTGGGATGGCAGGTCTTTCATATGAAGAAAGACTGGATGAACTGGGCTTGTACTCGTTGGAATTTAGAAGATTGAGGGGGGATCTGATTGAAACGTATAAGATCCTAAAGGGATTGGACAGGCTAGATGCGGGAAGATTGTTCCCGATGTTGGGGAGGTCTAGAACGAGGGGTCACAGTTTGAGGATAGAGGGGAAGCCTTTTAGGACCAAGGTTAGGAAAAACTTCTTCACACAGAGAGTGGTGAATCTGTGGAATTCTCTGCCACAGCAAACTGTTGAGGCCAGTTCATTAGCTATGTTTAAAAGGAAGTTAGATATGGCCCTTGTGGCTACAGGGGTCAGGGGGTATGGAGGGAAGGCTGGGTTCTGAGTTGGATGATCAGCCATGATCATAATAAATGGCGGTGCAGGCTCGAAGGGCCGAATGGCCTACTCCTGCACCTATTTTCTATGTTTCTATGTTTAAGACCCGTTGCTTTGGGCAGAAGGGGCTCATCAGCCGTGGTTGGAAGCTTATCTAGGAGAAGGAAAGCTCAGGGGAAGTCTTTGGGAGTAAACCTTGAGGAAAAATCTGGTGCTGGAGACCCTAAGGCAGTCCTACGTTGAGTTCAACAATGACTGGCTGCTCCTGCCTTTGGATTCATCAGCTGTGCTGCACGGGCAACAGCTTGCTCTCCCTGGTTGGTTTGCGTACTGGCTTGCATGTCACATAGTCAGCTGGCATGTAACATCCATGGTCGATCCCGGCCAGTGGAGAGCCTCAGAGTAATACAGTGGATGTGCTTCTAAACAACAATAATTCTTGCATGACCTCTACTCAATTTTAAGTATTAAGAAATTTGAGTGAATAAGAATTAAAATTCTATTTACCATTTTCTTCGGGTACATCTTCTGTAATAGAAGCAATGTTGTAATTTTTAAAAAATCAATATAGTTAAACAACAAAACTTTCATAAATTAGTTGCATACCCACACAAAAGTAAAAGAAACAGTAAAAGTTTAAGAACAAATTACTATATTGTAATTATAAAATTTGCCAATACTTCACAAAAATTTGGAAACTGTTCACCTCCATAGGGTAATTAGTGCCTGCTTTCTTTATGCTAAAACAAATATTTAATAATGCACACCAGCATGAAGCACTATTTGTTTTCGCTTATGAGAAACATCAGTATGCAATTTCCAACTGAACAATAACATTTGAGATATTGGTTATTTCCCAAATTAATTTCCAATGAAGAGAATTCTGTAAGGCTGTCAAATGTGGTCCCAGTACTTTGCAGCACCTTTCTGCTATGGATTGGAATACTTTTCTGGAAAATTATGTTTAAGAGTACCCCTTGCAGTTGCGTAATCTATAGACAAAGGATGGAAGAATATCTGTCTGAGCAGTTTTAATAGAAAATTAATTCTGGTTCGGACTGAAACTGATGTGGTTACATGGGCATTGGGGCAGTTTATCTTGCTTTTTTTATTTTTATAAACTTTTAAGTAATTCTATTTGATGTCTTGTATAATTAATTGATCAACATTCTTATGGTTAATTAAAGACATAGTAAGAGTAGTTTCTCACAATGGTGTATATTTGAACAAACAAGATTATCAGGTGCTGTCAGGGAGCTGTCTAAAATTATATAATATAGAGGCAGAGCAAGTAGCCACTAAAAATAAACAAGAATAAGAGCACTGCCAGGTATTGCACCATGCCAAATTTACTTCTGTAATTACTGAAGAAGCTAGAGCATGAAGTTATAGATTTCACATAAGAAGTTTGACAAGCTGTGGAATGCATTACTAAATGCATAGATAGGTATAAAGAACAGGATAAGTGGCTGATTGAAGGAATTCGATCTTTTTAATTTGATATTTTAAGCTTTGTGGAAATTGCATTATTCCGTATCTCTAAAACAGGTCAAATTCGTCTGGGACTGCAACCCAGACTCTTTTGAGTTACTGGTGGAGAGGAACTCATTAAACAAACATTCTCCATTATGGACAATCTGACACATCTTCTCCATGATCTACTGAATAAACAGTGGAACACCCTTTCGAACAGACTCAATCACAAGGATCATTACAGAAAATCTTTCCAACCAAGTGCAATAGGCATATACAACAGTTCATCTCTATGAGACAGGAGAACGCACATCATAACACAATAGTCTCTGCTTTATTATTTCACACATTTATTGCACATTATTATTGTGTATGTTATTATTCTGTACTTTATTACTAGTGAAGTCTGCACACTGCTAAATGTGGTTTTAAGTGTTGCTGCTGTAATGAAAGAATTTCCCTTCAGGATCAATAAAGTACTTCTTATTATGCTATCTCATTTCTGATTCAGATCAGATTCCAATTTATTTATCATGTGTACATTGAAACATAAAGTGAAATGCATCATTTACATTAACTGCAACACACCTCAAAATGTGCTAGAGCAGGCCGCAAGTCCCTGTGCCAGGTCATGTAATTCGCTAGTCATGTATTTTGGCATTTGATCGAATATCTAGCCACAATATGTTTACTACAATAACTGAATATAATTTAAGATATAAATTGTGTGAGCTCTAAAATTCACAGCAGGTCAAAATCTAAGGAAGTGAATACACTGAGGGATGGTAGAAATAACTCCAATAACTCCAGGTTTGATTCGAAGAAGGAGTCTGAGAGTCTGAGTGGGAGTGCTGAGAAAGAGATTTTTGAAATTTTCGTTTTTTTTTTCTCCAACGGCTTTCTGAGAGGCGGGACTGCGCAGGCGTGTGACGTCGGGCAGTGCAGCACGGCAGATTTAAAAGGGCAGACATCCTGCTTCGGGTTTGATTGAAGAAGGAGTCTGAGAGTCTGAGTGGGAGTGCCGAGAAAGAGATTTTCGAAATTTTCGTTATTTTTTTTCTCCAACGGCTTTCGGAGAGGCGGGACTGCGCAGGCGTGTGACGTCGGGCAGTGCAGCGCGGCAGATTTAAAAGGAACAAAGCCTCATAGAGCGAGCAGCATAGTTTGCGGGCGGCGGAGTGAGCCGGGAGCAGAGTGAAGGCTTAAGGGCTTCGGCTCACCGGGCTTAGGCGGAAGTGGGGGAGGCGAGGAAGGTTTGACATTCATTTTCTGTTGCTATTTGAGGAGAGGGGCATTATGACTGTGAGGGCAGTTTGCTGTTCTCGGTGTCGGATGTGGGAGGCCCTGGAGTCTCCAAGCCTCCCAGACGTCTACATCTGCGCCAAGTGCATCGAGATGCAGCTCCTAAGGGACCGCGTTACGGAACTGGAGCTGCAGCTCGATGACCTTCGTCTGGTCAGGGAGAGCGAGGAGGTGATAGAGAGGAGTGAAAGGCAGGTGGTCGCGCCGGGGCCACGGGAGGCAGACAAGTGGGTCACAGTTAGGAGGGGGAAGGGGAAAAGTCAGGTGATGGGGAGTACCCCGGTGGCTGTGCCCCTTAACAACAGGTACTCCTGTTTGAGTACTGTTGGGGGGGACAGCTTACCCGGGGGAAGCGACAGTGGCCGTGCCTCCGGCACAGAGTCTGGCCCTGTAGCTCAGAAGGGTAGGGCAAGGAAGAGGAGGGCAGTTGTGATAGGGGACTCGATAGTAAGGGGGTCAGATAGGCGATTCTGTGGACGCAGTCCAGAGACCCGGATGGTAGCTTGCCTCCCTGGTGCCAGGGTCCGGGATATTTCTGATCGTGTCCAAGATATCCTGAAGTGGGAGGGTGAGGAGCCAGAGGTCGTGGTACATATAGGTACCAATGACATGGGTAGGAAAAGGGATGAGGTCCTGAAAGGAGAATATAGGGAGCTAGGAAGGGAGTTGAGAAAAAGGACCGCAAAGGTAGTAATCTCGGGATTACTACCTGTGCCACGCGACAGTGAGAGTAGGAATGCGATGAGGTGGAGGATAAATGCGTGGCTGAGGGATTGGAGCAGGGGGCAGGGATTCAAGTTTTTGGATCATTGGGACCTCTTTTGGCGCAGGCGTGACCTGTACAAAAAGGACGGGTTACACTTGAATCCTAGGGGGACCAATATCCTGGCGGGGAGATTAGCGGGGGCTACTGAGGTGACTTTAAACTAGAATGGTTGGGGGGTGGGAATCAAATTAAAGAGGCTAGGTGTGAGGAGGTTAGTTCACAACAGAGGGATGGGAACCAGTGCAGAGAGACAGAGGGGTGTAAAGTGAGCATAGAAGCAAAAAGTACAAAGGAGAAAAGTAAAAGTGGCAGGCCGACAAATCCAGGGCAAGCATTAAAAAGGGCCACTTTTCAACATAATTGTACAAGGGCTAAGAGAGTTGTAAAACAGCGCCTGAAGGCTTTATGTGTCAATGCAAGGAGCATTCGTAATAAGGTGGATGAATTGAAAGTGCAGATTGTTATTAATGATTATGATATAGTTGGGATCACAGAGACATGGCTCCAGGGTGACCAGGAATGGGAGCTCAACGTTCAGGGATATTCAATATTCAGGAGGGATAGACATGAAGGAAGGGGAGGTGGGGTGGCGTTGCTGGTTAAAGAAGAGATTAACGCAATAGAAAGGAAGGACATAAGCCGGGAAGATGTGGAATCGATATGGGTAGAGCTGCGTAACACTAAGGGGCAGAAGACGCTGGTGGGAGTTGTGTACAGGCCACCTAACAGTAGTAGTGAGGTCGGAGATGGTATTAAACAGGAAATTAGAAATGTGTGCAATAAAGGAACAGCAGTTATAATGGGTGACTTCAATCTACATGTAGACTGGGTGAACCAAATTGGTAAAGGTGCTGAGGAAGAGGATTTCTTGGAATGTATGCGGGATGGTTTTTTGAACCAACATGTCGAGGAACCAACTAGAGAGCAGGCTATTCTGGACTGGGTTTTGAGCAATGAGGAAGGGTTAATTAGCGATCTTGTCGTGAGAGGCCCCTTGGGTAAGAGTGACCATAATATGGTGGAATTCTTCATTAATATGGAGAGTGACATAGTTAATTCAGAAACAAAGGTTCTGAACTTAAAGAAGGGGAACTTTGAAGGTATGAGATGTGAATTAGCTAAGATAGACTGGCAAATGACACTTAAAGGATTGACGGTGGATATGCAATGGCAAGCATTTATAGTTTGCATGGATGAACTACAACAATTGTTCATCCCAGTTTGGCAAAAGAATAAATCAAGGAAGGTAGTGCACCCGTGGCTGACAAGAGAAATTAGGGATAGTATCAATTCCAAAGAAGTAGCATACAAATTAGCCAGAGAAAGTGGCTCACCTGAGGACTGGGAGGAATTCAGAGTTCAGCAGAGGAGGACAAAGGGCTTAATTAGGAAGGGGAAAAAAGATTATGAGAGAAAACTGGCAGAGAACATAAAAACGGACTGTAAAAGCTTTTATAGATATGTAAAAAGGAAAAGACTGGTAAAGACAAATGTAGGTCCCCTGCAGACAGAAACAGGTGAATTGATTATGCGGAGCAAGGACATGGCAGACCAATTGAATAATTACTTTGGTTCTGTCTTCACTAAGGAGGACATAAATAATCTTCCAGAAATAGTAAGGGACAGAGGGTCCAGTGAGATGGAGGAACTGAGTGAAATACATGTTAGTAGGGAAGTGGTGTTAGGTAAATTGAAGGGATTGAAGGCAGATAAATCCCCAGGGCCAGATGGTCTGCATCCTAGAGTGCTTAAGGAAGTAGCCCATGAAATAGTGGATGCATTAGTGATAATTTTTCAAAACTCGTTAGATTCTGGACTAGTTCCTGAGGATTGGAGGGTGGCTAATGTAACCCCAATTTTTAAAAAAGGAGGGAGAGAGAAACCGGGGAATTATAGACCGTTTAGCCTAACGTCGGTGGTGGGGAAACTGCTGGAGTCAGTTATCAAGGATGTGATAACAGCACATTTGGAAAGCGGAGAAATGATCGGACAAAGTCAGCATGGATTTGTGAAAGGAAAATCATGTCTGACGAATCTCATAGAATTTTTTGAGGATGTAACTAGTAGAGTGGATAGGGGAGAACCAGTGGATGTGGTATATTTGGATTTTCAAAAGGCTTTTGACAAGGTCCCACACAGGAGATTAGTGTGCAAACTTAAAGCACACGGTATTGGGGGTAAGGTATTGGTGGTGGAGAATTGGTTAGCAGACAGGAAGCAAAGAGTGGGAATAAACGGGACCTTTTCAGAATGGCAGGCGGTGACTAGTGGGGTACCGCAAGGCTCAGTGCTGGGACCCCAGTTGTTTACAATATATATTAATGACTTGGATGAGGGAATTAAATGCAGCATCTCCAAGTTTGCGGATGACATGAAGCTTGGCGGCAGTGTTAGCAGTGAGGAGGATGCTAAGAGGATGCAGGGTGACTTGGATAGGTTGGGTGAGTGGGCAAACTCATGGCAGATGCAATTTAATGTGGATAAATGTGAAGTTATCCACTTTGGTGGCAAAAATAGGAAAACAGATTATTATCTGAATGGTGGCCGATTAGGAAAAGGGGAGGTGCAACGAGACCTGGGTGTCATTATACACCAGTCATTGAAAGTGGGCATGCAGGTACAGCAGGCGGTGAAAAAGGCGAATGGTATGCTGGCATTTATAGCGAGAGGATTCGAGTACAGGAGCAGGGAGGTACTACTGCAGTTGTACAAGGCCTTGGTGAGACCACACCTGGAGTATTGTGTGCAGTTTTGGTCCCCTAATCTGAGGAAAGACATCTTTGCCATAGAGGGAGTACAAAGAAGGTTCACCAGATTGATTCCTGGGATGGCAGGACTTTCATATGAAGAAAGACTGGATGAACTGGGCTTGTACTCGTTGGAATTTAGAAGATTGAGGGGGGATCTGATTGAAACGTATAAGATCCTAAAGGGATTGGACAGGCTAGATGCAGGAAGATTGTTCCCGATGTTGGGGAAGTCCAGAACGAGGGGTCACAGTTTGAGGATAGAGGGGAAGCCTTTTAGGACCGAGATTAGGAAAAACTTCTTCACACAGAGAATGGTGAATCTGTGGAATTCTCTGCCACAGCAAACTGTTGAGGCCAGTTCATTGGCTATGTTTAAGAGGGAGTTAGATATGGCCCTTGTGGCTACAGGGGTCAGGGGGTATGGAGGGAAGGCTGGGGTGGGGTTCTGAGTTGGATGATCAGCCATGATCATAATAAATGGCGGTGCAGGCTCGAAGGGCCGAATGGCCTACTCCTGCACCTATTTTCTATGTTTCTATGTTTCTAATATTCTCTCTGGAAGGGAATTCAAACATTTTGGAAGCTTGTTGGGAATACAAATTGAACATGGGCATCAGAGAGTGATACCAAATGTATTGGATTAAGTATGCAGACAAACTTAATCTAATTTTGACCAGGTTTATTCTTTTAGTTTCAGCTGTATAATAAAATGACACAAACTATCAGCACAATAGTTGTGTTACTGAGCAGGTCATCTTAATAAATATCAGAGACATGAGTTCAAATCGGTCTTGGCAGTAACTTTGAGTATTTAATCATCTAAATTTATTTTAAAAGCTTAATATCAATAATGATAAGTATGAAATTAACAAATTGTCATAAAAACAATTTAGTTTCATAGCAGTTGAGAATTGCAAACTCAGGACATCTATTCATGCAAGTAGTCGACAAACACATCATGATCCAGTCAACACATAAATGATAAATCATCAAGACAGCAGTACATAACGAGGCATAATTTCTGAGCCTGTTTGTGATAACCACTGATGTTTATTTATAAAGAATATTTGGCACATCTTTAAGGTGGACTAGCAATATTCTTCAATCAAGAGTTAAATTGCTTGTCAAGTTGCTAGCCATAATTATCCATGTAAAGTTTATCTGAAAGCATAAAACAGCATCTTCCCCTTCTATTTATCAAAAAATTGCCAAAACAGACATAACTGATCTTAATTTATAAGAATAATCAGAAAGAATATTACACACCTTCAACAACTTCTTCTGTTATAGCAGGCAAATAAAACACAAGAAAAAATATTTTATAGAGGTCAGTGAATGCTCCTTCGACAAAAAATGGAACTGCAAGATGATGTTTTCCATTGTCTTACCTTCCTGTTCCCTGGAGGGAAAAGCATAATAATCATCAAGTTTGGCAAAGGCTCAGCACATCTTCAAAATAGCTGATCTCTACAAAATGGTTGAGTCTAACATTCATAATATGGGTTATGTCGAGTTAGGTGATTACACAAATCTTGAAATTAAGGAGGAAAGGTTAGACCAATTTTCCTATTTTTGATGAATATTCTAATGAAATGGATTCAATGCATGGATTCAAAGCAAAAAGGAAATTGGCTCCCAGATTCCACCAGTCACGTTCAACGTAGGCTAGTGACCAGTTAACCTACCACATTGTCTTAGTTATGTGGGATGAAAACAAAACTACTGGAGAAAAATTACACATTCACAGGGAGAATATTGCAAGACTCACACAGACCACATCTGAAGTCAGAACTGAAAAAAATAATTTAAAATATATATTGTAATAAATACTATACTTACTCAACTTCCTCAAATTCTTCTACAACCTCTTCAGTGTCTGACATGTTCAAAATAAGTTCTTGGAGTTAAAAAGATAAAACTCAAAATTATCTGTAGTCCAGTAATTTTTGAAAATGATTCTACAGAACTCCTTGAATTACTTGCATTTAAAACAAAAATAGATGCTGGAGTTTTGAAATAAAACAGGAGAATACTGAAAATAGTCAGCAGGTTAGACAGAGTCTGTGGGAAGGCAAAGTTTCAGATCAAAAATCCCTCATTAGGAATTTGAAAATGTGAAAGTAAATTGAGATTAGGGGAGGGGAATACTAATGATGGGGTGATGCTAATATTTATGGAGCTATTTGTTCAATAAATTTGTAAATGTAATTTGACAGAGAGAGAGAATAAATAAAGCGACAAGTTAAAGCTGTGAAATGTAGGTCATAGCTATGGCTGACACCGGAAGCTGATGGGTAATGCCAAAATTGCCCAATAGATTGGACAGTGCACTTTGTAAGAGAACATCTGAATTAATGTTGCAATTGGATACCTAGGTATCTCAACTAACACAATTTGGATACAAAGAAGAAAAGGGGGTTTATCTGAAATTGTTATTTTGAAAAAGAATCCTAAAGGCACCATAGTGTGTTATGTACATTGTGCTTAGTATTACAAATTATTTTATTGGCAGCTCCAGGTTAACTTAAAGAGATGTAACACATTGAAGCAAGTCAGTGACAGACCTGGAAATAAGCTTATCAAAATCATTCAGAAAGATTGAAGATTGTTTATCATCATTCTTCAGTACATGAGTGTAAAGGAGGACAACATGAAAAGTTCAAGTTTATTGTCATCTAACTGTGTGCATATACAACTAAATGAAACAACACTCCTTTGCACCAGGCTGCACTCACAATACATACAGTATACGACATACAGCACATGAAACAAAATATTACTACCAATATATCAATAAGATATAACTTAAAATGTATGTGAAGTTCACAGCACAAGTGAACAGTACAGTAACCAGTAAAAGCTTGCTGTCTTAGTGACAAGACCTCAGCGGTGGCAGGGTATTCATTAGTCTTATAGCTTAGGGGAAGAAACTGTTACCCTGTCTGGTAGTCCTAGTCTTGATGCTTCATACTTCCAGCATCATCCTTAGTAAATAATATTTGAATAAGAATATTGGTTAGTATAGTCTACTGTCTCTCACTATAAATGAATGGCAGGATGTAAATCCTTGTCTAAGCAATGGAATTGTAAAACAAGCCTGCAGATATATCTCTGGAAAAGAGATGTGCAGAATGAATTAATTGAAAGTAGTGAGTCCTGTTTACTCCTAAAGACAGCAGTATACCTTGCTCGCAGTGAGTGGAGAGAAAAGCATAAACACATATATGGCCATGATTGTCCTGGTATTGCTAATGTAACTCAGCCAGTCGGCAAGGGTGAATGAATACTGGCAGATAAGAATTGCATCTAATGGCATGTTACACTTAACTCATCCTTCATGGATGCCCTTTTCTTAATCCAAGGAGAATTCCTACTGACAAACTTACTGTTTGAAAATTTGTTGGAAGACCAAGTCGCACTAATCATCTGACCATCTTAATGTATAGGTAGAAGAAATGAGAAGTTGGTTAAAACATGGATTCAAATTGCAGTTTGAAAAAAGATGTTAGGCTATTTAAGAACTTTTCCGGTTTTAAAATGTATTTAATTACCTTAGTCACTCATTGTATGCAGATGCATAGATGACCACATGCAATGCTGTTGCTGATACTCAGGAGTGACATTAATATCTAAAGTATGGTATTATGGTCTAACTTTAATATGTATATTTGTATATGGGCACCCATAACAGCACAGGCAGAATGGACTATTTTCTAAGGGGCTATGTTAGCAATATGTTGTTTATTAATCAAAACATCAAAAATCTATTCAACTACTTATAAAATTATAAAATAATTATTTTGGTTTTTACAACATATTTTAATCTGTGCTAATCATAATGTGTGATCTTGCACAAAATCAATGTAAAAGTAGAAAACATTTCAGATCAATTTAGGCATCAGCCAGTTTCCATTGCCACTGTTGGACAGTTACCAGATGAATTTACAAAATCATGATTTATTTTTCTCCAGAGATCTGGCGGTAATGTTCCATTTCAGTTCAATTTATAAAACAAAAATTCAATCAGCCTATCACTATTTTCAATAGTTATTCAGGTAAACTACCTGTTTAAGAAGCATGAAAAGCTAAATTCTTCAATTGATTCCAGGATTATTTTATTTTCTAATTTTAAAAATGCTTCACATTTATTGTTAACATTTTAGGGCATCCTAACGTTTCCAAATATTAATTGCTTTTATTTGTCAACATGGATACTACTTTTACCACTTGAAAAGGAAGTATTATAGATAATGTAAAGATTGCTTTTCAAAACCATTCAGATTTTATTCAGAGATTGATCCCATTGGGATAGAGAATTACAGAAGCATATTTAAATGGAGTCTTCAAATGTTTCCAAATGACTACCGTGAGCCTCGCTTACAACTGTGTCAAGTGGCCCACTTATCCTCCTGCATAGCTGAAATTATTCCAATTCTCTGTCCTTTTAAAGAAGTACTTATTAAAGGATATAATCATTTTAGATAAGAACTACCTAATAATAGGTTCTAATCTCTTTCATGGCCTTAAATGCATAAGAAATTAGAATGCGCTTAGGATTTATAAAGTCTCCTCAGTGAAAAGCAGATTTTTCATTCCTCCTCCACTCCACATTCCCATCTCTCCCTCAATTCCCTATTCCCACAAGTATTTAATTCACATACTTTTCGTTTTTCATTAGTCAGTTTGTTCTAAAGAAAAGTACTGAGTTTCTCATTTTTTGCAACATGCAAAATTTTACTCCGTATTTGCATTACAAAATTCCAAATAAAAAATAAAGCAATATCAGCTGGTGAGTTTTAAAACCAGTATTATTGTGATGCCTGCAATAAAAAGAACAATTATACATTATGCACAATATATTTTCCCTTAATATAGTTTTAACCACAAATGTTACTAAATTGCTGCTAACTTATTTGATGTTCAGTCCAAAAAGATAAATAGTAATTTTTTTCTGTAGAATTATTTAAACTGCCTTATTCAGTAAAATGTCTTTTAACATTCCATATAGATAACAATTAATAATCCTAAAAGAGAAATATTCTATAATAAAGTACAATTGAAAAATTCAATTTTCTTACCTAGAATGGAAAAAAAACACGTAGAAGAAAAAGAGAGCAAGGCTTGACCCAGTTACTGTCTAAAGATTGGTAAGGTTATTTTAAAAGTTTTGTGCTTAAAACAAAGTCCAGCCCCAATGACCGGTGGATTTCCTGATTGGTGAGACGCAGCTGATAATGTGCATAAAATGTTACACTATTTTGGAAGGGTGTTATCTTGTCTGCTCTTGACAGAATTACCATTCACTAATCCATAAAAGTCCATCATCGTTGGTGCATCTGGCTATTCTTAGAAGTCACTTTGGTGAGTGTCACTACAAAGGCACAAATGGATTTTACAGGGTGAGGGTTAGAGAGGAGAGAGTTGAATGCAAAAGCCAAGAAAAAAATGATTGAAACAATAAGTATATTGGTGTAATCTTTATGATTGTTCTATTCTTAAATGTATCATAACAACTGTTTTTTTGTTATTATCCCTACCTATCCTTATCTCTGCAATGGTCAATGTTAGTTTTTAAAGGGACATCATTTCTGAAATGTGTATCACTTGTTCCCAAGAGGGAAATAAGGCAGTGCTTAGAAGTAATATGTTAGCTCACTATTCCAATGCTATGTTGGTGCCTGAAGCGTGGTGACACTTTTGAACTGCCCAGCACAATGCTCGCTCTGCTTTAATGCAAACTTTGAATTTCAATGTGTTTTGATGCATTGATGTACATGTGACACATAAAGCGTATTTTTTATCTTCCATTGTCATTTTAGAGCTTTCTTCAAACATCCATGAACCAAAATAAATGATCTTGTAACAAGTTTTACTACATACAAAAACAGTTGGCAGCTGTTGATCCCAGGGGATCATGGGTTTGCGCCTCTGGTGGACTGTGTCCTCTCTAGGGCGCAAGCTTGGGCAGGAAGATTTGAAGAACTGGCTGTTGCCCAATCAGCAGGTTCCCTCTCTCCACATCACTGATGTAGTCCAAGGGAGGGGCAAGTACCGATACAGCTTGGCACCAGTGTCGTCGCACAGGTTGCCAGAGTGAAGTTGTAAACAACGTCAAACTGCCTTAGGGATCCTGGCTCCAGATTTCTTCCTTGGGGTTTACTCCTGAAACCTTTCCCATTGCCGCAAGGCCGTGAAGGTTTATAATCAGAGTTTGCCTTCTAGGCAGGCTGCCGTCCAAGGCTGACGAGCCCCACCTGCCCGAATACATCCAAATATAACTTACTTATTTTTGATTATAGCAACAAAGCAACTACTCTGATTAAACATCAATGACTGAAGAATTTGAGGAGAAGGCAAGAAAAGCATTAGACCTAAGCAGAAGTTGAAAATGCTTGAAACTCAGGGCATGGAGACGGAAGAAATGTGAAACTGCAGATTTTTCTCTGCGTTAGTGCCACCAAACTTGAGATCTACCTGACTCTGGAAGTCTTGTGCTTGTTGGCTTTGTATGTGGTTCTTCATGTGTGTTCTGATGTAGGGCGTGCTGCATTTCGCTAGTAAATATTTTGGAGCACCTGCCCAGCAATCCTGTGTCTAGCTAAACACGTGCAGAAACAATGAATCTACTCTTGTGAATGGAGAGAAAGTGCTGTTGTGAGCTCATACGGAGACATCTGAGATAACTTATAATGTTTCCCATTGATTTTGCTCAGATACTTTTTAAAGTGATTGGGGGGTTGCATTTTAATATTTTAAATTTTCTGATTAATTTAAAATATCTGAGCCTAGACCTGGTTTTGGATACACCATCTCAACATAAGGAGCACTAGTCTTTTCTTTGTACAGTCTGTCAGGCAGCAACACCGGCACTGGTGGTGTCATGAATACTGCTGTATTGAGATGGAACAACCAATCTATGTCCACGGACCCACCATCACTCCACAAGAGCAGCATCTCAACAAACATAGAACACAGACCAGAACAGCACAGGAGCAAGCCCTTCAGCCCTCAGCATTGTGCCGAACCAGCTAAAGAGTAAATCTAACAACCCCCAAAAACTAATCCCTCCTATGTTCATACCCTCCATTTTCTTCATATTCGTGAGCCTATTTAAAATTTCTTAAAGGCCTCTAATGTATTTTGCATCTACCATCATTACCAGGTAATCTTTTCCAGGCATCCACAATTCTCTGAGTAAAAAACTTAGCCCTCACATCCCCTTTGAACCTACCCGCCTCACCTTCAATGCCTGCTTTCTGGTATAAGGCCTTTCTACCCTGGGAAAAAGATACTCCCTGTCTACTCTATCTGTACCTCTCATAAACTTATAAACCTCTATGTGGTAAACCATGTATATAGGTTGCAACTGGGTGACCTGTCTGGATACGCCCCTCTGCTGACTGCTCCTGTGGCTCCTCCCACAGACCCCTGAATAAAGGTGATTGTGTCGCTGCTCCTCCCACAGTCCAGGACAGCCACAGCACATGGACGAGGACCCATTTTACTGTTAATAAAAGAGTTTCAGTATTTACCGTACTTCTTGTCTTTTGGAGTAATTGATAGTGCATCACTCTATCAGATCTATCCTCAACCTCTGTGCTGTAGAGAAAACCATAAGACCTCAAGACGATAAGACAAAGGAGCAGAAGTCAGCCATTCGGCCCATCGAGTCTGCTCCACCATTTTATCATGAGCTGATCTATTCTCCCATTTAGTCCCACTCCCCCGCCTTCTCACCATAACCTTTGATGCCCTGGCCACTCAGATACCTATCAATCTCTGCCTTAAATAAACCCAATGACTCGGCCTCCACTGCTGCCCGTGGCAACAAATTCCATAGATCCACCGCCCTCTGACGAAAAAAATTTCTCGCATTTCTGTTCTGAATGGACGCCCTTCAATCCTTAAGTCATGCACTCTCGTACTAGACTCCCCCATCATGGGAAACAACTTTGCCACATCCACTCTGTCCATGCCTTTCAACATTCGAAATGTTTCTATGAGGTCTCCCCTCATTCTTCTAAACTCCAAGGAATACAGTCCAAGAGCGGACAAACGTTCCTCATATGTTAACCCTCTCATTCCCGGAATCATTCTAGTGAATCTTCTCTGCACCCTCTCCAACGTCAGCACATCCTTTCTTAAATAAGGAGACCAAAACTGCCCACAGTACTCCAAGTGAGGTCTCACCAGCGTCTTATAGAGCCTCAACATCACATTCCTGCTCCTATACTCCATTCCTCTAGAGATGAATGGAATATTGCATTCGCCTCCTTCACTACCGACTCAACCTGGAAGTTAACTTTAAGGGTATCCTGTACGAGGACTCCCAAGTCCTGTGGCATCTCAGAACTTTGAATTCTCTCCCCATTTAAATAATAGTCTGCCCGTTTATTTCTTCTGCCAAAGTGCATAACCATACACTTTCCAATATTGTACTTCATTTGCCACTTCTTGCCCATTCTTCCAATCTATCCAAGTCTCTCTGCAGACTCTCCGTTTCCTCAGCACTACCAGCCCCTCCACCTATTTTCGTATTGCCTGCAAACTTAGCCACAAAGCCATCTATTCCATAATCCAAATCGTTGATGTACAATGTAAAAAGAAGCGGCCCCAACATGGACCCCTGTGGAACACCACTGGTAACTGGCAGCCAACCAGTATAGGATCCCTTTATTCCCACTCTCTGTTTCCTGCCAATCAGCCAACACTCTATCCACATATGTAACTTTCCTGTAATTCCATGGGCTCTTATCTTGTTAAGTAGCCTCATGTGTGGCACCTTGTCTAAGGCCTTCTGAAAATCCAAATATACAACATCCTCTGCATCTCCCTTGTCTAGCCTACTGGTAATTTCCTCAAAAAATTGTAATAGGTTTGTCAGGCAAGATTTTCCTTTAAGGAATCCATGCTGAGTTCTGCCTATATTGTCAGATGCCTCCAGGTACTCTGTAACCTCATCTTTGACAATCGACTCCAACAACTTCCCAACCACCGATGTCAAGCTAACAGGTCTATAATTTCCTTTTTGCTTCCTTATCCCCTTCTTAAATAGCGGAGTGACATTTGCAATCTTCCAGTCCTCCAGAACCATGCCAGAATCTATCGACTTTTGAAAGATCATTGCTAATGCCTCCGCAATCTCCACAGCTACTTCCTTCAGAACACGAGGGTGCTTTCCACCTGGTCTGGGAGATTTATCTACCTTTAGACTATTCAGCTTCCTGAGTACTTCCTCTGTCGTAACTGACTGCGCACTCTTCTCTTCCCTGCCATTCTTGAGTGTCCAGTATACTGCTGATGTCTTCCTCAGTGAAGACTGATGAAAAATATTCATTCAGTTCCTCTGCCATCTCCTTATCTCCCATTACAATTTCTCCAGCATCATTTTCTATCGGTCCTATATCTACTCTCACCTGTCTTTTACTCTTTATATACTTGAAAAAGCTTTTAGTATCCTCTTTGATATTATTTGCTAACTTCCTTTCACATAGTTAATCTTTTCCCTCTTAATGACCTTCTTAGTTTCCTTTTGTAAGGTTTTAAAAACTTCCCAATCCTCTGTCTTCCCACTAATTTTTGCTTCCTTGTATGCCCTCTCCTTTGCTTTAACTTTGGCTTTGACTTCTCTTGTCAACCATGGTTGCATCCTTTTTCCATTCGAAAATTTCTTCATTTTTTGGAATATACCTGTCTTGCACCTTCCTCACTTCTCACATAAACTCCAGCCACTGCTGCTCTGCCGTCCTTCCTGCCAGTGTCCCTTTCCAGTCAAATTTGGCCAGTTCCTCTCTCATGCCACTGTAATTTCCTTTACTCCACTGAAATACCGACACATCAGATTTCGGCTTCTCTCTTTCAAATTTCACAGTGAATTCAATCATGTTATGATCACTGTCTCCTAAGGGTTCCTTCACCTCAATCTCTCTAATCACCTCTGGTTCATTACACAATACCCAATCCAGTACAGCCGATCCCCTAGTGGGCTCAACAACAAGCTGTTCTAAAAAGCCATCTCGCAGACATTCTACAAATTCTCTCTCTTGAGATCCAGTTCCGAGCTAATTTTCCCAATCCACTCGCATGTTAAAATCCCCCACAATTATGATAACACCGCCCTTTTGACAAGCCTTTTCTATTTCCTGTTGAAATCTGTAGTCCACATCACTGTAGCTGTTTGGAGGCCTATAAATAACTGCCATCAGGGTCCTTTTACCCCTGCAATTTTTTAGCTTAACCCATAAAGGTTCTGCACCTTCCGATCTTATATCACCTCTTTCTAATGACCTAATATCATTTCTTACCAATAAAGCCACACCTCCCCCTCTGCCTACCTTCCTATCTTTCTGATACACCATGTATCCTTGGGCATTCAGCTCCCAGAGACATGCATCCTTTGGCCACGTCTCGGTGATGGACACAATATCATACCTGCCAATCTGTAGCTGTACGACAAGATCATCCACCTTATTCCTTATGCTGCATGCATTTAAGTATAACACTTTAGAACCAGTATTTGGTACTTTTCACTTTGATTTCACTGCAACTTTATTGCACTGCAACTCATCCCAATGGCTACAAATTTGCCCTATCACCTGCCTGTCTTTCCTGACATCTTTACTGCTCACTATCTTAGATTTATTTCTGTTTATTTCTAAACAACCTAAGTTTGTCCAGCGTCTCATGTTAGCACATGCCTTCTAAACTAGGCAGTATCCTGGTAAACCTCTTGTGCACCCTCTCCAAAGCCTCAACATCCATCTTATAGTGGGGTGACCAGAACTGTATGCAATACTTCAGATGTGGCCTAACTAGAGTTTTATAAAGTTGCCACATAACCTTTTGACTTTTGAACTCAATGCCTTGACTAATGAAAACAAGCATTCCATACACCTTATTAACCATCCCATTGAACGATAAATGTTAGAGGAAACATTTCTGGAAGAAATCTGAGATACTCCCTACAGATTGGCAACCTGAACTTCCATTGTAGATATAGGGTGGTCTCCTCTCGGTATACCATGAAACAGAGACCTTGGTCTTTGATAGTGCACTACAGCACTGTTTTCAAGGGTGCAGAAGTTGTCCATCACTTGCATGCATCTTGTTAATGTGCTTAATGATTGAGGACACAGTGGGAGGCAATCCCCTGATGGTTCTGATGAAAGATGATTAACCTGAGGCATTGATGTTGTTTCTATTGATTTGCTGGATTTTTGGTTTTCATTCCAACTTCCAATATTCAAAGCATTTTGTATTTGTATTTGCATCTTCTATCACTTCACTAAGAGTCACTAAACCGATAATGATGAGCACTGTAACTTCCATTCAGTCAATGTGTGCCTCCAAGCATTATCCCGCTGTTCTGCAAGTCCAAGTGATCTGAACCAATGAATGTTGTGCAATGGGTTTAGATGATTTGCCAAATAGAGCTGAAGAGATAGTAGCCCAGAAAAGCTGTGAGATAGGTGAGGGGGTTTGCATCAGGTGGGCGGGTATATAATCTCTTGAAAGTTGGGTATTGTTGGTAGCTAATTAATAGCTGTGTGGTGCACAAATCAGAGTCAAAGGCTTCTGCTGCAGTTGGTGTGATAAATCATTCAAAGATTCATTCGATGACATGTGAAGCTATTTGAAAATTTTGAAGGTCTGTGTCAGATACTCAATTCTGATATCTGGTTAGCTGCCTTTGAAGGACTTGTTTGGAATCTTGCCCACTACTGAAAGAAAATATTTATCTTCTTAAAATTTTCTGCCCCAGAGGTTTCACACGGCATGCAAAAACAAAAGAGCTCACTTCATTCCATTCTGAGCTACCTGTGACATGTTCTTAGATTGATATCAATGGTAGAATGACTGTCAACATCTGCTGCCATCAAGTTGTCTCAACTTTCGAGATGCATGCTAGCATTGAATATTCCAGGTTGTTACCATCTCAAGATGCTGGACTCCTGTTGAAATGAGCAAGGCGTTTAAGAGTGCACAAAACCTGCATGCCCAGTGTAGTCCATTTAACATTGCAATAATATTTGAGTAATATATATTGTTTGATTAAGATTCCTTTATTTGTTTACACAATTCAGAAAGTATGTGAATAGCAGAAGTCATTACAGTAAACCATCATATCATATGTGAGTGCCTCATTAAAAGGAGCAAAAGAAAACTAAGTAAACAAGTATCACAGCTCCTATGTTTTTGTTTCAATTAGTGACCAGAGTTGCAAAACATAACACACAGTACATCAAAATATTAGAAGATGATTAACTGTGATTACAGTACATGCCCATTATGTGGTCAGTTGAATTTTCCTCCAATTTGCGCTCCTTTTGAAGTCCAACAAATGTACAAAACTTGGCAAATATAGACACAGGCATATATCAGAGAGATCTTGGTGGTTTACTTCTTTCACCAAATTGTAAGTGTATTTAGTGGATGCTGGAATAAATGTTTCTCTGACCAGATGGTCTTTCTCAATTAATTGGCATCATTTGAGATCATATTTACCAAATGTACTATGTGCACTATGCTTTGTTGTACGTTTGTATATTGATTTTTGAAATTTGGCTACATCAAAATGGAATAAAACAGGTATACATTACAAAATTATACCTATAGTACAATCACTTTGCATTTACAGCTATGAAATTTGAAAGGAACTTTCTACTTATAATTTATTCAGATCAGGTGGAAATAACTGGTGACATGAGAATATGACTGGAGATGTTCCCACTAAAATGAGTCTCTGAGACTATTAGTGCCAAAAATTTCTTTGAAATTTGAAACAAGGCCAAATGAGGGATAGTGTCACTAAATAAACAAATAAGTTAATCTAGTATTTAACCTTTTAAATAATGCTTGGAGCACATCAATTTGATTAAAATTAAATGGAACGTGTTCCATTTTTTACATGATCAGAATGTGCACACTTTTTACAGAAGGCTGAAAAAGTCCAATTAATCATACCAATGTGTTAATGAAAAAGCATTCTCAAGTATTTTGTATTTATTTTCTTTCTCAAAATAGCCTTCTGAAATGTCTTCTTTTTAAAATTATCTGGTCATGAGGCTGTTAACATAAATTGAAAGATAGATCCATTTTGATAAGACCATAAAGCCATAGGACATAGGAGCAGAATTAGACCATTTGGGCCATTGAGTCTGCTCTGACATTCAATCATGGCTGATACTCCTTTTCCCTCCTCAGCCCGACTCCCTGGCCTTCTCTCTGTAACCTTTGATGCCATGTACAATCAAGAACCCATCAAGTTCTGCTTTAGGTATGCTTTAAACCCAATGACCTGGCCTCCACAGCTGCCTGTTGTAATAAATTCCACAAATTCACCACCCTCTGGCTAAAGAAATTTCTCCACATCTCTGTTTTAAATGGATGCCCCTCTATTTTGAGGCTGTGCCCTCTTATCCTAGACTCCCCCACCATGAGAAACATCTTTTTCACATCTACTCTGTCTAGGCCTTTCATCGTTCGAAAGATTTCAATGAGATCCCCCTCATCCTTCTAAATTCCAGTGAATATAGACCCAGAGCCATCAAACGTTTCTAGCTTGTGTTTCTTTCATGCAGCAATGCACCACTGATGATTGTAAAATGGATGTGTTCCCCAACCAGCCGGTAGAACATTAGTTAAAATGCTTTTCTAATTGCCGAAAAATTCCAATGCAAAATCCTGTACACTTTTTACTATATTTGATGAGGGAAAAGGCTAGAAATTCTATTATGTTACAAAATATTTTTGGTGCTGTATGATACACTTCCACCTTAAATCACAGAAACCAGCCTCCCCTCCTTGGAGTCTATCTACACTTCTTACTGTCTTGGGAATGCATATTCAAGCTCCCCAGACATTCTCTCTTCTCCCTTCTTCCATTAGGAAGAAGATACAAAAGCCCAAAAGTATATACTCAAGGACAGCTTCTATTCTGCTGTTACGAAGCTACTGAATTGGATCCTAGTAGGATAAGATGGACTCTTGACCTTGTTATGGCCTTGCACCTTATTGTGTCTACACTGCAATTTCCTATGTGGCTACTGTTCTCTTTATTAGTGAGAAATGGTCAAACATTTGGGAGGGGCCATTTGGAGCACCTAGCCAAACACTCTTGAGCATTTTGTAGATTATACAAGCTGTAGCTAGGGCATGCTAATAGTGGAGAAATTAAATGCTTTGGATGATCAATATTGTTTTGATCAAGTGAGCAACTTTGTTTTGGATGCTGGCAAGATTCTTCATTGTTTGGGCTATCCTTTTAGCAAGAATGTGAAGGTGAGTGGGGCATCTGAACAAGTATGTATACTACCTTGACAAAGAACAGATAATGTCTGACGTTGCAAAGGTAGACCCCCACAGTAGATTAACTGTGGCCTCCGGGCTGTACCAGTTTGAATTCCTCGCAGGCTCTGACCATTATTAACTTTCTCAATTAACATCAGTTGAGGCTATTGTCTGGAAACAGCAGTTTGTGGAATATTGTTGTCAATTGTCTGCAACTAATTTATTTTGTTATGGAACCAAATTGAAAGTGGTGTTTAAAGTGTCTGTCTCCTTTATCTGGACTTTTGACAGTGCCACTGTGGCATTATAAATATAATTACAGGACTGCCAAGAATCTGGAGAAGTCCTGCTATTGGGGTCCGACTGTAGTAGCTGAAATATCTCACCACACTGGGAAAGATGGAGGAGTTTGTAATGAATCAGGTGTTCTGCCAAAGCATATATCATTAGCTAGAGATAATCTCAAGACGCCATTTTACTGGATCCATGGATAGATGGGGAATAATTGATGGCTCTTCTTAATGCCTCATAGCTTTGAAATGTAATGGTTAAGATTCCAGGGTGATAGCTTACTGTATTATTTTAGCTCTTCACTTCTATGTTAATTGAGGCTACACTCAAGTCCAAATGCACATCCTTTTGCACACCTTACTGTATCTCCAATCTAAATAAGATAATTGTGTACTTAATAATTAACCACATTTTTAGCAGAAGGTAATTACTGCATAATTAAAATGTGCATTTGGCAAGACAGGGCTAAATTTAGTTTGTCAAGAAGTAGAGTGAGTATAAGGGGAATGCTATAACTAACTGGAAAGCAGGCATTGTCAAAAGCGGAACAGCTGCCTTTATTTTTATCAGAAGCCCCTATTCCTTTTGTTTCACCTTTCAAAAGAACTCAGTTTTGTGTCTTGAAAAGGCAAAAATAGCATTCTTCTATTACTGGAGAGGAAGTAGTAGATTCTGTACTGAGCCGTGTTCATTGAATTAATAACAACCATTGATGCCAGAGCTTAAAATTAACTAAGGGAACTGAATCTTTTATACAAATCCTTTTGTTTCTTTTTGTGCTTATCATAATGTGGAATGTCATTACTGGGAAATGAAACTAGTAGTGGCACGTGGACTGCAAACGAAACAGAGTCCCAGCTTATCTTTGATACCTCTAACAACATAATACTCCTTCTGCATTACATTGCACTATAGAGCCTTGGATGAGGCTGAAATCTTAAAACATATTTCAAAACCTTCTACATTCTACTATGTGGCATAAATGAGACATACTTTGGCAGGTTTAACATAGAAGGAGGCACATGCCTCCCCTTCTCCAACTAATAAGGCTTAACCTCAATGTTCTTCTGTTGGTTTTCTGTGATGCTAACATAAAGCAGCATGTCTCAGGCAATGGATGAATTTATTTAGGTTGTTGTTTTGTGATGGTTATGTCAGTCCGAAAGGAACACTTGTTTCTTACTGCAGTACATTTTGTAACATTCCAGAGGGACTACATAAATCCAATTATACCCCACTATGTAATGGATAGTGTGAATCATGAGCATTCAGTTGTTAACAGTTTGGAAGTAATTTGTGCTGCAAAATTATCTTAGGAATTTTGTTCCTGAGATATAATTTATTGCTAAATCATGATTCTGGCAAACTAAGTGCAAAACAAATAACCACAATCCAACAAACATATTACCACTTAAACATTTATTTTCAAGGAAAATATTGAAATGGAGTGAACATGATATTGTATTCTCAACCATAAAAATTGCAAAATTTAAAGCATCTTACTTTACAAAGGTTGAACCTAATTTACTCCCTTAATGGTTTAAACAGGAACTTGATTTTAATTAATTAACAAATTGCATTTTTTGACACAACTGTTTTAAAAGTAGCTGAATACCCTTTATTAAAACATTATTATTTTCTGGGAAATCATTTCTATTGAAGTTAGCTCAATTAGTCAAGCTTGTGTTAAGACGTTTATCATCTTCAAGAGAATTATATTTGCTGCTTTAGCTTGACTCCACTTCTGTAACTTTTTTCAGTTTGATGTGTTACTCCTAGTAAAAATTTAAATAAAAAAATTGAAAAGGTCAAAACATTGAAACAAGAGCCTTTAATGATAATTTTCTACAGCTGATAAATGTGTAAATATGGAAATAAAGTCTATTTTAAAATGGTGAAATCTTCAATTTGTTGTGAAATTACATCTCTTATTAATGGATTTGTTCTCTTCCATTCTTTATACATGGACAAATATGGGAAGATTCCTAGCAATTTGTACTTAAAATGAAAACGTATTCTAAAGAAACATAATTAAATACCTCAGCCAACCAGAAGCAATCTGTTTGCAACGTACTCCTCTTAAAGCTACTGCGATGAACTTTAGCATATTTTAATTATGAGAGTCCCATATTGCTGATGACTGTACTGTTGTACAATAGCACACCATGTAATGGAAACAGGAAATGTATATGAAAGCTCCATATTCATAAGATAAATCATGGCTTTATCATGCGTACTTACGTATGGGTTCTTGGAAATGCGGGTAGGATGTATAATGACAATATTACGAAGAGGCTTCCTGTTTCATATGAATTTGAACACTCTCCCATAGCTTGAGAACATCAGACAGTAACACACAATTTTAGTGGGAGCTGTAAGGAAATATATTTTGCTATTGGGTTGCTTTTCCTAAGGTTGCTTTAATTTCAGGCACATGCCTTCTTGTTTTTCAACAACCAAGTCTTCAAAGGAGAATGCTTGCATCTCACATTTGAAAAACATCAGCATTTCTAGATGCCAGTCAGAAGCCTTCACAATTTATCCCAGCTGGATATAGCTTTGATTTCTTCACAAGAGAGACCTCAATTTTCCCCTAATGAGGTAAAGATAACTCAGGGGGAGGGGCGGGGGGGAGTGGAGGAAGAGGAAGAAAAATAATAAACTGCTTCCTCCCAGAATACAAAAATGCCCTGAGAATTTAGTGGACTCTAAGGCATGAATTCTTTAACAGATTGCTTCTGAAGGCTTTCAAACTTTTATCTGTGCTTTTAATTGTTAATTCCAAAAGCGACCAAGAAAATAGCCTAATATACACACTGAACACTCAACAACTGTACGGTTATCTTATACGACTAAATCCTGATCCCAAAGTAAACTCAAACAGCAGTTTAAAAGTACTGCAATCCCACTTTATGCAATTTACACCACTCTGGTAAATGGTCTTATGTAAAACTCTGGTGCGCAATTTTGGAGCTTGTAATTCACTGAAAATTGGTGAAGTTGGTGAAGTTTGAAATCTTAAATTTGGTATTGTACTGCTGTAGAAAACAAAAAAATAAATCCCTGTTTTATTTATATTTGCTATTGCTTTTTGGATTGCATTAAACATTGAACAAAGCAAGTTTTGGTGCTCATCAGAGATGAGAGAGGGACCATTTTCTTATTTCCATTGCACTTTGGACAAGTTTATCGAGCAATTTTTGGCATATGTTTATAGAAAGTTCAAATGCATCAACAAAATATTTATTGAAAAGAGCACCTGCTTCACTGGTCAGTAGTTACAGCAGCTTCATCCAGTGAGACTGCTTGATATACTAGAATTTCATGTTGTAAGTCCTCAAAGAACTGAGATGGGATTGCACGAATATTTCACATAAGATTCTTTACCAGCAGAGAGGTTCTTCCTTTTTCATTTTGTTAGCCTCCACTAATTGAAGAAATGATGCCTGGTTAATGTTCAGTTTGATAAACTGATGTGCCACCAGAGAATTTCACATCACCTAAAAAAGAAACCCTGCACATTCTACAAATCAGAAATACTGGAAATAATTAGCAGACCTAGCAGCAACTTTGGCAATAGAGACAAAATGTATGGCCTTTGATCAATAAAACTATTCATCAGAACTGGGAACAGAGACGTGACTTGAAACTTGGCAAGGGTATCAAAAGTTACAGGAAGAAGGCAAGAGAAGGGGTTGTGGGAATAATAAATTAGCCATGATAGAATGGTGGAGCAGGCTCAATGTGCTGAAAGGTCAGATTCCTCCCCTATGTCTTCATTTAATCTTTCCTGGTTATGATGAAAGGCCATTGTTTATCTCTCTTTTGTTTTGTTATTTTCCAGCTTTTTTGATTGAGAATTTGCAATGAAGAGGAGCCAAAACATTGAGTACAACAGGTCACATACAAATATTAAGTTCTTCATATTAAGCACATGTCGTGATATTGCATGCAGCCACAAGAAATCCCCAGGCCAGACATGTTAGTCACAAAGCTCTAGACAGCTGGATGGTAAGGCGGGCCATAAACAGTACAAATGAAAGAGGCCTTTGTCTTACTTTGATTGTCGTTCTTGCTGAAAAACTGGTGATCCTGCAACTTTTTAAAATCCACAAGAAAAAGGATTAAGTTAACTTTTTGGTGGAATACTTACCATTTTCATTCTTATGTCAGTTACGTTGCAAACAGTAGATATTCTACTCCACAAAACAAAGCACAGAAATTCAACTACGTACCTTGTTTCAGTTTGAAAGAATGAGTAAAACAAGCTATTACCTTTAGAATTGCTAACTGATATTGTTTTATGATGAAATGCATATTACTATGTTTCTTCAGATGACAAATTCAAGAGAAAATAATCCTTAAAACAAGATTGTTAGTCCAAAGATTATTTTTACTTTAATTTGAAAATGAATGATCATACTGCCTAATATTTTTGGAAGAAGTCTGAAATTATTCAGCCACATTCTCTACATTTAAGATGGATGGTGTTTTGTGGGGTGTAAGGCAAAACTAGCATCTTATGACACTGCAATGCACAAGGGATATTTAAAGGGATAAAATCCTTATAACCAAAGCTTCTGTTTTTCTAACAACCATACTGGACCGAGAACAATATGTGGTATTAACTGAACTGCATTTTGGGATTGCCCTCAATGTTTTAAAGCAGCCATTTAATGTTTGATTGGGAACCAGCAGATCAATGGGGTTGTTCAATATTATATAATATATAATATAATAATATAATATTGATATATTATATAAAGAGTATTGTAACATGAGAGAAAAGCAACTTAGAAACCTGTGACAGTGGCTTTTGGAACAATGGTGGAAGTATTTTTGCATCTGTTTTGATTCTAACCCTTCTCGGTTCATATCTATCAACTTAGGGGCTTTGAAAAGATGCCTCCTTATTAGGTATTGTGCTACAGTGACAGGTTGAAAGTTGGTGACAAGAATCCTAGTCTGGAAATTGAACTATGGCAGACAGGAATTGCCTGCCAATGTCTCACTGTGTGATCAGCAACATATATAGAACCATCGACACTGTGTCCAATTACATCTCATCATTTTGTACGGTTCTAGCAGTACATCAGACTGACTGGGTGTGTATTTAATCATTTTATTTGCCTAAGAAGATGGGTTGAAATGACATGAGTTAGCTACAAAACATTCTAGAAAGTGCATATTAAAAGATATCTGAGGTAGTTACTTTAAAACAGGCAATGGGTTAATATTTGTTCTGCATTTATACATGCTCAGTCATTTTTTGTTCAACAGCTACGGATGGTAAGCAAAAACCTTGGCTACCAATTTTACCTACTAATGAGAGCTGCAGAAATAACATTATGCTTATCCTAACTGACAGAAGGTAGATGTTATTTTTCTAACCGCTGCCTCCTGTTCACTGACCTTCAGGTTAAAATTGTTACAAAAACATGAGCAGGCAGCTT
Source organism: Mobula hypostoma (assembly GCF_963921235.1). Lineage (NCBI taxonomy): Eukaryota > Metazoa > Chordata > Chondrichthyes > Myliobatiformes > Myliobatidae > Mobula > Mobula hypostoma. The sequence goes on from NC_086109.1 coordinate 38,713,823, forward strand.
TCCAACTGTTCAAGCTGTGCTTTCAGAAACAAGCATTAGGAATTCATGGGAATAGTATCCAGTGCTAAATGTTGATGGTTTAAGCAGGTGGAACTTCAACGCAGGGGATACCCGAGGTACAAAATTATCACTGCAATGTAGCAGTGACTGTCCGTTATACTCAATTCGGAAATTTAGTTTGATTGAGTACCTAGATTAGACCGATATTGAAATTGTACTGCTAAAGATTGAGCTCCTTGGAGGTTCATGTTTTACTAGTCTCTAGAATGCCAGAATTTAATATGCAAGCAATTATTTCAATCCAAAATGGCTGTTAAATTATAAACTGTTCTTCCTTTCATCAAAACTTGATGTCTTCTGGAAAAATCAGAGATATAGTATAACCTTTAAATTACTATACAGGTTTCTAGACAAGTTAAAATGACACATACAAAATGCTAGAGGAACTCAGCAGGTCAAGCCATAGAAAGGATTAAACAGTCAGTGTTTCAGGCTGAGACCCTTCATCAGAATCTAAAGTTAAATTAAATGTGTTAGCGCTTGTTTTAAGGGAGCAGATGAAGGAACAGAAAGTAAGTGCGTTAAACACTTTGTTGTTACTTTTCATATTATAGAAAAGGTTTGTATCCTTGTATACAATTTGTTATGTGTTTTTTGATGTGGTCTTTGGAATGACCACAGGTATCAAAGGTTTTAATATTCACTTCATGGTTATTGACAGATGTAACATAGGTGCTGTTGGCATTCTTTATGGCTCCTTAATGCACAGGTTATATATTATTAAACATCAAAGTTGCACATGATGGCTGAAGACAATGACTCATAACAAATCAGCCAATTGACTACAACATGCATTGCCAATGTGCACAGTAGTGTAGCCATAATTATGGGGTGTCATTGCCTAAAATAAGAAAAGGCCATGAACACTTCCATGCCCTCACGTTATTTCTAACTCCTGACGTTCAGCCAATGCATTAACCATAATGTCACAAGGCATAGGAGCAGAATTAATCCATTCAGCCCAATGAGTCTTCTCCACCATTCCATCATGGCTGAGTTGTTATCCCCCTTAACCCCATTCTCTTATCTTCTCCCCATTTCTTTTGACACCTAGATTAATCAAGAATCTATCGAACTCCACTTTAAATATACCCAATGCTTAGGCCTTCAGAGCTGTCAGTGGCAATGAATTCCACAGATTCACCACCATCTGGCTAAAGAAATGTTGCCTCATCTCTGTTCTAAATGGACATCCTTCAATTATGAAGTTGTGCCTCAGCATTACATCCAAGCTTTTGTATTCTAGTCCTTTTGAAATGAATGCTTAAACTTGGGTGTGGCTCAGTCTTTTGCAGGAAAATAATTAAAAAAACCTTTACCATGCATTTTTGTTCATTACTGTATTTGATTGCAATATTGTCTTTAGGAATAAACACTACAACATAAAGAAGAGATTTTGTTCAACTAGCCTTTTAACTTCAATATTCCAGAACATCCAAAGATGTTGAAGTTCTCTCTGCTCAAAATCAAAAACTTTGAGACAAGGTCATAACCCTATGAGTGTCAAATCTTTGTCTAAATAATTAGCTTTCAATTACAGTGGAGGAAATGTTTGCAGAACAGAACAGAATTTGGGAAGCACAGTTCAGCTTACTTATGATACCATATCACAATGGAGACAGGCTAACTCCTATTGACATCAATGGATCTGGGGTTAAGAGGGTAAACAGCTTTAAGTTCCTCGGCATCCACATCACCGAGGACCTCACGTGGTCTGTACACACCAGCTGTGTGGTGAAAAAAGCACAACAGCACCTCTTTCACCTCAGACGGTTGAGGAAGTTTGGTATAGGCCCCCAAATCCAAAGAACTCACTACAAGAGCCCAACTGAGAGCATCCTGACTGGCTGCATCATTGCCTAATATGGGAACTGTACCTCCCTTAATCGCAGGATTCTGCAGAGAGTGGTTCGGACAGCCCAGCACATCTGTAAACACAAAATACTCTGCAGATGCTGGGATCAAGGCAACACTCACAACACACTGGAGGAATTCAGCAGGTCGGGCAGTATCCGTGGAAACGATGAGTCGACGTTTCGGGCCGGAACCCTTCGTCAGGACTGTAGAGGGAAGGAGCAGAGGCCCTATAAAGAAGGTGGGGGAGGGTGGGAAGGAGAAGGCTGGTAGGTTCCAGGTGAAAAACCAGTAAGGGGAAGATAAAGGGGTGGGGGAGGGGAAGCAGGGAGGTGATAGGCAGGAAAGGTGAAGAAAGAATAGGGGAAAACACAATGGGTAGTAGAAGGAGGCGGGACCATGAGGAGGTGATAGGCAGCTGGGGGAGGGGGCAGAGTGAAAGAGGGATAGAGGAAGGGGGGGGGGAGGGAATTACCGGAAGTTGGAGAATTCTATGATCATACCAAGGGGCTGGAGACTACTTAGACGGTATATGAGGTGTTGCACCTCCAACCTGAGTTTAGCCTCATCATGGCAGTAGAGGAGGCCATGTATGGTCATATCTGAATAGCTTCTACAAGCCCACTGACTCTCATAACTACCACAACTATACCTCTTCCCACCCCGCCACATGCAAAAATGCCATTCCCTATTCCCAGTTCCTCCATCTCTGCCGCATCTGCTCCATTCAAGGACACCTCAAATGTCCTCTTTCTTTAAGGATCGTGGTTTCCCTTCTACTGTCATCAACGATGCCCTCACCCGCATCTCCTCCATTTCCCGCACTTCGGCCCTCACCCCATCCTCCCGCCACCACAACAGGGACACAGTTCCCCTTGTCCTCACCTACCACCCCACCAGCCTCCAGATCCAACACATTATCCTCCGCAACTTCCGCCACCTTCAACAGGACCCCACCACTAAGCACATCTTTCCCTCTCCACCCCTCTCCGCTTTCCACAGGGATCGGTCCCTCTGCGACTCCCTGATCCACACTGTCCCTCCCCACGGATCTCCCACCCGGCACTTAGCCCTGTAAGCGCAAGTGCTACACCTGTCCTACACCTCCTCTCTTGGCACTATTCAGGACCCCAAACAACCCTTCCAGGTGAGGCAACACTTCACTTGTGAGTCTGTTGGGGTCATCTATTGCATCCGGTGCTCCCGGTGTGGCCTCCTCTACATCAGTGAAACCCGACGCAGATTGGGGGACTGCTTCGTCGAGCACCTCCACTCCATCCGCCACAACAGACAGGTTCTCCCGGTAGCCACCCACTTCAACTCTGCTTCCCATTCCCATTCATATATGTCCATACATGACCTCCTCTACTGCCATGATGAGGCTAAACTCAGATTGGAGGAGCAGCACCTCATATACCGTCTAGGTAGTCTCCAGCCCCTTGGTACGAACATAGAATTCTCCAACTTCTGGTAATTCCCTCCCCCCCCTTCCTCTATCCCTATTTCACTCTGCCCCTCCCCCAGCTGCCTATCACCTCCCTCATGGTTCCGCCTCCTTCTACTACCCATTGTGTTTTCCCCTATTCTTTCTTCAACTTTCCTGCCTATCACCTCCCTGCTTCCCCTCCCCCACCTCTTTGTCTTTCCCCTTACTGGTTTTTCACCTGGAACCTACCAGCCTTCTCCTTCCCACCCTCCCCCCACCTTCTTTATAGGGCCTCTGCCCCTTCCCTCTTCAGTCCTGATGAAGGGTTCCGGCCCGAAATGTCGACTCATCGTTTCCACGGATGCTGCCGACCTGCTGAGTTCCTCCAGCACATCTGTAGTTGTGAACTTCCCATGATTCAGGACATTTACAAAGACATGTGTGAAAAAAAGGGCCTGAAGAGTCACTGGGGACCCGAGTCACCCCAACCACAAACTGTTCCAGCTGCTATCGCCCGGAAACAGGCCAACAGGCTCCGGAATAGTTTCTCCCACCAAGCCATCAGACTGATTAACTCACACTGATCTGAGTGTATTTCTGTTACATTGACTGTTCTATTTGTTATAAATTACTATGATTACACATTTAGATGGGACGGAGATGTAATGTAAAGATTTTTACTCCTCATGTATGTGAAGGATGTAAGTCAAGAAATAAAGTCAATTGAATTCAATATTCTGTGCTTTGCATGTGCCCCTTTCATTATTGGAATACATCTTTTTATCACTTCATTAAAGTTTATTGCTTTAGGCAGCTAATAAATAATTGATCAATGGACACAAAATTAAAACATGGGTAAAGTGCTGTGTGTTTAACATATCATACACAACGATATTGATGCACATTTAATTGAAATCAGTGCCACGTTATAAGTGTTAGATATTTACATTTAGACATTTACATAACACTCATACAAAGACCTGGTTTGATGTGAGCATTTGCTTTGGAATGGGGGAGGAAACCACTTTGATCACAGGAGAATGTGAGGACGCCATCCAGATGGTATGGGAGATATGTTGCAAGTCTGGGTCAGTGGAGCTATAAGGCAGCAGCTCTAATTCTGGCACAGTTCTTAAAGCTGCTCTTGTATGACTTGGGCCAAGTATCCTGCTGATCAGGACACACACACATGCAAATTGCAGTAGCCGCTTATCATAAAGCTATCAATATTCAGTTGTTTTCTCATGGACCCCCTTGGTTGCACTCAGCAGCTTCTTTATTAGGTACACCTGTAAACCTGCTCATTAATGAAAAATTCTAGTCAGCCAATCATGTGGTAGTAGCTCAATGCATAAAAGCATGCTGACTTGGTCAAGAGGTTCAGTTGTGTTCAGACCAAAAATCAGAATGGGGAAGAAATGTGATCTAAGTGACTTTGAGTGTGGAATTATTGTTGATGGGAGAGGGGGGTGATTTGGGTATCTCAGAAACTGCTAACCTCCTAGGATTTTCACAGGTAACAGCCTCTGGAGTCTACGGGGAATGGTGCGGGAAACGAAAAGCAAGATCCAGTGAGTGCCAGCTCTGTGGGCAAAAATGGCTTGCTAATGAGACAGACAAGAAAATCTGCAGATGCTGCAGATCTAAGCAATACTAAATGCTGGAGGAACTCCACAGGCTGGGCAACAACTATTGAAAAGAGTAAGCGGTTGACATTTCAGGCTGAGATCCTTCATCAGGACTGGAAAAAATGATAAGTTAAAGCAAGAAGGTGGGGGGGGGGGACGTTCAGGAAGAAATACAATATGGTAGGTGATAGGTAAACTGAGAGGGGAGAGGGGTGAAGTAAAGATCTAGGAAGTTGATAGGTGAAAGAGATGAGGGGCTGGAGAAGGAAGGATCTGGATGAAAAAGATACAGGGCAGATACTCTCTTCTCCAGCCCTTTATCTCTTTCACCTATCGATTTTGCAGCTCTTTCACCTCTTCACAGCCATCTGTGGCAATAGATTCCACAGATCCACCACCCTCTGGCACCCTCCTTCTAAACTCCAGCAAGTATAGGCCCAGAACCATCAAATGGCCCTCACCCATTAACCCTTTCATTCTCAGGATAATTCTTATGAACTTCCTTTTGACCCTCTCCAGTGCCAACATATCCTTTCCTAGCTAAGCGACACAAAACTACTCATGTTAGGAGTTTGAAAAGATTTAGTATGTCACCAAAAACTTTAACACACTTCTATAGGTGTACAGTAGAGGGCATTTGAACTGGTTTGTTACAGTCTGATATGGAGGTGTCAACACACTGAATTGTAAGAGGATACTGAGGGTTCTAGGCTCAGTCAGCACCATCATAGGTACAGCAGTCCCCACCAGAGGATACCTTCAAGAGGCAACACCTCAAGATGTGGTATCCATCGTTAAGAACCCAATCACACAGTACATGCCCTTTTCTCATTACTTTCATCAGGGAGGAAGCACAGGAGCCTGAAGACTCACACTCAATGATTCAGAAATATCTTCTTCCTCCTTCACCACCATCAGGTTTCTGAATGATCTGACAAACCCATTAATAGTCTCATTATTCCTTTTGTACTATTTGTACTAGTTATTTTGTAATTTATAGTATTTTGTCTTTGCACTGTACTGCTGCAAAACAATAAACTTCATGTCATATGAAGTTTTACAATGAAAAAAAATTTGATTCGAATTATTACTTTGGAAACCATAAGATTTTAAAGAATTTTGTACTTGGGGTTAAACTTTTTGTTTCAATAGCTTGGCTACCTCCACAATCTGTAGCTTTATTCTAATCACCATTTTGAAATGCAATAGGTTTAATAAATTTGCAAGTAAGCAGATCACACAAAATGCTGGGCCAAAATGTCAACTGTACTTTTTTTCCATAGATGCTGCCTGGCCTGCTGAGTTCCTGCAGCATTTTGAGTTGTGTCGCTCGGATTTCCAGCACCTGCAGATTTTCTCTTGTTTGTCAGTTGCATTTCACAGAGTCTTAGAGCACTACAGCACAGAATCAAGCCCTTCAGCCCATCTAGTACATTCCAAAATATTATTCTGTATAGTTCCATTGATCTGAACCTAGACAACAACCTTCTATACCCTTCCCATCAAAGTATCTATCCAAATTTCTTTATTGTAAAAATCAAACCCTCATCCACCAGTTTTGCTGACAGTCCATTCCACACTGTCACAACACTCTGAGTGAAGAAGTTTCCCTTAATGTTCCCCTTAAACATTTCCATTTTCACCTTTAATCCATGACCTCTTGTTCTAGTCTCATCCAACCCCAGTGGAAAGGTTTGCTTGCATTTTTATTTTGTATGCCAAACTCTGCCAGAGCCTTGGCGAATACTTTTTCAAATGGTTGTCTTGGAGGAAAGATTCTGTGAGTGGTCCCCCATGCCCTTCTCACAGCGCAGTTTTTTTTTACGAGGCTGAGTTGCGAGCTCAACACTCAACCTGGCGTGGATGGGAAGCGTGCCAGGGAGTGGCCCAACTAGGTTCGAACTCGGAACCCTTCATTCCGGAGTCCAGCACTGATGTCACTGCTCCACCAGCCAGCTGCTTGCATATACACCTCAAAATTTGTTTACTTTTGTCAAATCTCCCGTCATTCTCCTACCCTCCAGGGAATAAAGTGCTAATCTATTCAATATTTCCCTTTAATTTAGGTCGGTAGGTCGTCAAGTCCTGCCAACATCCTTGTAAATTTTCTCTGTACCTTTTCAATCTTATTGATATCTCTTGTGTAGGTAGATGACTAGCACTGCACACAATACTCCAAATTAGGCCTCAGCAATGTTTTATACAACTTATACATAAATCTCAACTCCTGTACTCAACAGTTTGTTTTACGAAAGCCAATGAGAAGAAAGCTATCTTTAAAAATCTTTCATGATTCTTTTTGTAACTATAACACTCTGCTCCACCAAGATGTATATGGCGGCTCATGCTATGACTGCCAGACAGGTTGACACCTGCCAGCAAATTACATCAGAAAAATACGTTCATGGATAAAGGTTGCTAGATCATGATGGATAGCGTTTTTTCCACAATTAGTGATTAGCATTGTGACTTCACCACTGAGCCCAAATCTAGGTGAGTGCATCAACTTGCCTAAAGGTTAGAAATCTTGTTGGTTGTCTGTTTTCTTGGGATACACTTTTACAGTAACCTTTAGCAAGTGAAGTGATAAGAGTGAATTAAACTATGATATGCATGCTTTTGTTCAAGTTTCGTTAGTAAAACTCATCAATTGTCAAGTCAGAATGTTGAAGAATTGGTGGGAAGGTGGACTTCTGCTTCTTCTCTGTCTTGTTTTACAGCGGTTGGCACCCAGTTTAATGTTGCATTATTGCCACCTTCTGCTCTGGAGTGTGCATTAGATTTACAGTCTAAATCCCTTCACCCAATCATACACACACACACACATACCCTAACCTACACTTTATCCTCCCATCTTTGGCCATCCTAGTACCCTATTCCTGCTTATCCATCATATCCAATAAAAAAAACCCTGTATCCCTTAAGAAAGCTAAAAATACCCTGACCTGTGCTCTCTCACCCATGCCCAGCAACCCTATTAGTGTGAATTCCTGCACCCTCAATTCCCTTAGATTGATTATCATCATCTATATCTGTATCCTATACTTCCTGCAACTCAGAACTACATGTTCTACTGACTCCTCTTCCTGACGTTCCTCACACAATCCTGTCTGGTGTTTCCCTATCATTTTCAGTGTTTTGTTTAATGCACAGTGCCCCAGCCTTAACCTAGTCCACACAGTTTCCTCTCTTTTGTATCCGCTCAGTCTGTCAGTCAGTGGGTGCCGTCCCAAATCCGGGGTTGGCAGCTATGCACCTCCGTCTTCTTTGATCTTGCAATAGCACCGAGTACAGCCTCTCCTCCAGTTTGTCCTCGCTGGCCGCCGCCCCCGCCAAATTTGAGCCTGAGGCCGGATCGGCCCCCAGCCACAGACACTTCTTCGAGCTCGGCCCTTCCTCAGGCAGAGTCCTTGGGCAGGTCCAGGCACACGGTGCAGCGCCCAAGTTCATCATGTCTCTTCTGACTAAGTGCATAGCATACAATTCGTAGATACATAGTGAGGCTTTAATCTCTTCCATGGAAGATGGCCTTTGGTTCACAAGGAGCTCTTCCACCCTTTGTCAGGTTTTGTTTTTTTTAGTCCTGCTGGGTGTCCTCACACCCTCCTGTATCCACTACCTACCCTAGTACCTTTTGTATTTGATATAAATGCCTTCCTTTCCCCTCCCTGTCCCATCTTTCTTGCCACATTTGGTTGATTTTCTTCCCAGATTACACACTTAACCTCTGCTTTACTGACACTAATGTGCATTTCTATATTTTCTTTCTTTAACGACCTCTTTAGGAAGGTGGATTTAAGACCCAGGATCAGACAAGGTGGTAATAAATTAAAAGCCATCCGTAAAGTCTACTGTTGGTATTAATTTTGTTATTTTGTAATGTTTTGAAATAACGTTCAATCAACCGTGCATTGGGCATAACAGATTTGTGCTTAACTAGCAAAGAGTAAATATTAATAATATTCACATGAAAACCTTCACATTACATACTATTTATAATGATGAGTCACTGGAGGAAAAAGAACCTTGTTTTTTGGAAATAACTTGCACTGTTACACTTGTTATTGCCTAATCACACTTTTGGCACCCACCTGTGTGATGTCATGTTCCCTTGAAGTTGAGCCAAGCATTATGCATTCCCATGGGATCAGATTTTAGCAATAGCCAATCAGGTTAAGGTCCACCCAAGCCTTGGGATACATGCTGTGTTGCTGTAGAAAAGTTGTCCATAATGTACAAAGAATACATAATATATAAAATACGTAAATAAGCAGACAATTTTCTGCTCAAACATAATTGGAAAGTATGTTATGGATCATAAAAGGAATTAGCTTCAACTTTACGAGGTATCTAACAAGTGTTTATCAAAATCACCTGGAGGGAGCTTTGGCACAACGGGCCTAGGCAGAAACGGGCGAGGCAAAGTAGGTTTGGTTTTCAATTTTTCCTGTTATTTGAGGAAAGAGGGAAGTATGAGTGTGAGGGCAGCTTGTTGTTCTCGGTGTCGGATGTGGGAGATCCTGGAGTCTCCAAGCCTCCCGGACGTCCACATCTGCACCAGGTGCGCTGAGCTGCAGCTCCTAAGGGACCGTGTTAGAGAACTGGAGCTGCAGCTCGATGACCTTCGTTTGGTCAGGGAGAGTGAAGAGCTGATAGAGAGAAGTTACAGGCAGGTGGTCACACCGGGGACACAGGAGGCGGACAACTGGGTCATGGTTAGGAGGGGGAAGGGGAAGTGTCAGGTACTAGAGAGTACCCCAGTGGCTGTGCCCCTTGACAATAAGGTGGGGGTGGTGACAGCTTACCTGGGGGAAGTAACAGTGCCCGTGCCTCCGGCACAGAGTCCGGCCCTGTAGCTCAGAAGGGTAGGGAAAGGAAGAGGAGGGCAGTAATAATAGGGGACTCGATAGCTAGGGGGTCAGATAGGCGATTCTGTGGACGCAGTCAGGAGACCCGGATGGTAGTTTGCCTCCCTGGTGCCAGGGTCTGGGATGTTTCTGATCGCATCCAAGATATCCGGAAGTGGGAGGGTGAGGAGCCAGAGGTCATGGTACGTATAGGTACCAATGACATAGGTAGGAAAAGGGAAGAGGTCCTGAAAGGAGAATATAGGGAGTTAGGAAGGGAGTTGAGAAGAAGGACCGTAAAGGTAGTAATCTCACAATTACTGCCTGTGCCACGGGACAGTGAGAGTGGAATGAGGTGGAGGATAAATGCGTGGCTGAGGGATTGGAGCAGGGATTCAAGTTTTTTGATCATTGGGACCTCTATTGGCACAGGTGTGACCTGTACAAAAAGGATGGGTTGCACTTGAATCCTAGAGGGACAAATATACTGGCTACCAGGGGGACTTTAAACTAGAATCGTTTGGGGAGTGGGAATCAAATTGAAGAGATGAGGAGAGGGGAGGTTGGTTCACAGGTAGAGAGAGCTGGTAGACAGTGTGTGAGGGAGGATGGGCAGGGGACAGAGAACGGGAGCACTCAGACCGAAGATGTAGGGGAGAAGGAAGAAAAAGATAACAAAGTTGTTTGCACCATTAGGGATAAACAGAGAGTAAGAGGTGGAGAGTTTCTTAAATGCATCTATTTTAATGCTAGGAGCATTGTAAGGAAGGTGGATGAGCTTAGAGCATGGATTGATACCTGGAAATATGATGTTGTAGCTATTAGTGAAACATGGTTGCAGGAGGGGTATGATTGGCAATTAAATATTCCTGGATTTCATTGCTTCAGGTGTGATAGAATCAGAGGGGCAAGAGGGGGAGGTGTTGCATTGCTTGTCAGAGAAAATATTACAGCGGTGCTTTGGCAGGATAGATTAGAGGACTCGTCTAGGGAGGCTATTTGGGTGGAATTGAGGAATGGGAAAGGTGTAGTAACACTTATAGGAGTGTATTATAGACCACCTAATGGGGAGCAAGAATTGGAGGAGCAAATTTCTAAGGAGGTAGCAGATATTTGTACTAAGCACAGGGTTGTGATTGTGGGAGATTTTAATTTTCCAAACACAGACTGGGAAACCCATTCTGTAAAAGTGCTGGATGGTTTGGAGTTTGTAAAATGTGTGCAAGATAGATTTTTGCAGCAATACATAGAGGTACCAACTAGAGAAGGGGCAGTGTTGGATCTCCTGTTAGGGAATGAGTTAGGTCAGGTGACAGAGGTATGTGTTGGGGAGCACTTCGGGTCCAGTGATCACAATGCCATTAGTTTCAATATAATTATGGAGAAGGATAGGACTGGACCCAGGGTTGAGATTTTTGATTGGAGAAAGGCTAACTTTGAGGAGATACGAAAAGATTTAGAAGGAGTGGATTGGGACAATTTATTTTATGGGAAGGACGTAATAGAGAAATAGAGGTCATTTAAAGGCGAAATTTTGAGGGTACAGAATCTAGAATGTTGCCTGGGTTTCATCTCCTAAGTTACAGAGAAAGGTTGAACAAGCTGGGTCTTTATTCTTTGGAGCTTAGAAGGTTGAGGGGGGACTTGATTGAGGTGTTTGAAATTATGAGGGGGATAGATAGAGTTGACATGGATAGGCTTTTTCCATCGAGAGTGGGGGAGATTCAAACAAGAGGGCATGAGTTGAGAGTTAAAGGGCAAAAGTTTAGGGGTAACATGTGGGGGGAACTTCTTTACTCAGAAAGTGGTAGCTGTGTGGAATGAGCTTCTGGCAGAAGTGGTTGAGGCAGGTTCGATGTTGTCATTTGAAGTTAAATTAGATAACTATATGAACAGGAAAGGAATGGAGGGCTATGGGCTGAGTGCAGGTCGGTGGGACTAAGTGAGAGTAAGAGTTCGGCATCGACTAGAAGGGCCGAGATGACCTGTTTCCGTGCTGTAATTGTTAAATAGTTATATGGTTATATGGGAGTCACTGCTCAGGTAGAGTGCTTGACAAAGCCACTCTACCTGAATAGGCAATATCAGATTAACAAGAGCTCCAGGAATCGTAGTTCAGAAGGTGGGGCCAGGGTCCCATTCAGTGTTCAATAGTTCAACTTAATATCAGAGAATATATACAGTATACAGTCTGAATGTCATTTTCCACTAGAATCCAGAAACAATGAGAAAATAATTTCAATATACAGTACTTGGGAAGCTCAATTAGATGACCTACCATTACTGTACATTAACTCAATTTGTAGTATCTAAAATCTGTAGATGGACATTCACACAATCCATATGGAATGCCTGTGATCTGCATGTGAAAGTTCAGATGCAGAATATAGCACATTCAATAATATGGCTCCACCACCAAGGTAGGTGACATTGGCAAATAATTTCTTTAACAAAACGAAATAATAGAAGATCTCTCCTGATCCAGAAGCGTTCATGTAAAGAGAAAATTAATCAAAAGCTTGGGTCAATGACTCTTTACTAGGGTCCTGGTACCTGACCTGAAACATTGACTAGCTATAAACATAAGAGATTCTGCAGATAGAAAGATAGAAACATAGAAAACCTACAGCAGAATACAGGCCCTTTGGCCCACAAAGCTGTGCCAAACATGTCCTTACTTGAGAAATTACCCAGGGTTACCCATAGTCCTCTATTTTTCTGAGCTCCATATACCTGTCCAGGAGTCTATATAGTTTCCATGTGTTTTAGCCATGATCTTATTGGAGAAACTTGTTTTCTATCCCTTCTGCTGTGCTATGCGTACTTCTCCAACAAGCCTTAAATGAGCCTTTCTCATCAAACAGTTTTCAGAAAATCTATTTACAAAATATCTGCATAATACTGTTATCTTTTCAGGCAATCATGGCTTATTCCAAATACCACCACTAAAATCTCTGACAATATTGCAATAATCAATGATGATGCAATTTAAATGATTTTTAAGTTTATTTCATTATTATAATTGAGTTTAACTGCACCATAAATATATTGCATGAATGAAAGTTTTAGAACATCAATTATCCAACGTCAGTTAGAAATTCTGCATGTTATAAGAGAATAGGAAAGAACATTGATGTGGCACCCGATTATATTCTCTCCCTTATTTATTTCTTTATATCATTCTGTACATTTTCCGGTTTTTTTTAGAATAATTCCTTTTTTACGCTTTTCTCTTATATATTCTGTTCTACACATTTCACTTCCACAAACATTCATAAACAAAGCATGCAAAGCATTTCACAAAAAGTGCTGGTGGAACGCAGCAGGCCAGGCAACATCTATAGAAGAAGTGCAGTCGACGATTCCTGAGGAAGGGTTTCGGCCTGAAACGTCGACTGTACTTCTTCCTATAGATGCTGCCTGGCCTGTTGTGTTTCACCAGCATTTTCTGTGTGTTGTTTGAACTTCCAGTATCTGCAGATTTCCTCGTGTTTGCACATGCAAAGCATTTATTCTATTTTCCCTGTATCTTAATCACACACAATTAAACTTGCTCCTGTATTTCCCAAGTTGCTTTTTATCATGCTTCTCATTAATAATCCTTCATTTGGTTTATAACATACAATGGATATTATGAAATACATTTTCTGGGAATAAATTTGTGAAACCAGTTTACCTTGTCAATGACTGCAGGCTAAAGAATATTGACTGAGGTTTTAAATATCAAGGTGTAATTATCTACTGGAGAAGTGTTCACTATTATTTCAACAACAATGGATATCTGAAACATAGATACATGTGGTACTTCAATGGAATTTCAATTTCATTACCTTTTGTACAGAATCAGCTTTGTTCTCCCAGAGGCTCCGTTTACTAGCTACATCACCTGGTCGAATATCCTAAAAACAAAAATAATACCTTTTTTATCTTGTGGAACCAGTGCACAAAGACTTCGCTTTATTATTATTGGGAGAACAAAATTACTCATTATTAATGAATTAAAACCATAAGTTATAGGAACAAAATTAGGTCATTCAGCCCATTGAATCTTCTCCACAATTCCATCATGGTTGGATATTATCCCTCTCAATCTTTTTCTCTTGCCTTCTCCCTGCAACCTTCAATGCCCTTACTAAGCAACAAACTATCAACCTCCACTTTAAGTATACTCAATGACATGGCCTCCACAGCTATCCGTAGCAATGAATTCCACATATTCACCGATCTCTGGCTAAAGAAATTCGTTCTCATCTCTTTTCTAGGAGGATGTTTTTCTATTCTGTGCCCTCTGATTCTAGGGGTCCTCCACTATAGGGAACATCCTGCCCACATTCACTTCTTCTAGACCTTTCATTATTCAATAGATTTCAATGAGAACCGCACACCCCGCCCCCCCCCCGCCGCCACAATTCTTCTGAGTTACAGCAAATACAGGCCCAGAACCATCAAATGTTCCTTATACATTAACCCTTTAATACCTGGGATAATTCTCGTGAACCTCCTCTGGACCCTCTCCAATCCTTTCTTAGATAAGGGGCCCAAAAACAATCACAATATTCCAAGTGTAGTCCAACCAATGCCTTATAGCCTCAGTAGAATTCATATTTGATGTTCTACTGCATCTGTGGATAGTGAAGCAGACTTACCTTTTCAAGGTCCAAGACCTTCCACTACAGCTGAACAGAAGGCAGCAGAAGTTTGTCAATCTGTGGGGTTGCAAGCCTCACACGCTGATTTCACTTCATTTTCAGTTTTGCCAATATGTCTCTGACCTGAAACACTGACTCTTTCTCTCATCAATATTGGCCTGACCTGCTGAGTGTTTCCAGCATTTGTTTTACATATCCCTCATCTGCAGTTCTATTTTTTAAATCTTTCCTTATGTATTAAGCTGCCTTTTAAACTTTTCCAGGAGATTTAGCATGTGAAAATTTGTGGTTACAGGCAGATGTTTTGTTTCGTAGCTTCAGATTCCAATTAGTTTTTTTCTCACTGAAGCAAATTTGGCACTTGAAAAACTCAATGCCTATTTCTCTTTTCAGCACACTTCCCACCATCTCGGTCCAGGGCTATGTCTTTCTCTTCCCAGGCCGGACGCGGATCATGGTGTGTTGTGTTCTGCATGGATGACACTGTGGCCCAAAAGAGCCATGAGGATCTAGGTCACCGGTGTCAGTGGTCTGGTCAGTCTAGAAATCGAAGGGAAAAGGTCAAAGTCCTGGGGTGAAGTCCAAATTTGGAGGCCTGACGTCTGCGAGTCTGAGAATCCGGGGATGAGAACTGGAGGCCTGGAGGCAGACTGTCCTCGGGTTTGAGGCCCAGCTCTGCATATGTGTGGGAGGGATGGGAAAAGGGCTTGTTTTGCTGTTATTGTTGATGTTATTTGTTGTTGTTCTGTGGAACATTATGGGCATGCTTCATTGGCTCCAGAAAGTGTGGTAACACTTGTGAGTTGCCCCTAGAACATCATTAGTGTGCTGGCTGTTAATGCAAACAATGTATTTCACTGTCTGTTTCAATGTACGTGAGATAAATAAATGTAAATCAGCTATATAAACTTCACCATCCCATTCATAATGAATCTTAAAGTATAACGCCATCAAAATGCAGGAGTTGCAGCTGTCTGTAGCGTATGTAATTGTATAAGAAAGTTGAATACAAATAATGTTCACTGCCTTCTTGCAAGAAATGGAAGTCAACATGGAACAATTCAGTCACCAACGTAGAACTACTGGAAAACTAGACTTGTAAATAAACTTCCATATTGTGGTCCCAATTGAAATAGTTTTTGGAATGTAATGAAATAAAATGGTGCTATATGGAGCTGTTAATTTGGTTCGGTAGTGAGGGAAGGAAGAACTTTCTCATGGGTCATCACGCCAAATGGCTTTAACTATCATTCCATTTCTGAAACTGCACTTCAGTTAATCTTTATGCTCTTTGATTTGTATGAAATCCTATTCCAATGATATAGATCTATGACAGGTTGTGCAACGTAAAGTACAACATGCTGCGATATGCTTCATTTCAAGGAGTAAGCAGTAATTTTTGTGCGTTTGCTGAATGCTGTGTGAGAAGAAATATGCAGAGGTGTCATAATATCTATTTAGTTTAGTTTATCATTGTTGCTGGATCAAAATCTCCACCACAGTAAAGATGAACAATTCAGGACTGCTTGAAAACAGTTTCCCTTGCATTATGTCAGCAGTGAAGCTTCCAGTAATCATATATTGCATATGTTTAACTCTTTCATTCCTTATCACAATATGGGAACAGGACCTTCAGGCCACCAGGTCCATATAAACTATCTACAATAATCCCATTTGCCACACCACCCCATAAACTACCCTGGATTCTCTTGCATAAGTCTTGCACCCTATAAACTACCCTATATTCACCTACACCTGGTGAGGGTGGGTGGCTATAACCTACCAGTGAGCACAGGTAGAGAAATCAGAGCATTCCGAAGAAGCAGTGTAGTCACAGGGAGGAGGGGGTCTCTCCGCACAGACAGAGGCACTATTCTTGTGCCATTCTAAATATTCTTTAAAAAAAACTCATGGGGAAAAGATTATCCTGGGAATTAGCAAACATTCGAGAAATAGAATACTTTCTGTTTTAAAGGACACCCAGTCAAAGGAAATTCATTGTTGCCCATAATGTTGTGGAGAAAGTCACTTGTCCTGACCCAATGGGGAGCAAAACTACAACCACATAGATCATAGACATAGGAGCAGAATTAGGCCACTCAGCCTATCAAGTCTGCTCCACCATTCCATCACGGCCAATTTATTATCCCTCTAAGTCCCATTCTCCTGTCTTTTCCCTAAAACCTTTGACCTCCTGACTATCCAGGAAGCTATCATCTTCCACGGTAAGCACACCCAGTGACTCGGCCTTCACAAACATCTGTGGCAATGAATTTCACAGCTTCACTACCCTCTTGCTAAAAAAAAATTCCTCCTCATCTCTGTTCTAAAGGGATGTCCTTCTATTTTGAGGTAGTGCTCTCTGGTCCTAGACTCCCTCACTACAGGAAACATGCTCTCGACAACCACACAATCTAGGCCTTTCAATATTCAACAGATTTCAAGTAGATCCCCCCTCAATCTACTAAACTCCAGCAAGTACAGGTCCAGAGCCATCAAACACTCCTCATACTTTAACCTTTCATTCCTGGGATCATTTGCATGAACCTCCTCTTGACAGTCTCCAATGCCAGCACATCTTTTCTTAGATAAGGGACAGAAAATTACTCACATTACTCCAAGTGCGGTCTGACCAATACCTTCTAAGGACTCCACATTATATCCTTGCTTTTATATTCTAGTCCTCTCAAAGTGAATGCTAACATTGTATTTGCCTCCCTTACCCTCGACTCAACTTGCAAGTTAACCTTGAGGGAATCCTAGACCATAAGATACAGGAGCAGAAATGTGCCATTCGGCCCATTGAGTCTGCTCCACCATTCAATCATGGGCTGATCCAATTCTTCCAGTCATCTCCACTCCTCTGCTTTCTCCCCATACCCTTTAATGCCCTGGCTAATCAATAACTTATCTATCACTGCCTTAAATGCACCCAATGATTTGGCCTCCACAGCCACTCATGGCAACAAATTCCACAGATTTATCACCCTCTGACTAAAGTAATTTCTCCTTATTTCTGTTCCAAATGAACGTTCTTCAATCCTGAAGTCCTGCATGCTTGTCCTAGACCCACTCAACCATGGGAAGTAACTTTACCATATCTAATCCGTTCAGGACGTTTAACATTCGGAATGTTTCTATGAGACAAATTCTCTCTCTTGAGGTCCAGTACTGGCCTGGTTTTCCCAATCCACTTCCATGTTAAAATCCCCAACGATTATCATGACATTGCCCTTCTGACGTGCCTTTTCTATCTCCTGCTATAATTTGTAATCCACATCCCAGCTGCTGCTTGGAGGCCTGTATACAACTGCCATTAGGTTCCTTTTACCCTTGCCATTTCTTAACTCAACCCATAGAGACTCTACACCTTCTGATTCTATGTCATTCCTTCTAATGATTTAATATTATTTCTTATACACATGGCCACACCACCCCCTCTGCTGACTAACTTATCTTTCCAATACACCGTATATCCTTGAACATTCAGCTCCCAATGGCAGCCACCCTTTAGCCAAGTTTCAGAGATGGCGACAATGTCATACTTGCTAATCTGTAGCTGAAATTCGAGGTTGTCCATTTTATTTCTTATGCTGTGTGCATTGAAATATAACACTTTCAGTCCAGTATTTCCTGCTTTCTGTTTTAAATGCACCATACGTCTATTGCCATGTAACGCATCCCACTGGCTGTGGTTATGCCTCATCTCCTGCCTATCCTTTCTATTATCTCTGTTGTATACTATTTTTGATTTATTTCTGTTTTCCCCTTCCACAGTCCTATCCAACGGCGGCGCTAAGGTGGTGCTAGCTGGTGCTATAGCCCCAGCGTAGCACCACCAAGAAATTTACTGAAATTTCACATACAAATTGCAGCTGCTTTACTTTCTCTGTATAGTTTTGAATACAGCTTGTTTCTCCAGTTGATCTACCGAAAAAGCACCCCTGATTACCATAGCACCCACGCAGCAATAAAGTTATAAACTCTGTCAGATCCACTCTACACTTCTGCTTATTCGTTCGTTGTCAATGTCTTGCCGTTGCTGTCCTCAGAACAGTTAAGCTGATCTAAGATCATTTAAGGTGGTGATGTCGCTCACTCACACTCTCACTAGTAGCAGCACTAACCTCAAAATTCCTTGATACAGCTCCAAAAGTAAATAAGGCTCTGTGGTTAAAAAGCTAGGGTGATACACTTCCTATTTTTGAGTAGCTACTGCCTATCAGGGAATTTGACACCTGGCTTTGTTTTTCCATTATAATTCTCTAAGAGTGAAGGCAAATATTAGTAGAATTTGCAAAAATTAATCACAGTGAGATTAGCCTAACCAGGCTGAAAAACAATAGCCTCAATTCACTCAAGAACAACCAGATTGTGCTAAATCTATTCCCATTGAACCATGTTATGTTGAGGGCCATCACTCAATCTGCTGTCTTTCTCCTCACTTCTTTCTGTGACTCCCTACAATCTCAAAGAAAATCTTTCATGTGGCTAGACTGTAGTATTATATGCTGAACTCAAGCTTATAGTTATCTCAGTTTTGAAACTAAGTTCATTCAGGCTGCTGCTGATCTCTTCCACATCTCAGTGCTACATTTGGAATGTCACACAAAATCCATACCAAGGTAGAAAGGACTCCATTTATTTTTCCTTCAAGTCCCAACTTCAAACAGTGTGGACATACTGTAGAAATTTGCCTGCATTTCCCAAATATTCCAAGACAGCCTCATGTCCTTACAAAGTCCTTCTTGGCAAGAGAACTTGGATACATATTTGCTGTGGCAGACCAGGTTGGCAATGCTAATTCTCCATCTAAACTTGCCCTTTGCCTGGTTAGTCCTTGCTCCTTGTCCTGTCCCTAATCTAATTTCCCCAGAAGTTCACACCCATTCTGCAGTTCTTGGGAGTTCACTGTTTACACACCCTAACAATAAAACAGTCGCTAGCTTGGCTGATCAAAACAATCTCTTCTGATGACATACTCTACTCTACTGGTTTATGACACATAAATTAAAAATTCTAGACACAGACAATCCAAGCAGTTTCACTTATTTTCACTCCACCCTTATGTTGGTTTGTAGACAGCCGAACAGCCCCGGAAGTCCTGAAGGACATGTTGCACCATTCTAAAATAATGCCAAGGTTAGTGGTAGCAGGCACACTACACCCTACACAGGCAGGTTTAAACTCTTAGTCTGGCTTTGCTTTTCAACTCTCCTCCCGTTCCTTAAGTTGCAACACTCCCTGTAGCTGGAAAAGGGTAGACTAACAGGAAGGATGAGATCTAGGTGGCTCTGTGGTTGAAGGAGTCACCTATTAATATAAAAGTGCTCTATCTGCTAATCTATTCCAGGCCACCAGAGAGAACTTTGAGCCAACCCTTTCATTTTGACCATACCTAGATGACTGACGTGTACTGTTGCTCCTCCAACACTTTAGCTCTCAGCCTGGATGGTACAACAATTCTCAATTCCCAAATAAGCCAACCCTGCTTAAGGGCAAGTACATTCCAGCCCTGTTAAAAATTGGAGTTTCTGCTGCACATTCCAGCCATTTTGGGTGGTCATGTAGACCTGAGACAGTGTGAGCTCTTTTCTGGTTTCCCTTTGTCAAGTAATGACCTCTCAAAAATCGATAGATTCTGGCATTGTTCCAAAGGACTGGAAAATTGCAAATGTCATTCCACTCTTTAAGAAAGGAGAAGAAAATAGAGGGCTATGGGTAACACCAGGTAATTTCTAAGGTAAGGACATGTTTTGCACACCTTTGTGGGCTGAAGGTCCTGTATTGTGCTTTAGGTTTTCTATGTTCTATGTTTCTAAAGGAGGACGGCAGAAGAGAGGAAATTATAGGCCTGTTAGCCTGACCTCAGCAGTTGGGAAGATTGCAGAGTTGATTCTTAAGGATTTGGTTTTGAGCTTCTTGGAGGCGCATGATAAAATAAGCCAAAGTCAGCATGTTGGAATTCTGCTGGAATTCTTTGAGGAAGTAACAATGAGGATCGACAAAGGAGAATCAGTGGCTGTTGTTTATTTGTTTTTTCTGAAGGCCTTTGACAAAATGCCGCAGATAGGATTGTTTTAACAAGATAAGAGCCCATGTTATTACA
This sequence comes from Mobula hypostoma, assembly GCF_963921235.1. Taxonomy (NCBI): domain Eukaryota; kingdom Metazoa; phylum Chordata; class Chondrichthyes; order Myliobatiformes; family Myliobatidae; genus Mobula; species Mobula hypostoma. Next base: position 38,734,396 of record NC_086109.1, read on the forward strand.
GGAAAAATACTAGCATGAATAGAGCATTGGCTGATTGACAGCTGTCAAAGAGTGGGAATAAGGGAGCCTTTTCTGATTGACTGCTAGTGACTAGTGGTGTTCCACAGAGATCAGTGTTTGGACCTCTTCTTTTACACAGTATATCACTGATTTGGATAAAGAAATTAATGGCTTTATGGCCAGGTTTATAGATGATACCAAGATAGCGGAGGGGCAGGTCGTGTTGAGAAAGCAGAGAGGGACTAAGAGAGATTGGGAGGGTCGGAAAAAAAGTTTCAGATGGTATACGGTATAAGGAAGTGTATAAGTCATGCACTTTGGTCGAAGAAATAAAAGCATAGACTCTTTTCTAAATGAGGAGAAAATTCAAAATTCTGAGCTGCAAAGGGACTTGGGAGTTCATGTGTAGGATTCCTTAAAGGTTAATTTGCAGACTGAGTCAGTGGTAAGGAAGGTAAATGCAATATTTGCATTCATTTTGAAATGTCTAGAATATAAAAGCAAGGTGGTAATGCTGAGGCTTTATACAACACTAGTGAGGCCTCAGATGGAGTATTGTGAGCAGTTCTGGGCCCCTTATTTAAGAAAGAATGCACTGACATTGGAGCAGGTTCAGAGGAGGCTCACGAGAATGATTCCAGGAATGAAAGGTTTATGGTATGAGAAGCAATTGATGGCTCTGGGTCTTTATTCACTGGAACTTATAGAAAACTGAGGGGAAGTCTCATTGAAACCTGTCAAATGTTGAAAGGTCGAGATAGAGGGGATGTGGAAAGAAGGTTTCCTGTAATGGGTGAGTCTAGGATTGGAGGGCACAGAATAGAGGGACATTGATTTAGAGTGGAGGTGAGAAGAAATTTCTTTAGTCAGAGGCTGGTGAATCTGCAAAATTTTGTTGCCACAGTTGTCTGTGGAGGCCTGGTCACTGGGTGTGCTTAAGGCAGAGGTTCAAAGGTTCTTGATTAGTTAGGGTGTGTACAGAGAGAAAGCAGGAGAATGGACTTGAGAGTGAAGTGGATCAGCCATGATGAAATGGTGCAGCGGACTCGATGGGTCAAAAGAACTAATTCTGCTCCTATGTCTTATGCTCTTATTTCTGCTGTAATAGGGAAACTTTCAATTTGAATTTGGGAGAATATGCCAAAATGAGTGTTATCTTTTGTGAATGTTTCAGGTATTTTTCTTTCCAGGGCTAAACAGAACAATCCATTAGCATTTCTGTGCTTAGTTACCCTCTTGAAGTTATCCTCTTGAATAAAATCATAAAATTGTATCCTCTAAGAAACAGAGCCCATATGTGCATTTGTGCCACTGCTGTTGGTATAACACCCTTCTGTGGATTGAAAATGGACATCAGTGGCTGCTATTCAATAATGAGGGTAAACTCTCTCACATACAAATACTGATTGAAATGTTTTATACTCCAAACAAGAATCATGGCCTCTCTGTCAATCTGTGTGTAATTTTTCTCAGCAGCAGTAAGGGAACGTGATGCAATGCCACTTCTATCATTCATAACATAAGACCATAAGATATAGGAGCAGAAGTAGGCCATTCGGCCCATCGAGTCTGCTCTGCTATTCAATCATGGGCTGATCCAATTCTTTCTGTCATCCCCACTCCCCTGCTTTCACCCCATACCCTTTGATGCCCTGGCTAATCAACAACCTATCTATCTCTGCCTTAAATACACACAGCGACTTGGCCTCCACAGCCACTCGTGGCAACAAATTCTGCAAATTTACCACCCTCTGACTAATATAATTTTTCCACCTCTGAGTTCCAAAAGGACATCCTCTAATCCTGAAGTCATGCCCTCTTGTCCTAGAATCCCCTACCATGGGAAATAACTTTGCCATATCTAATCTGTACAAGCCTTTTAATATTCGGAATGTTTCTGTGAGATCCCCCTTCATTTTCCTGAACTCCAGGGAATACAGTCCAAGAGCTGCCAGACATTCTTCGTACGGTAACCCTTTCATTTCTGGATGGTAACCTTTTCATTTCTTGATGTAATGTGACATGTCTACACCAATAACATAAGGTGAGCGGTCATAGGCAAGATTCACTGGACTGTATGGATTATAATGTGTGAGTACAGTGTCTGATATCACCATTTCATTTGCCTTTTGGAAAATCACTTCCATTGCCATTTCTTCCTGATCTGTAGTGATGAGTTCAAGGGGTGGAGCACAGTAGCCAGGTTTGGCAGGAACCTGCTATAGCAATTGACAAATCCTAAAAAAAGACCACAACTGTGACACATCCTTTGGTCTCAGGGCATCTACAACTGCTTGACTTTCTCAGCACACTTGTATCAACCTTGTGCGTCAATGGTGTGACCAAGCAAGTGATACTTGGTTTAAAGAATTCACACATGGTGCGTCATTCTCTGGCCATATAGCCTTCTAATATTTTTAACAATATATTGAGATTTTGGAGATGTTCCTTGTCAGCCTTGCTGGCAACAATGATATCATCTAGGTAACAGTGAGTGCCCAGGCAGCCTTGCAGCACCCGGTCCATAGCTTTCTCCCAGAGTGCAGGTGTAGATGCTATTCCAACAATAAGCGTATTATAGCGATAAAGCCCTTTGTGAGTATTTATGGTGAGAAACACTTTTACTCTTCTTTCAACTCCATCTGTAAGCTTCAACTAAGTCTTCCCAGAATGGATAAAAAGATATCCTTTGTCCTGGGCAGAGGACATTGATCTACTTTCACTGGGTTTATGGTGACCTTAAAGTCACCACAGATGCTGACGGACCCATCTTTCTTGGTGACTGGGTCCACTTATGTTGCCCATGGGATCCACCCAACTTGGGTGTAACACCTTCAATTAACACTACCTTTGATATGTTTGAGTTTTCCAGTGCCATTCTTGAACATCACTGAGGCACTATCCTGTACCTTTCTTAATTTGGTTTCAGTGGACTCTTTTGCAGGGGATGTGGCATGTAATTGGTGGGTGGACCTCCAATGAAGTTATAATTGTCTCAGCCAATCATGGCTCCACAATGCTGGTCCTCCTGATTTTGACACATGCAAGCTCAATGTGGCTTGTTGGTCATTTCACTATTAAGAATGTCATTCTCACAAGAGTTATCTTTTCTCCAGTTTAAGTTCTTAGTTGGATCGCTGCAGGCATCTTTGAAATGACGTTCACACTTATTTTGTGGAATGACTAAAACAAGTCAGTGTCAAATTCCTTTTTAATTAATTAGATTTTCACTTCTGGTGTAAGCCATATTGCTTGTCTCCTGTTAGTTTTCACAAAATATATCTTATCATTATCAAATTTTTCATCCTCAGCATGCTGATTAATGTTCTTATTGAAACTGCAACTTGACTTCTATCTTTTTCGTCTTCCCTATGCAGTAATTTATGTCTGGCAAACGTGCTCTTAGTATATGTCCAACTTTATTGCATTTTCTGCAACACACATCAAAGTTGCTGGTGAACGCAGCAGGCCAAGCAGCATCTATAGGAAGAGGTGCAGTGGACGTTTCAGGCCGAGACCCTTCGTCAGGACTAACTGAAGGAAGAGTGAGTAAGGGATTTGAAAGCTGGAGGGGGAGGGGGAGATGCAAAATGATAGGAGAAGACAGGAGGGGGAGGGATGGAGCCGAGAGCTGGACAGGTGATAGGCAGAAGGGGATACGAGAGGATCATGGGACAGGAGGTCCGGGAAGAAAGACGGGGGGGGGTGACCCAGAGGATGGGCAAGAGGTATATTCAGAGGGACAGAGGGAGAAAAAGGAGAGTGAGAGAAAGAATGTGTGCATAAAAAAGAGTAACAGATGGGGTACGAGGGGGAGGTGGGGCCTAGCGGAAGTTAGAGAAGTCAATGTTCATGCCATCAGGTTGGAGGCTACCCATACGGAATATAAGGTGTTGTTCCTCCAACCTGAGTGTGGCTTCATCTTTACAGTAGAGGAGGCCGTGGATAGACATGTCAGAATGGGAATGGGATGTGGAATTAAAATGTGTGGCCACTGGGAGATCCTGCTTTCTCTGGCGGACAGAGCGTAGATGTTCAGCAAAGCGGTCTCCCAGTCTGCGTCGGGTCTCACCAATATATAAAAGGCCACATCGGGAGCACCGGACGCAGTATATCACCCCAGTCGACTCACAGGTGAAGTGATGCCTCACTTGGAAGGACTGTTTGGGGCCCTGAATGGTGGTAAGGGAGGAAGTGTAAGGGCATGTGTAGCACTTGTTCCGCTTACACGGATAAGTGCCAGGAGGGAGATCAGTGGGGAGGGATGGGGGGGACGAATGGACAAGGGAGTTGTGTAGGGAGCGATCCCTGCGGAATGCAGAGAGAGGGGGGGAGGGAAAGATATGCTTAGTGGTGGGATCCCGTTGGAGGTGGCGGAAGTTTCTGTAAGTTTCACCTTTAAGTTTGCATTGGCCTGCTGTTTGTGAGCCCCTGCCACAATGGTAACACAATTTGTTCAACCAGGCAGGTTTCTGCTTAGGTGTTGAAATTTTGTTCCTGCTTACATTAATTCCTGACTGCAACTCAATTGCTTCTCTGGCTGCCGTTTCCACTGATACAGTGATTTCAACTGCTCTTTTAAATGTGAGTCGTGCTTCAGTTCGGAGGCCTTTTTGAATGCTTTATGTAAGATTCCACAAGCTAAACAATCTCTCCGTGCATCATTAAGCCCATCGGTGTACTGGCACTACAGAGATGTGCAAGACAAGTTTGTTTTTCTCCCCACATAGAGTGTCTAGAACATTCTGCCAGGGTAAGTGATAAAAGCAGAAACAAAGCAATATTTAAGAGGTATTTATACAGAAACATGAAATGCAGGGAATAGAGGGATACAGGTCATGAGAGGGCAGATGGGTTTATTTTGACTAGAATCATAAATGGTGCTGACATGGAGGGCAGAAGGGTCTGCTCAGGTCCTGTACTCTTTTATGTTTGCAGTACCAAATGGCCTTACCTGCAAAGTTCCTTTTTGTCATGTATGTAGAAATAGACCTTACAAAAATCATTGAAAGTGTAGGTCACCCCCAATGTAGGAGGCTTCTTAAATACCATTGGAAATTCCTGGCTTACAACTGAAACTGTGACAACTCCTCAAGAGTGTGTAATTGCCAGTTTCGTGGTCGTGGATTTCCCAATTGCACACAAACAATAAGAGAGAATTGCAAGTCTTCGATTTCTTTGACAGCATCAAACCAAAATCCAATTGTAAATCAAAGCTGTCACCTTCACACTCCATGTAATAGGCTGAAATGTCAGGTCCTCTTGGTATGCTTGTGAAGGTGCCCTCGACATCTCTGTTCCCTACATGAAAGCTTATTATGCCAGCTATCCCATGAGCTACAATGATTTTGGGTTTTTTTTAAAATTGAGCATAAGTAGTCAATGCTATGAGCAAATGCCCCAAATGCATTTTACATCTGGACCTGATTTCACCCCACACATGTGACCTGCCGACTACAATACAGCTTGTTACCTAAACAAACTTTACAACTCTCCCCCAAGTGGCTTGTTATCAAGTGGCAGCCCAATCAAGTGGAAAGCCAATTAAGACAGTCATATTTCCCAAAACAATAATACATGTTAAGTAACTTGCTAGAAGCTTGAGGCACGCAGGGGTGTGATCTGCAAAAACAACCGTAAATATATCAACTTATTCACACACTCTGTTAACCTATTCCCTTTTTATTATGCAGACTTTATTAAGGGTTTACTGCTCCATCTGGGTCGCTTATTCCACAAATGCAATGATACATAAATTTAAATGAATGTTTCACATTCTAAATAAGTACATATGATTGAAGTGAATAGTATTACTAGGTTGGATAAAATAAAATTCCAGAAAGCATTATATGTCATCAATTTGTTTGACTGAATGGCAAGTTTCAGTGCTGTGATTTCACAGTAATTCCTGATGTTCAATACTTCCATAACCTCTGAATTCCTCTTCTAGCCCTGCAACATGTCTGACTGGCGCTGCGTGTGGAGAAACAAATGGTCTGGATTGGAATAAAGGATTGAAAGGGGACATTGACTAATAAAGGAGATATGACAGACAGAATTCAGGCATAAGAAACAGAACTAAGAGAAGGTAAGAATTGGGATCATACTGGGGGAGAGAGGGGAATAAGCTTCAATTATATCCAGCCTTCAGATCCCATCTGAAATAACTCTGTACTCCATTTGGACACTATTACCAAAAGACGGACATGTGGTATTGGACTTCAACATACATTCATCAGAATGCTGTCAGCAAGTGAATTGTCAGATTCTAGGAAAGGGTTCTTTGACTTGGCCTGTATTTTCTTCAGTAGAGGGTGCTAGATGTCCTGACTGAGGTAATTAAAATGTTAACATTTTAAGGGGTTAGACATGGAGAAGCAACTACTTTTTGATGAAAAGCTCAAGGGCAAGGGAATATAATCTTAAATGTAGTGTTGTGCATCTTGGAAGCACTATATTGATGTAAAAGCTGATAAACCTTTGTAGCCTCCTCCCTTGACATGCACTGAACAATGGCACAAAAAAAAGCCTTGAAAACTGAGGTGGATAAGTGTGAGGTATTTTAGAAGCTATCAAGTTTCATTACGAAAAGATAGGAAAAACAGACAAGATATCGATAAACTACAATCAAAATCAGTATCAGTGTAGGTCTGAGTGAATGAATAGCTTTTTCATGTTAATGTTCAATCTTTAAAATCCTGAAAACAAATTCTGACTAAATCTTTACTCAGTTCTAATATCTTCAGCTTGCTCATAACACTTTTTCTATTGAGGAAAGTGCCATTTTCTATTGAGTAGTTTTGGATGTTTAATTATGTTAAAACCATTTCAAACACCAGTTCATAAATATTAAACACAGACTAAAAGGGTCAAAACCTCAAAGGGAAATAGAATCAATTCCATAAATTAGCCCAGTTCACTTTTGAGACTGAAAGTTTATACTATTACTTGATAATTTTACTGATGGTGACTGTAGGAGGTAGACTATTTCTGAGCAGTTGCAGGGTTACAACAAAGCTTAGTGGAAGAATCCTAAAAAGAAACATGGCTGGAAGTCCAAAATATTGCTTGCTAACTTTTCTTTCCCTCTCATAGTCTGCTTTGCCCTATGCTGTTTCCTAGTGTGAAAGAGAAATAGGATGCTTATATTCAAGCATATTTAATATGCAATTGTATCTACTTCGAGGTAATTAGTAATTCTGTGTCAATTCAATGCATTTTCAGTGCTACAATAGCCATTCCTACTGTACATAGTGTGTAAACATGAGTCATTCCATGTACACCTTAACTCACAAATTCGCACTGTACCTTTCTGGTCATTAGAAATCGAGAACTGCTATTTTGTGTGTCTTCTTTTTCAAACACACAGCGCTTGCTTGCAACACCTTCCAGTGGCCAGGACAGGTAATCTGAAGGGGATGACTTTGATTTGACGCTGTCACTTCTCTGTATGAAATATTAAATGAAATCCATTAACATGCCTTATATTTTAAATGCAACATGGAACATTCCTGACTTGAAATCTAGTATCAACTTTTACACATACTGAACTGTTGGTATATGATGATAACATTTTATCTGAAGACTTCCTGGTAGGAAAAATCTGTGGCCCAATTTAAGAGGGGAGGGCTGCAGATCAGAAAGGTGCTTGTAGGTTTAAGATTATTGGGACAACTTCAGGCCCTGTCCTTGGAAGTGTAGAGGATGGTCTGGAGATTAATTGAGGGGTATGCTAAGGGTCTGCTAACAGGAATTGGAGAAGAATGGACTATTACACAAATTAATAGCGGGGGATGTGGTTTGAGCCAAATGGTCCAAGTCAGGAGTGGATTGAGTCTAGCTGGGCTGGAAGACCAACGCAGGGAGGGGCTCACTGGTGGAGGCTTGTGATTATAGTAAGAGTAAACAAAATCACAGAGCTGCCTTCCTGGTATTCACTACACACTGTTGGACACATTCTGCTTGTGAGGCAGTATTTCAGTGAACCCAAAGGAAAATGACATGTAGTGAAAAACAAAAGTTGGTCTTCGATGTTCCACAAAACAATGCCAGCAACAGGTACCATATTCTCACACATGTTATGCAATTTATCCGACTACACAGATTGCTCAATTGCTCACCTCAATTGCCTTTGCATACTTCTCAAGTATGCCATCAATTTTTCCTGGTGAAGATCGGGCTGGAATCCTTAAACTGGCACTGTTCGGAGAGATCAGCATCACTAAATTAACACCCATTCATTAGTAAGCATAAAGAGCCAATTATAATTCATTAATATAATTCCCAGGTGGTATGACCTGATGCCATGAGACATCTTGGAGTGTCGAACTCATGGTGAGAATACCACAGAGACATGCTCTTGATTGTCTACCACAGAACATACATCTTAGTTGAAACTAACCTGGCATTTATTCAGGAAGTAACCAAGAATTGTGATTCAGGAGTCTGAAAGGCATGAATCTGTGCATATGATCTTTCTTTAATGTTGCATGCTTCTGTTCTGATATACCTTCCCTTTTAGTTAGTTCTTTGACTTTCATAAGGAACTTATGCAGAGCCAGTTGACAGTCTGTACCATGACCAAATAGAGAACCAATGCCAAATGTTCTTTCTGAATGTATTCTTGCATTACATTACTACCATGGATCAGCACAATTGTGGGATCAATAAAGAGGACCATTTGAGAGTCAATTGCATTGCAGTGAATCTACGAATACAGATGAGCTGACATCCAACTTCTTTCAGCAGCTCCCTCAGAATCATTACTCTTCCATGTCAAACACCACCAGCAAGATACACTTGAGTGCAGCAAAGGCATAAGATGTAATCACCAACAAGTGTACTTTAAGTTTTAAACACACAAGATTCTGCAGATGCTGGAAATCCAGAGCAACATACACAAAATGCTGGAGAAACTCAGTAGGTCAGATAGCATCTATGGAAATGAATAAACAGTGGACATTTCAGGCTGAGACACTTCATCAGGACTGGAAAGGAAGGGGACAGATGTGAGAATAAAAAGGTGGGGGGGAGGGGAAGGAGAAGATGGAAGGTAATAGGTGAAGCCAGGTGGGTGGAAAAGGTCAAGGGCCAGAGAAGAAGGAAACTAATGGGAGAAGAGAGTGGGCCATGGAAGAAAGGGAAGGATAAGGGGCACTGGGGAAAATGATAGGCAGCAGAGGTCAGAGGCCACAGTGGAGAATAGAAGAAAAGGTAAGGGGGAGTGGGGAAAAAATACCAGAAAGATGAATCAATGTTCATACTATCAGGTCGGAGGCTGTCTAGACAGAATATGAAATGTTTGCTCGACCACGTAAGAGTGGTCTCATCATGGCAGAAGAGGAGGCCATGGACTGCCTTATGGTCTATAGAAGAGTGTGATTGAGAGGGATAAAAAATCAGCCATGCTGGAATAGGAGAGCAGACTTGATGGTTCAAATAGCCTAATTCTGCTCCAATGTCTTATGGTCTTATGGCCCAACAGCTTGGAATGGGAATTGGGATAGGAATTAAAATGACTGGTTGTTGGGAAATTCCACTTCTGGCAGATGGAATGGAGGTTCTCAACAAAGTGAAGCCCCAGTTTATATCGGGTCGACCAATGTAGAAGAGGCCGCATCGGGAGCACTGGATACAATAGACAACCCCAATAGATTCACAGGTGAATTGTGGCCTCACTTGATATCTTTAACCTCTTACTTTATCAGCCTGCTTCAAGCAGGCTTAAATTATACCGGTGCCTAAGAAGAACTTCCTCAATGACTACCATCCAGAAGCACTTACATTCACTGGGATGTAGTGCTTTGACAAGTTGGTGATGACACTAATGAACTCCTGCCTGAGAAGTGACTTACATCCACTCCAAATTGTCTACCATCACAGCAGGTCAACTGCAGATGCCATTTCATTGGCTCTTCAATCAATCCTGGAACAGCTGGACGCTCGAATATGCATAGATAGCAATGATCTCCATTGACTACAGCTCAACATTCAATACTATCATCCCCTCAAAACTAAATAAGCTTCAAGTCCTTGCCCTCAATACCTCCCTGTGCAACTGGATCTTTAATTTCCTCACTTGTAGATTCCAATCATTTCAGATTGGCAACAACATCCTCCACAATCTCCATTAGCACAGGAGCACCATAAGGGTGAGTGCTTAGTCCCTTCTCTACTCGCTTTACACTTCTGACTATGTGGCTAACATCAGCTCCAATGCCACATTTAAGTTTGCTGATGACACCACTGTCATTGGTTGAATCAAATGTAATGATAAATCGGCGTATAAGATGAAGATTGAAAACCTGGCTGAGTGGTGCCACAACAACTTCTCACTGAGTGTCAGCAGGACCAAGGAGCTGATTATTGACTTCAGAAGGAGGAAACCGTAGGTCCATGAGCCAGTCCTCATTGGGGAAATCAAAGGTGGAGAGGATCAGCAACTTTAAATTCTTTATCTCTTCAGAGTTTCTGGTCTGGGTACAACAATAAGTGCCATTATAAAGAAAGGGGGCAGTGCCTCTAATTCCTTAGAAGTTTGTGTGGATTCAGCATGTCATCTAAAATGGTGACAAACTTCTATTGATGTGTGGTGGAGAGTATATTGACTGATTGCACCATGGTCTGGTATGGAAACACCAATGCCTTTTGAATGGAAAATCCTATAAAAAGTAGTGGATACAACCCAGTACATCACAGGTAAAGCCGTCCCTACCATTGAGCACATCTACATGGAGCGTTGTCACAGGAAAGCAGCATCCATCGCCAGGGACCACCACCACACCCAGGACATGCAGTTTTACCACAGCGGCCATCAGGAAGAAGCTACAGAAGTCTCAGGACTCACACCACCAGTTTCAGGAACAGGTATTACTCTTCAACCATCAGGCTCTTGAACCTGATAATTTCACACACCCTATCACTGTACTTTTCCCACTGAACTGGGTGCACTTTCAAGAAGTTTTCATCCCGTGTTCTCAACACTTATTGCTAATTCATTTATCATTATTATTTATTTTTCTCTCTTTTTGTAATTGTACAGTTTGTTGTTTCTTTCCACATTGGTTGTTTGTCCGTCCTGATGGGTGTGGCCTTTTTATTGCCTGCAAGAAAAGGGATCGCAGGGTTGTAGAAGGTGACATATGTATACTTTGATAATAAATTCTCTTTGCACATTGAAAGGACTGTTTGGGGCCATGAATGGAGGCGAGGGAACGGGCAGTTATAGCATTTCTCTTGCTTGCTGGGGTATGTGCCAGGAAAGAGTTTAGTGGGGAGAGTGGAATGGAGGATCGAGGTGAGGAAAGAGGTGAGTGGGCACATGTAGCATTTCTCTCATTTGTAGGGATATGTGGCAGGAGGGAGATTAGCAGGGAGGGTCGAATTGACAAGGGAATCACAGAGCGAGGGATCCCTGAGTAAGTGGAGAGTGGGATGGAAAGGAAAGATATGTTTGGTGGTAGAATCCTGTTGAGGATGACAGAAGTTGCAGAGATTGATGTGTTGGAAGTGGAGACTGATGGGTTGGTAGAGGAACTCCATCCCCATTAAAGCTGCAGGGGAATGGGTGAGTGTGGATATCTGGGAAATGGTCGAGTTACGGGTGAGGGTAGCATCAATGTTGAAGAAAGAAAAACATTGTCCTTTAATAGTAGTATCATCTAATAATATCACCAAGCCCTGTAATGTGAAATATCAGACTAATAAAGGAGGTCAGTAGTTGGGTATTTTGTGATAAGTGACTCATCTACTTACTCATTAAAGCCTTTCTGTCATTTACAAGGCATGTCAAATTCTGATCGCAACCCTGAACTTGCCTGGAGGAGTTTCGTCGTAAAATACACACTAAGATCCAACAGTCAACCCAGTCCAAGATAAAGAAATCTGCTTTATTACCACATCTGATGAAATACTTCATCAGATTTATGAGTCCTGGCAAACAGGTCTCTGCCTGAAAAATCGACTCTTTATTCCTTTCTATAGATGCTGCCTGACCTGCTGAGTTCCTCCAGCATGTTTTATGTGTTATTCTGGATTCCCAGCATCTGCAGAATCTCTTGTGCTTATGACAAAATACTTTGTTAACAGATCACTATTCCAGATGAAGGATCTCTACCTGAAACATTTCCCTCCATAGTTGCTGCCTGACCTATTAAGTTCCTGCAGCCCTTTTTGCTACTTGATTGGCAAACAGTCTACCTCAATGAACAGTCAAGCCCTCCACCAGTATCGGCCTGTGTCCTTCAGGAGATATTTAGGGCAGCACAGTAGTGAATGGCTAGCATAATGCCATCACAGAGTCAGCAACCCAAGGTCAATTCCTGCCACTATCAGTAAGGAACTTAACATTCTCCTCTTGACTGGGTAGGTTTCCTCCCGGTGCTCTGGTTTCCTTCCACTTTCCAAAAACGTACGGGTTAGTAGGCTAATTGGTCACGTAGGTGCAAATGGGCAGAGCAGGCTCATTGAGCCGTAAAGGGCCTGTTTCCTTCCTGTATCTCCAAATTAAATTTTACAGCTTCATCCTAAGTGTCACCCAAATCCTTTATTTCTATCTTATGGCAAGACAAGAGCAACCAAGTACCTAAGAAGACTACTGCCAGCAGAATCCCTCCACATCAAACACCACTGAATTGAATTGAAAATAAGTTGTTGAAACAAAATCCTGGAATTCCTTATTCAAGGACACCATGAGCATAAAGTTACCATAGGGACTCTCTTGTCCAAGAAGGCTACTGACCTGCAACTTCACGGAAGCAGTTAGTGATTGGCATTAAATGCACGTTTTGTGGCGGAGTTCCCATTCCATGACAGAATACAAATAAAAATATCTAAATTACTAACCTTCTTTGCAATGATTGGCTTTTCACCTCGGGATTTGTTACCTAAAAAAAAAATCAATGCATCAATTATACACTTTCTATATGATTTTCCCCCATTCTCCTCTCCTCTCATTTCGACCAGCAGTATGACAGAATCAAATGTGTTAGATTAATAAACAATATATTTAAATCTGAATTTGGTATCACTTTTAGTCATTTTGGGTAAGCTGCAAATCACAAAGCATGATAGGAAATGTTATCAATATATGATAAGCTTGAGACTGACGATACGTGTTTTAATTGGTGATGCCTGTGCAAGATACGAGGGAAGAAGGTCAAAGTAAACATTTGGGAAACTGCAGACGTGCCACAAGTAAGTCATGACAAAGCAAGTGTTAATTCTGATGCACTTTTAAGATCAGATGCAGAAATCACCTCAAAGAAGTCTCCTCACTGAGTCATCAGGAACATATGGATGAGCAAAAGATGCCCATAAGCTAATCACTTTCATCCAAGACAATCCATGACACTCAATGGCGAAGAGCTACTCTCCTGAGGATAAAAGAAGGGCTACAAGACATCATCAGCTCATCTGAAGAAGGGAGATACACCATGGCCAATAGACAGAGAAAGAACAGATGACTACATGAAGGAAATTGGAAGCAAGAACTGACATGCATACCTCTTGCTTTTAAGAACCTATGTAATATTTTTTCTGTAACGCTCTGTAACACTTTGAATTCATTAAACAAATTGATTCTCTGCATTTCATGTCAAAATTAGTCATAAATTCCCAGGAATACAGGATGGGCTCCTTCATCTCAATTAAGTTGTTGTATCAGAACTGGAAGAACTTCTCTCTCAGTGTTAAAGTTTGAAGTGGAAAATAAATGTGACAAAAGGAGAAAAATTCCTGACACTGGATGAGTTCCTCAAAGAATATTGAGTTTTACTATTTTATTCACAGAAAAAACATGCTGCTTAGCTGTTTGCTACTCTATTAAATACACCTACAAATTACAAAACAAAACTATACTGTCTGAATTGGCAAAAAGGAAACACTTTCAGTGGGGCTCTGCAGATCAATTTGGTTAAATTCTTCAGGTAGTTTGGCACAGGGATCTGTGCCTAATCCCCTGCTCTACACACCTTACACTCATGACTGTGTGGCTAAGTACAGCTCCAACACCTTATACAGGTTTGCTGCTGACACCACTGTAGTGGGCAATATTGAAGGGGGTGATGAATCAGCATACAGGAAAATCTGTCTGAGTGGTGTTATAACAACAACCCCTCACTCAATGTCAGCAAAACCAAGGAACTGATTGTAGACTTCAGGAGAGGGAAACCAGAGGTCCATGAGCCAGTACTCATTGGAGGATCAGAGGAGGAGACAGTCAGTAATTTTAAATTCTTGTGTGTTACTATCTCAGAGGACCTATCTTGGGCCCATCATATAAATGTAATTGCAAAGAAAGCATGGCAGTGCCTCAACTTCCTTAGGAGATGAAGAGGTTTAGAAACATAGAAAACCTACAGCACAATACAGGCACTTCGTCCTACGCTGCTGTGCCAAACATGTACTTACTTTAGAAATTACCTAGGGTTACCCATAGCCCTCTATTTTTCTAAGCCTCATGTACCAAAACATTTGCCATGTCATCAAAAATTTCTCTACATGTGTGGTGGAAAGTGTATTGACTGGCTGCATTCTGGCTTGGTATGGGAACACCAATGCCTTTGAGCAGAAAATCCTCCAAAACGTACTGGATTCAGCCCAGTATATCATGGGTAACACCCACCCAACTATTGAGCACATCTACATGAAATGTTGTTGTAGAAAAGCAGCATCCATCGTCAAAGATCCTCACCACCCAGGCCATGTTCTTTCCTTGCTGCTGCCATCTGGTGAAAGGTACAGGTGCCTCAGAGCCAGGTTCAAGAACAGTTACTGCCCCTCAACCAACAAAAGAGGATAAGTACACTCATTCTGTATAGGACGGTGTGTAGCGGTGTGCCTCAGGGATCTGTACTGGGTCCAATGTTGTTTGTCATATATATTAATGATCTGGATGATGGGGTGGTAAATTGGATTAGTAAATATGCAGATGATACTAAGATAGGTGGTGTTGTGGATAATGAAGTAGGTTTTCAAAGCTTGCGGAGAGATTTAGGACAGTTAGAAGAGTGGGCTGAAAGATGGCAGATGGAGTTTAATGCTGAAAAATGTGAGGTGCTACATTTTGGTAGGACTAATCAAAATAGGACATACATGGTAAATGGTAGGGCATTGAAGAATGCTGTAGAACAGAGGGATCTAGGAATAATGGTGCATAGTTCCCTGAAGGTAGAATCTCATGTGGATAGGGTGGTGAAGAAAGCTTTTGGTATGCTGGCCTTTATTAATCAGAGCATTGAGCATGGGAGTTGGGATGTAATGTTGAAATTATATAAGGCATTGGTAAGGCCAAATTTGGAGTATTGTGTACAGTTCTGGTCACCGAATTATAGGAAAGATGTCAATAAAATTGAGAGTACAGAGGAGGTTTACTAAAATGTTGCCTGGGTTTCATCTCCTAAGTTACAGAGAAAGGTTGAACAAGTTAGGTCTTTATTCTTTGGAGCGTAGAAGGTTGAGGGGGGATTTGATAGAGGTGTTTAAAATTATGAGGGGGAGTGATAGAGTTGACGCGGATAGGCTTTTTCCATTGAGAGTGGGGGAGATTCAAACAAGAGGACATGAGTTGAGAGTTAAAGGACAAAAGTTTAGGGGTAACTTGAGGGGGAACTTCTTTACTCAGAGAGTGGTAGCTGTGTGGAATGAGCTTCCAGCAGAAGTGGTTGAGGCAGGTTCAATGTTGTCATTTAAAGTTAAGTTGGATAGATATATGGACAGGAAAGGAATGGAAGGTTATGGGCTGGGTGCAGGTCGGTGGGACTAGGTGAGAATAAGAGTTCGGCACGGACTAGAAGGGCCGAGATGGCCTGTTTCCGTGCTGTAGTTGTTATATGGTTATATGATTATTCTATTTCTGGTGTTCCCACAACCAAAGATATCACTTTAAGGACTCTTTATCTTATTATTTCATGCTCTCGTTATCTGTTGCTAAGTATTTACATTTGCATTGGCACAGTTTGTTGTTCATTGATTCTGTTTACTGTTACCATTCTATAGATTTGCTAAGTATATCCACAGAAAAAAAGAGTCTCAGGGTTGTATGTGGTGACATGTGTGTACTCTGATAGTAAACTTTACTTTGAACTCCGAACTACACTAAATTATCTCTTACTGTTAAATCATAAAAAGAACAAACATTTAATACATATTTTCCAACGCTTAGCATTACAGTGACTACTGTCTTTATTGTGCCTTATTTCCTAGTATTAGATTTATTGACCAAATGTGTACAATGCCTTAAATTTTAATTGCTTTGCTTTGTTGATATACTTCAAAAATATAAACCTTTTACAATAGGTCCTTGATCTTCTTACGTTTATTTATGGCAGATTAGATAACTATGATGATAGATTTACTCCACTCATACAAGAAATTTTTTGAGATTATGGAATCAGGGAAGCAGGACTTTAACAAAGCTGTAATCAGTAGGCATGAAATCCTAGCTGATCATATCACTATAAAAGCATCAGTGTAAATCACACTCACTCTGAATGATGCAGCTCTTGGAGAGAAACGACGGAAAGGGCTGCTGTCTGTGCTGGAACAATCAGGGATATTTTCCTTTTTCTTCTGTTGTACTCTCGATTTCTCATCCTGAAATGATATTTAACAACTATTTAAATTATCATGTTCTGTCCTGTTTATTCAATAATCATCCTATTGCAGCTAGGCACGTCCCAAGTGAAAATAATGTAATTCAATTTAGCAAGAACCAGAAGAGGCTGAACCAGCTCCGTGCTCTGTGTCAATAGTTGCCTTCCAATAAATTGTTGACTTGGATAGAAGAGAAAGAGAGTGGAAAGAAGTTGATATTTGTCACATGTAGAGTGAAACGCATCTCAACACACACACACACACAAATGGTAGAGGAACTCAACAGGCCAGGCAGCATCTATGGAAAAGACTAAACAGTCAACCAGAATCATTGACTGTTTTCTCTTTTCCACAGATGCTGCCTGACCTGCTGAGTTCCTCCAGCATTTTCTGTGCGTTGCTTTGTTTTACCAGCATCTGCAGAATTTCTTGTGTCTGTGAAATGTATTGTTTTTTTGCATCCATCAATGACAGCCTGCAAGTATCACCACTCTTCAGGCACCAGTATAGCAGGCCCACAACTCACTAGCCCTAACCATACAGCACTGTGCAAAAGCCTTGGGTACCCTGGATTTGTTATATGGTTCTGAATGCTATGACCTCCACAGAGCCCTGATCTCAATATCATTTGTTATTTTTTTTATTTATTGAGTTGCACTGCAGAATAGGCCTTTCCAGACCTTTGACCCATGTTGCCCAACAATTCCTGGTTTAATCCTAGCCTAATCACTGACAATTTACAATGACCAATTAACCTTGTAAGTCTTTGGATTGTGGAAGAAAGCTGTAGCAACAGAAGAAAACCCATGTGGTCATGGGGAGAGCAGGTAGCGGAGGAAATTGAACCCCAGTCATCTGTACTGTAAACCATTGTGCTAAGTGTGATGCTACTGTGCCACTCCATCGAGGATTTCTGGGATTACCTGGAGGGACAGAGGCATGCTAGACAGCCAAAGACTGAGGAGAACCCAAGTTCAGGACACCGGCACATCGACTGAGTTGGGAATGCTGGCGTAGACGTGAACGTAGAACAGCAAACTGGAGGAATCTTGACAAGGAGACGGGATTTACAGGGAACACACATCAAAGTTGCTGGTGAACGCAGCAGGCCAGGCAGCATCACTAGAAAGAGGTGCAGTTGACGTTAGTCCTGACGAAGGGTCTCGGCCTGAAACGTCGACTGTACCTCTTCCTAGAGATGCTGCCTGTCCTGCTGCATTCACCAGCAACTTTGATGTGTGTTGCTTGAATTTCCAGCATCTGCAGAATTCCTGTTGTTTGGGATTTACAGGGACTATCTTGAAACTAGTGCTGAACTTGGAACTAAACTTAGAACTAACAGTTCTAATTGGACAAGAGAATGAAGTATCACACGAAAATAGACCAACAAACTGGCAACCTGTGATAGTGACACCATCGTTCTTAATTCACAGTCTCTGATGAAAACCAGGTCTACTGTAATTAAGTAAACTAGCAGCAAATAGAAATCTAATGACTGAAATTAGGGCATAATCAGGGAGAAAGGAGCATTAAAGGGGAACAGCCAAATGGAACATTGACAAAGACTGCAGAAGAACTGTGGCAAGTTCTCCAAGATGCTTGGTAAAACCTACCAGGAGGTTTTCTTATAAAACTGCTTGACAATGTACTTAAGATAATTGAAGCAGCTTAAAAGACAAAGGGTAGTCACAACAAGTTGATTTGATTTAGATTTTTATTGTTTAATGCTCTTTATAGTAAATACTTTGATATTTAGAAATGTTTTATTTCTTTATTTTTGAAAGCACCTTCACTTTACAGATTTTTTTTACATGAACCTATGACTTTTGCACAGTACTGCACATCTTTGGAATATATTGGTCAAGATGGTGGCTGTGTACAACGCTCCTTCAGTTGACATCTTCGGTCAACATCTTTTATTTTTTTTTACATTTGTTTTTCATCTTGAACATGATTGTGGAACTATTGGAACCTGTAATTTGCAGGTCAAGAGGATTCCAGGTGCAGAGGCAGCATGCGCGAAACTAGTGGTGATAAGGCTGCGGGATGGGACACGAGCCGATGTTTGACTCCATTTCGCCAATTAAACCTTCTATTGTTTGCTGATTAAAGTGACGAGGGAGATTGAAAAAAAGAGAGATGAATGCCGAAGGTGAGCGTTGGCTGCCTGCTTTTTGATCGCAAGTGGTGATGGCTCTGCTGCAGGAGAGGGGAGACTGCCTTTTGATCACTGGGGGATCGCTCTGCTACCAGAGAGGGAAAGGGCTGCTGCTGTGCCTGGAGAATGTTACCCAGGTTTTCTGTGTTTTCGATCTGGGCTTGGACTGTGGACTATTTTTTCAGTCTCATAGTTTTTTATATTCTGTCTTTTTTGCCCAATCTCTCTCATTTTTTGTGTGGGGACGGGGGGGATTTGGGGGTTGATATGCCTGTTCCATTTTTGTTCAGTTTTTTGTGCAAGGAGGAGTGATTTGAGGTTTGAAGATTATGCTACTGTTCTTTTATTTCTTGGTTTTGTGGCTATCTGGAGAAGAAGAATTTCAGAGTTGTATATTCTGATAATAAATGAACCTTTGTTGTTTGTTTGTATGAAAGGAAAATGGAGCACCCAAAGGAAACATACAAAGTTTTCAGCAGAACATACAAACTTCTTACAGACAACGGCAAAAACTGAACCCCAATTAATGATCGCTGGTGGGCTGGAATGCAATTCCATTAAGCGTTATGCTAACATGTTGGCCTGAAATGTGCCACCCTGCTCCCCTGTGTCTACACAAAGTCCACTGCCATTCAGTACGGTTCTTAGTTAGTAGAGTTTGTATTTAAGAATTGACAAAATAAAATTAGTTCTGTTTCTGATGGGAGTGGAGCCTTGGGCACATGTCTAAATGAAGAAATAGATCACGTCTGGACATTGAAAAGTCAAAAACTCAAAGAGCCTGCTTTTAGAGTCAAAGGGCATGGGAAAAGGTCCTTTGGCCAAAATGGACTATGCTCTATCCAAAATGGTCCCATTTACCAGGATTTGACCCATAAACTTTGAAACCTTTCCAACCTATGCACCTGACCAAATGTCCTCCAAAAGTTGTTCCTGTACCTGCCTCCACTACTTCCTTTGGGGGCTGATTCCATATATAGCTACCACCCTTCTTGTAGATTAAAAAAAGTTGCCCCCAACCACCCCTTTAATCTTTCCCCTCACCTTAGACTTTTGGCTCCATTTCTTGATACCCAATCTTTGTGTAAAAGACTGAGTTCATTCACCATATCTATGATACTCGTGATTTTATATACCTCTAAAAAGTCTCCTACTTTCACTCTGATGAACCTTTAGTTTATTTTCATCAAGCTCTCTTCAGCTCCCTCCAGATTCTACTACTCACCTGGACATAACAGGCAATTTACAGCAGCCTATAACCTATAAAACCCTGATGTTTTAGGGATACAGGGGGAAACTTGTGGTCACTGACAAAACACAAAACCCAAGGTCAGTATTCAACACCCCATTGATGTGGACTTTTTATTCATTTCCATAGATGCCACCTGACCTCCAACATTTCGTGTGTGCTTCTCTGATGCAGCATCTGCAGAATCTCTTTGTTCGTGATTGTGCAGAAGGGTACTACTTTGTTGTCATACCTGTGGTCTTGCATTACTCTTGGTTTCTTGATTGAATGCATCTTCCTGCAATTTCGCATGTCCTTCTCCTTCTTTTCCTTTAATGTTTGCTGACTTTGTCTGAGATTTGTGGCAATCACTTTCAGCCTTTGTACTGCTACACTCTACCCGAGGGCATGCATTACTTTCCAGGCTGGGCTGCTTTTTCAGCTTTGTTGGGCTTTTTTCTCCTTTGGCCTTTCCTAAACTGTGTGTGGGCAATTGAAGAAAACATTTTAATTACAAAGCAAGAATAGCAGAGAGTAACGCTTCGTAACACTGGCTATTGCTATGCTTTTCCCCAGGAAAATCCACTCCGACACCTTGTCCATCACAGACAGGGAGAAGCTGCAGCCATTCTTAAAGTGACCACAAGATGGAGTTCCACATTGATAGTGAATGGGGAAAGGAAGCCTAAATTAAATTGGATTGAATTGACTTTATTACTTGCGTTCTTCACATACATGAGGAGTAAAAATATTTATGTTACGTCGCTGTCTAAATGTGCAATGTGTCTTTTATAGTAATTTGTAATAAATAGTATGTACAACAGGACAGTCAATATGGCATAGATATACAATTGTATCAGTGTGAATTAATCAGTCTAATGGCCTGGTGAAAGAAACTGTCCCGGAGCCTGTTGGTCCTGGCTTTTATGCTGCGGTACCATTTCCCAGATGGTAGCAGCTGGAGTAGATTGTGGTTGGGGTGACTCGGGTCCCCAGTGATCCTTTGAGCTCTTTTTAAACACCTGTCTTTGTAAATGTCCTGAATAATGGGAAGTTCACATCTTGAATTAAATACTGAATTAAAATATTTAAGATATTTTCCGAATGCGTAAGTCA
The DNA here is from genome assembly GCF_963921235.1 of Mobula hypostoma. Classification (NCBI taxonomy): domain Eukaryota; kingdom Metazoa; phylum Chordata; class Chondrichthyes; order Myliobatiformes; family Myliobatidae; genus Mobula; species Mobula hypostoma. The sequence continues at coordinate 38,755,491 of NC_086109.1, forward strand.
AGTGGGAAAATAGAATACTGTGCTTCTTTTGAAGTATTTGATCTACTGTCAGGACAGTGGGCTAATGGTTTCCACAGGACAGTCATGATTCATTCCTCCAGACCTGTCAATACAATATATTTTCTGCACGTAATCATTCCATTTCCATGGACTTTTTCATGGACAGCAAATACTCTCTGCAGATCAGAGCATTTGTGGAATGAGGAACAGTTAATGTTTCTTGTCTTGGGCCTTCACAAGGACGGGGGGAAAGAGAGAAATGAGTTAGAAGGTGGAGAGGGAAAGTGATAGAACAAAAAGAATGTAATTGATAAGAAATGAGAGGTGGTTAAAATCAGAATAGACGTCTTTGTGAAACACGAGAAAATCTGCAGATGCTGGAAATTCAAGCAACACACACAAAATGCTGGTGGAATGCAGCAGGCCAGGCAACATATATAGGAAGAAGTACAGTTGACGTTTCGGGTCAAGACCCTTCGTCAGGACTAACTGAAAGAAGAGATAGTAAGAGATTTGAAACTGGGAGGGGGAGGGGGAGATCCGAAATGATAGGAGAAGACAGGAGGGGGAGGGATAAAGCTAAGAGCTGGAAACTTGATTGGCAAAAGGGATACGAGGCTGGAGAAGGGAGAGGATCATGGGACGGGAGGCCTAGTGAGAAAGAAAGGGGGAGTGGAGCCCAGAGGAAGATGGAGAGCAGGCAAGGAGTGATTGTGAGAGGGACAGAGAGAGAAAAAGAAAGAGAAAAAAAGAAAGGAAAAAAAAAGAAAAAAGGGGGGGAGTAAAAATAAATAAGGGATGGGTTAAGAAGGGGAGGAGGGGCATTAACAGAAGTTAGAGAGATCAATGTTCATGCCATCAGGTTGGAGGCGACCCAGACAGAATATAAGGTGTTGTTCCTCCAACCTGAGTGTGGCTTCATCTTGACAGTAGAGGAGGCCGTGGATATGGGAATGGGACGTGGAATTAAAATGTGTGGCCACTGGGAGATCCTGCTTTTTCTGGCGGATCTTTGTGAAAGGCTGTTTTTGCTAATGTTAAGACATAGCCTGAGGCTGGACAAAACAAACAGAAGAAAAAAAAGAGAAATAACGAGCTAAAATGATGGCAAGCAAAGGTTCCAAGGCAACATAAAGGAGGAGTTTTCTACAGTTCATGAATTAGTTATTCAATCCTGCAGGCTGCGATGTGCACACACAGAAAAGCTTTGTTTCCATTGTGCCTCATTGTAACAGTAAAGGTGACCATAGATGTAACCTTCATCATGAGAGTGAGATGGAATTGTCACTTCTGCAGCTTGCAGTGTGCCTCATTGTAACGGTGAAAGGGATCAGGCAGCGTGGGAGTGAGATGGTAATTACAGTGACAGGCATCCTGAACCCCAAGGCCATTCCTGCGGACTGAATACTGATGGTCCACAAAGCAATCACCCTATCTGCATTTGGTTTCTCCTCTGTAAAGGAGGACATGTTATGACGACTGAGCAGAGTACACCCTCAGCTAGAAGTGTTGCCGTGAAGGGATTAAGAATCTGCAAAACAGGTAACAAGAATGAGTCAAGGGCGGAGGGAGTACACAGAACAAATACTTTTGCTCGAATCTCTGAATCATGGGAAGGGAAGATGTAAAAGGACAGGCGTTGAATCTTATGTGATTGCATGGGAAACTGCTCTAAAAAAGGAAAATGGTATGCAGATTTTCATATAAAGAAATAAGACCAAATGGTTGTTACCAATTACTTTGGTTGTGCACTCAGTTACTGAAAACATGGATGGAATCTCACAAGTTGGGAACTGCATGTAACACCAGATTTAATTTCACTTAAACCCACAACAGCAATTTAAAAAAAAAGAAAGCTGTGCCAGTTAAGTAATTCTTTTTTTGTTGATGCTCAGTTTGGTATTAAATCAAAATGCAATGTCCAACTTGGGCCCCAAAAATGAGTGACTTACAGCTTTGTGCTGGATAAACTACAGGTTAATGGTTTTGACAGAGCAACAGTGAGGAATGTGATGCCTTAACAATTTTTAAATGATGCACAATGAAACCAAATTCTGAATTTTTTTGCTAAAATCTTGTTATCGTGCTCTCTAAATAAATAAATATATAATTTAAACCAAAGCTTTGTATTGTACCGCATTACCATACATTTTATAGACAGCAGGGTGAGGTAAGAATTTAAGGAGATAAAGTACAGAATCACAGTCCTCTACTACTAAAGTAGTGGTAAGGTCAAGAACATGAGATACAGCTGTTTTATACCAGTGACACTGTGCGTAGAAAGTGCTGTCCATTGGTAAAGGCTCAAGCCACTGTGCACAGTTCCACTGGTTGAGACAAAACTCCTTAAGGCAGTTTTAAAGATAAACACCATCAGGTGGAAAACCCTAGCGACTATTCAACATTGTACATCAATCCAACAATGTGGACTCCTGTGGAATGCTAATCTATTGATCGTTGTTACATAATTGTGTTTGAAATTCACACTGTAGGTCAAAGGTCCTGTGCTTGGTCTGTACTGACCCATATTCTGATTGCCTAGAAGGGTGTGAAGACTATGTTGTAATGACTACCTCAGGCCGTGTGTAATAAACAGGCTGTTCACAAATGTATGTCCCACCCAATCCCACCATTTAACCTGTCGTTGGTAATTTCATGTAATGACTGGGGATTTTCTGCCATTCATCTTTGGCATGCTTAGGTGTCAAAGCACCTCCTTCCTCCATTGGGGTAGATGCGATTGCAGAGAAGAAATATGGGTGTGATGCAGGTATTACTTGTGTGCTGACAGGGATGGAGAAGGGAGTGTGGGTGGAGGAGAAATAAACCATAGGGCAAGGACAGGAGAGATTGCCAGTGGTGCATGGATGTGGAGAAGCGTTCGGCAGACCATCTGGTGCTGGTTATGTGGTGGGGTTTTGGAGGTGGGGAGGATGGGGAGTAGATTTGGCATTCTCTGGCACTGGTCTGCGGTGAGGAAATGGGACAGTCCATTTGTGTTATGAGGCTATGGTGAATGGGAATGGACATGAATTAGAGATGGTGCAGCTTTGATTGCATTAGATAGGGGGGGCATTAGAGGATAGCAGCCATAATCAGGGAACAAGAGGCAGCCTTCAACTGCTTTCAATGGCAAGCTATAGGTAGTAATGGTCTTTGAAATTACCACGTCAGCAGAATAATCATTGCTTTTTGTGAAGGGTGCAGACTATTGGCCCATATATGTAGGGGAAGGGGAAGGATAGTACGGATGATTTGTAAACTGACACGACCCCTAAAACATTCTCATATGCACTCGCCAAACATACAAACTGTAGGTTAGGTTGTCTCAAATCAAAAACCCCAAAGTGAGAGCAAGGGAGGTTCCACACTGGCTACCTTGTCACTTTGCACAATCAAACATTGTCATAATTATATTTGCAGTAAGGGTGTTTGTGTATCCAAAAAACAATACCGTATAACATTGTGATAAAGGAGGATAGTTAGCTCCCTGGGGACTTTGTACTCAAAACTTATAGACTATATGTACCATCCTCTCCCAAAAATTGCGGTTAAGTGTTCAGAGTTGTCTTAAGAATTAAGATATGCTTGCATTGTAAATATGTAATTCTAAGAAATCATTTGTCTATGACCCATTATTGGAGTGAACTCAGCAACTGCAAACTTTGAAATTAGATTTATTCTCCAACTGTTATATTTGTTTTCAAAGGATTGTTTAAAAAAGATTAACTTTTATTTATCACATGTATTTCAAAACGTACAGTGAAATACTTCGCTTGTGTCAAATGAAATCGAATCAGTAAAGATTGTGCTGGGCTGTGCTTCCAGCGCTAACAGTAACATGCCCACAACTCATTGACGCTAACCGTACATCGTTGTCACGTGGGAGGAGACCCATATGGTCATTGGGAGAATGTACAAACGCCATGCAGGCAGCAGCAGGAAATGAACCTCTGTCAGACATCATTGGCAGTGTAAAGTGGTGCACTAACAGCTAAGCTACTTGTGCTATCTAGTTCTGGAAGGTCCCTCCACCAGGGTTCCTCTGAATGTCTGCTAGTACTGAATAAGGGCCATCTAGATCTAGCATTGGTCTCCATCTGTCACAACAGAGGGATCAGGGGTACTGGGGCACTGGTATTGCAGGGAATAGCAGGCATATACAGAGTCTCAACCACAATGCAGTGGGTAGGAGTGAATGTCAAGAATTATACTGTCAATGTTGTACAAAGGGGGAAAGCAGAGAGAGAAATGGAGAAGGTCTGGGGTATCAGCAGTAAGGAGTTTGGAATGTGGTTTGTTATTGGGTGGGAATGTGGGAATCTGTCTGAAGGACATTGGAGTGTTGCAATGTGGTTTGTGATTTTATAGGGCTCTTCTCTAAGGATTCAAGTATGTATTTTATTTGCTTTCAGATATCCCAACCTACATTGCATCAGTCAGGTGACGTCATCCTGGGAGGACCCATTGATGAACACTACTACAACTTCCCCTATTTGGCTGCTACTCTCTCACATCCTCCATCTCGAACACATTCCATGTTCTATTTCAAAGAAGGAATGCATGAGGAATGGCATCATCCAGTGCGCCTTTGCAGAAGAAATTGACTCGTGGGTCACAACAGGAAGTGCCCAAAACAAACCAGAAGTGTTTATAATTCTGCTTTAGTCTTGGAGAATTAAAAAAAAAACCTTCATTTTTAAAAAATAAAGCATCAAGCGATTACATTTCCAGACAACACTGATGAAACTGACTTTTATGCTTTATGTGATGTACCTGTAAACTGTTCAGGGGAGGTTTATAAGAAATGGATGAGAGTTTTCTCATTGAAGTCAAAGGATCTTATTTTTGCCATTCAGATGCAGATGATAGGAGGCCTGCAGTATAAAATTAGGAGGGAAAAAAAAGCACTGCATAATTTATATTGAAAAGGTATTCTTACCTGATAAAGGCCCGTGTAGTATGCAAAGGACTGAGAGGTGGTTGATGGCCAGTATTGTCTATATTAGAATTATTCTGCATGCTGGCTGCTCCATTGTTGGTCTCCTTTTCCTGCGCAGAAGTAAGAAATATATTGACTGACTAAAGAGAATACTGAACATTTTTAATCATCTGATAAAAGCTATTGCTACAGGAATCCATAATATCTCAATGCCCATTAAGTAAAGTTGACAAATAAACACTGGTAATGTTTTCAATGATATTGCTCTCAATTTCTGACTAGCTGATAAGGACTCCATCACGGTGGCCCAGGAAATGCCCAAATTCACTGAGTCCCTACTTCATATAGGAATCTTGCTCACCTTTGTCACGCCTTACAATCTACAAACTAAAGATGCTGACTAATAACAGGCATTGAGAACTCACAGTTTCTTGTTGATAAGCAATTCAACATCAGTGTGAACAGTTGGAAGAGAACACGCATTTAGCGATCAGTAAAAATAATGGCACGTTCACTGATCACTTTGACAGTGTTCTATATGCATAAAGTGTGACATTGGGTGGACTTGTATTATTAAAAAGACATTTCCATAACTATTCTAAAATAATAAAAACAAGAGATTCTGCAGGTGCTGGGAATCCAGAGTAACACGCACAAAGTGCTGGAGGAACTCAGCAGGTCAGGCGGCATCTATGGAAATGAATAGATGGTCAACTTTTCGGGCCAATATCCTACATCAGGTCCTTATTCCTCTCCAGAGATCCTCTCTGACTTGCTGAGTCCCTCCAGCGTTTTGAGTGTGTTATTATGCTATCTGCTATTTATCGATAAATAGGCTCCAACTTGACACACTAATAAGACATCAATTGAAATGAGAACAGCACTACAGCCTGAAGTATTGTGGACCAAGATGGATTTTCATAAAAAATGGTGTACTGGTATTAGGTTTGCTGATTGCAAAGCTCTAAACTCACATGAAGATCTTAAGCCCTATCCAATACAGATAGCTATGGCTACCCTCACGAAAGGGAGGTTATACTGTAGCCACTAACTCTTTAAAGGCTATGTCCTCCATGGTGAGTTTAGCTGCTAATACCTACTATTTGAGCGGCAGGTCCCTCCTCCCCATCCCCACAATGGAGCAGATACTTCCAGTTAACAACGTAGTTTAAACACAGTTCAATTATTTTTAGTGATGCACATTTAAATTTAGATATGATTCTTAAAATATATTTAAAACTCACAGAGGTTTTCTATCTTACAAAACATTTCCAAATTACAAACTATTTTTAAAATGCAAAGGATTTCCAAAACAGCGGTACAAGTCCTATAAACTAAAAAGACATACAGTACCAAGGAGTTGCAGATGAACGAGCGTCCATCGCAGAAATTAAAGGCAGAGGAATGGATTCCAGTCACCCAGTCTTCCTGTCAGTCTTCTGATTGCTCCTTGACCATTCCTAAGAAGCCGACTGCTTGCTCACATTTATACTGTTTTTATGCCACATGGGTGACTTCACATACATGTGAGGTTTTTAAAATACCTTTCCACACAGCTAAAAGCTTCTGGCAAGAGAGATCCCATATATCCATGGTTAATGCTGTGGATATTGACTCACTGAACTGGATTTTCGATTTCCTCATTTGCAGACCTCAGTCAGTTCGGAATGGAAAAAACATTTCCTCCACAATCTCCCTCAGCATAAGACTGTATGCTTAGCCCCCTGCCCTACTTGTTTTATAGTTATGACTGCCGGGCTAAGTGTAGCTCCAATGCCATATATAAGAGTACCGACAACACTTCTGCTGTTGGCTGAATCAAGGGGGGTGATGAATCAGCATATAGGAGGGAGATTGAAAATTTGGCTCAGTGGATCCACAACAACTTTGCACTGAAAGTCAGCAAGATCAAGGAGATGATTATTGACTTCAAGAAGAGGAAACTAGAGGTCCATGAGCCATTGCTCATGGGGGATCAGAGTGGGAGTCGACCAGCAACTTTAAAATCCTCAGTGTTATCATTTCAGTGGATCTGTCCTGGATCCACCAAGACAGTGCCATTAAGAAAGCACAGCAGCACCCTACTTTCCTAGAAATTTGTGAAGATTTGGCAATCATCTATATCAGGGGTCGGCAACCGTTTTGCTTCTGTGGGCCGGATCACATATTAATGAGCAGACGGTGGGCCAGATAAATGCCATAAGAAACTCGAAATATGGGAATTATCCATTTAAATACATCTAGTTATGTTTGGCCTTAAATTAGTCAATAACACATGCTAGAAAATCATTTGTGCTTAAGGTTGCCCACCCCTGATCTACATCTCGGAAACATCTATCAAAGTCAGGTGGAGAGTATATTGACTAGTTGCATCATGGCCTATTATGGCAACGACAATGTCCTTGTATATAAAAGCCTAAAAAAGTAATGGATATGGCCTAGTCCATCACAGGTATAGCACTCCCCACCTTTGAGCTCTGTCACAGGAAATCTACATCCATCATCACGGACCCCATCATCCAGAACATGATCTCTTCTCACTGCTGCCTATGGGAACCTCAGGACCTACACCTCCAGGTTCAGAAACAGTCTTAATCCCTCAACCATATGGCTCTTGAACCAAAAGGGATAACTCAGCTTCACTCACCCCATCACTGAACTCTTTCCACGACCCATGCACTCACTTTCAAGGTCTCGTCATTTCATGTTCTTGATATTCATTACTTATTTAGTTCTTCTTTTTATTATTTTTTTCTCTTTCTTTCTGTGTTTGCACAGTTTGTTTTATTTTGCTTTTGCACATTTTGACTGTGGTCTTTCATTGGTTTTGTTGTGTTTCTTGTATTTACTGTGATTGCCTGCAAGAAAATGAATCTCAGGGTTGTATATCATGATGCAATATTGTATGTACTTTGATAATAAATTTACTTCGTAATTTGATTTTTGAACAAATCTTCCAACATTGATAGATGATCTATTTGATGTGCAAAATGATACTATCGATTTAGTCTGCAGATCTCCTTGAACTAAATAACTTAGCCTGTGTTGTCTGATTCAATGCAGGCCAGTTAGCATAACCTCACAGTGCATCTCCTGTGCAGTCAGCCCTGTGCTCTGGGCCAGCAGTCTGTGCTCTATTGACAATGTTATTTGTTTGGAAACTTGTCCTTTAAAAGTCAGACTGCTGATTGCTTGCCAATTGCATTAAGAAATGAAGAATGGCTTGTGTTTGAAAGAAGCTGAACAAAGAATATTGGTTTGAAGTTTAACATGCTCAAAATCATCTCTTTGATCTCTAGAAGTGTCATCTGCTGTGTTAGAAGACTGATCTTGGCAAAAAGACCCCCTGGCCCTGGACAGTGAATATCTATGACAAAGGCACCTATTAAATTATTTTTCAAAGTATTTCTAAGACCTAAGTACTTTTAGCTATTCATTATTCAGAATCTAGGTATCATTGACAAAGCCAGCACATCCTTAATTGAAGGAGATGGCAAGCTGCTTTCTTGTACCACTATTACACCTTCTAATGGCGATACACCCACAGTGCTTTTGGGAAGAGGAGTATTCTGGATTTAGACTTGGTGATGAAGGAAGTTTGATGTAGTTTTAAATCAGGAGAATTATCATAAGACTGGGAGGGGAACTCATAGGTGCTATAGCTGTAAGTCTCATGCACCTACTGTGCTTATTTTTCCTGATGGTAGAGTTGAGAAATGCTGTCAGAGTGATCTACTTAGGTATTGATCTATGGGACACTTATATCAATTTGTACAGCAGTCACACTAAAAGACTGACTTGGCTGAGAGTGACCACACCATGAGCAAATTGCTGCTGAGGACAATGCCAGGTGGTTCACCCATTCTTTTCTTTCTTTTTGACAGAGTATTTATGGTACAGCTGAACATAAAAAACCACTAGGAGGAGGCTCATTATCTCCTCGAACCTGCTCCCAATTTGTTTCAGATTACCAACCCAAAAATGAACTATTTATCCCAAATCTGTCACCTATCCATTCCAACTTACAGTACATCCTCCCCAATGACACAATCTCTGATTTTAACTGAATGAGCTGCTAAGCCATTTCGGCACTCCAAACACATAAGATGCTGTTGACTTTTGAGTCATGTACAGGCCAATCTGGATGAAGGTGGCAGATTTCTTCCATAAAGGGTATTTTCCTAATACGAACATCCCTTTATTCCTTTGTATTTTTCCATAATTTTTTAATAGTACAGTTCAAAGTGACACTAAGTTATCAGCAATATTTGTCCTTCTTAGCCCACTGCCCATCAATGGTCCCAGAAGGGAGGATTATATAAACTGATCCTCCCTCTATACTTTACAGGCATTCCGAAGACAAAGAAGTGAGTGCTGATAGGATGCCCTGAGAGCATCTGACAGTTCACACATTGTCAAATGCCTCTTAATTACTTCACAATGCCACATAGGGGCAAAGATCTTTATGAAATATTCTAGTTGATTTAAATAATTTGAAAAATGTTTTAATAAAATTAGAGCATATTCAACCCTTAACAAAAAAATTTCAAAACACTAAACTAAAAGACTCAAATGCCTTTTTTCCCAGCTTGATATCCCATTCAAATGCCTCTCCTCCCTGATGCAAAGTTGGGAGCCAGATGCAAAGTGCCTCCAGACTCTTCTATTCAGCAAGTTAGTGTTCCACCATCAGGGTTATCAGTGAATCCAGCACTGGAGTTGACATCAGCCATTAACCCCTCACACGCCAAAGTCCAAGGTGTATGGAGGGGTAAAAAGCTGATGGTTGAATTGGATCAGTCAGCAAATTTCAGTCCTTGGATGTTCAATGGGAAATGATGCAACGTCAGATGGTGTAAGAGAATTTTTTATGATGGACGAGTGATAAATGTTTTCTTTGATTGACTATAGTTATACATCTCCCGAGGAAGTTAAATCGTTGAGAAGAATGGATCATTCATCAGAATGCAAAAATTCTTTCCACAGGAGAATGCATTGTGTTAAAGTATGAGGAAGGTGGTAACTGGTGTGGCAAAATATACATGAATATAGAATTTTCAGGTGCCAAAGTCCAGCAACTTGATAACAGATAATAATGATTTAACATGGTGTGGCACAGTAAATATACTGCTCCTGCACACAACTCTGTCTGGTTTTATTTATTTTCCAAACAATTTCATTGGATGTAGTGTTTAAATTGATAAGAACATTATTCTTCCACAGGACTATTTTTATACTGGCTTCAAATCACAAAAGGATTCACGCTACTTCACACTACTTGCTTTCTAGAGCTGGAAGGTTCCAAATATTTTGCACTCCCCATCTTCTCATCCCTTGGAAAGCTCAAAGAAACTGTAGGTCTTCTGCCTACATGTTGGGCAGCTAAACCAATATAGAAGTAAAATTCATTAAAGTCTTCAGTCTCAATTTTAACAGGGGTGTAGTGAGAGAGGTTGGAATCGACCAAAGAACCTGGTAACACAGGATCTCAATCTTAAAACAATTTAGTTTTATAGCTGGTGGTCTGCCAAGGTGATGATTTGCCAATGGTCTGTGTAAAAATCAACCAGAGATTGGAGGCCGTAGATGGATTGTGGTTGAGGAGAGTCCATCATAACAAGGAGGTGCAGTGAAGATTGGTGATGGTGAGGGAGAGGAGGAATAGTGAAGCTGAAGATATCAGTAAGAAGTTGGAGAGGATAGGAGTGGGTGGGTTTGTGAAAGAGATGCTATCAACTCCATATTTAGATGTACAATTGGCTGTACTGTACCAAATCACTGAGATGCCATTTAACCATGTTTTTGCATTGCCATGGAATGAAGGGTTATGGGGGATAAAAAAGCTGGTAGGTAGAGCTGAGTCCACAGTCAGACCAGCCATGATCTTATTGGAGGGTGGAGCAGGCTCAATGGACCAAATGGCCTACTTCTGTTCCTTTTTTTTTAATGTTCTTATGTTCTAGTTTCCTGACTTAACATAGAAACATAGAAAATAGGTGCAGGAGTAGGCCATTCGGCCCTTCGAGCCTGCACCGCCATTTATTATGATCATGGCTGATCATCCAACTCAGAACCCAGCCTTCCCTCCATAACCCCTGACCCCTGTAGCCACAAGGGCCATATCTAACTCCCTCTTAAACATAGCCAATTAACTGGCCTCAACAGTTTCCTGTGGCAGAGAATTCCACAGATTCACCACTCTCTGTGTGAAGAAGTTTTTCCTAATCTCGGTCCTAAAAGGCTTCCCCTCTATCCTCAAACTGTGACCCCTCGTTCTGGAACTCCCCAACATCGGGAACAATCTTCCCGCATCTAGCCTGTCCAATCCCTTTAGGATCTTATACGTTTCAATCAGATCCCCCCTCAATCTTCTAAATTCCAACGAGTACAAGCCCAGTTCATCCAGTCTTTCTTCATATGAAAGACCTGCCATCCCAGGAATCAATCTGGTGAACCTTCTTTGTACTCCCTCTATGGCAAAGATGTCTTTCCTCAGATTAGGGGACCAAAACTGCACACAATACTCCAGGTGTGGTCTCACCAAGGCCTTGTACAACTGCAGTAGTACCTCCCTGCTCCTGTACTCGAATCCTCTCGCTATAAATGCCAGCATACCGTTCGCCTTTTTCACCGCCTGCTGTACCTGCATGCCCACTTTCAATGACTTGAACAGAAAGACCATGATTTGAGCTGGACCAGGTATAAAAGAATTTGGGACAGTATTTCTGCCGGAGACATTTAGTCAAATTCTTCCATTCAGAAGCAGCTGGCTCCTGATTTCTAAAATGAATGCAAATTCTTCTCCCAATGATTCTCCCATAGAAACAATTCTGTACGCAGCAGAACAAGCCCCATCAATAAAATCCATCAACAGCTGCTGTCACACCCTCAGTTTCCTGGCTGCCAACGGTGTCAAATGCTGTCTTTTAAACACCACTCTAAGAGGAAGGAAAAAGGACACGAGAAGAGAAAAGGAAGGATACAAGCCATGGACGAGAGTTCAGGGAGAGAGAGGGAAATCTGTGCCATGTTTTTGAAATGAGATAGTAGGAATTCTGAAGAAGTCGGATAAAGGGCTGATGGCAAAAACATTTTACTTGTTTTCCAGAGATTGACAGATTACAAGCATTTGTCACTACCCATCCTCACAACCTCTGGGAAGCCCATGGAAACTGTTGCAAAGTGTTACCTGTGGTTGAAGGCAATTGGCAACCCAGTTCCCAGTAGCGGCCAGGCAGCAGCTCGAACTGCTGTGTCAATCCCAAAAGAACGCTTGTACAAACAACTGAAATTTTTGTACCATAGTTAGCTGGTTTTCACTTTCACGTTTCCTGCTTAAGCTGCAAGCCATATTTCCCAGCGTATAGGCAGAGGCAGGGACTAAACATTGCAGCATCTGTAGTGAGGACCAAGAGGGTATGATCAAGGAAAACAAAGGAGCGATCACAGGACCACTTTGCGTCAGTGGATTGGACGATATTCAGGGATTCGTCTTCGAATCGGAATGAATATGCCACCATCGTCACCCTTCATCAAGACCTATTTTGATGACTGTGCCTTCCAGCTTATTACCGACGTACCCAGATGAAAGTTGTGGATGAATCAGGAGATTCATAATCTGCCGAGGAATAGATCTGTGGCATTCAAGATCATTGATCCAGAAGTATGCAAGTCAGAAGGCTATATTAAAGAGAAAACAACTCCGATTGAGATTATAGTTGGAATCAGATACACATCAGCTCTGGCAGGGTTTGTAGGCCATTACTTCCTACAAAGCAAAACCTACAAAAAGAATGGTTATGAAGTTTTACTCCCGGATCAGCTCAATGCCTTTTATGCGTGCTTTGAAAGAGAGAATAAAACTACGCTTGTATGAATCCCTGCAGCATCTGGTGACTCTGTGATCCCTGTCACAGAGGCTGCGTCAGAACATCTCTCAAGAGGATGAACCCTCGCAAGGTGTCAGGCCCTGATGGTGTAGCTCTGAAAAGCTCTGCCAACCAATTGGCTGGAGTGTTCAAGGACACCTTCAAGCTTTCACTGCCACGTTCAGAGGTTCCCAGGGTGATAATCATACTTGTACCTGAGAAGAGCAGGGTGATCTGTCTCAATGACTCCCACTCAGTGGTACTCACACCTACTGTGATGAAGTGCTTTGAGAAGTTGGTTAGAATCAACTCCTGCCCAAGCAAGAACCTGGACACGCTGCAATCTGTCTATCACAATAGGTCGACAGTAGATACTACCTTGCTGGCTATTCACCTGTCCTAAGATCAGCTGGGCAGCAGCAATACCTGCAATATGCTAGGTTGCTGTTTATTGACTACAGCTCCATATTCAACACCTTCATACCCTCAGTCCTAATCAACAAGCTCAAAATCCTGGGCCTCTGTAACTCCCTCTGCTTGCTGTACTTGACCTTAGTGTCACCATAACAGTAGGCTTTAACTGTTGAATTGTTGTTAAAAGCTATTGCTTTAATGAATTATCAGCTATTTTGTTAACCTTTACTCTTCTTATGCATGCATCCCTTAGGAGACACCGTAACACAGTGCAAACTGAGGTTTCCACAGTTATGCAGACGACATGCCATTGTATAACTCGGGTGAGCCTTATGATGATAACACCCTGTCTTTTCTCATTTCTGGTTTGGCTGCAATAAACAAGTGGATGAGCAATAATGTCCTGAAAATAAATGAAGATAAAATTGAAATACTTTTGGTTGGTCCCAAAGACAAAAGAGATAAACTTCTTGATAAACGTGAAAATCAGAAGTAACAAGCTTGGGTGTTATCCTTGACACATATTCAAATTTTATATACCACTTAAAGAAAGTGACCAGAACAGTATTTCTAAACTTAAGAAATATTTGAAAGGTATGTCATTTCTGTCATGAAACGCTGCTGAAAAACTAATTTGCTGTTTTATGTCGAATAGATTAGATTAGGAGAATGCAGGGGGTTCTCATTGAAACCTACCGAATGTTAAAAGGACTAGATAGGGTGGATGTGAAGAGGATGTTTCCTATGGTGGGCGTATCCAGAACTAGAGGGCACAGCCTCAAAATTGAGGAGCGACCCTTTAGAACAGAGGTATGAAGGAATTGTTTTAGCCAGAGAGTAGTAAATCTGTGGAATGCTCCGCCACAGACTGCTGTGGAGGCCAAGTCCTTGCGTACGCTTAAGGCAGAAGTTGATAATTTCCTGATCGGTCATGGCGTCAAAGGATATGGTGATAAGGCAGGTGTATGGATTTGAGTGGGATCTGAGATCAGCCATGATGGAATGGCGGAGCAGACTCGATGGCCTGAATGGCCTAATTCTGCTCCTATGTCTTATGGTCTTAATACTGCTATGCACTTTTTACAGGCCTTCCAAAGCAATTTATTGACACATTCCAATGCATTCAGAACACTGCTGCTAGACTTCTAACAAAAATCAGGATGAGGGAACATATCATCCCCATCTTAACTACTCTACACTGTCTTCCTGTATCGTTTGGAATTGCACTTCAAAGTCTGGGTCTAGCATACATCACAAAATTGATTTTGTTTTATAATCCTGCTCAAACTCTCAGATCTTCTTCCACTTGTCACTGAAATTTAAACAATCAGAAGGTAATTGGCAGGTCAGCTTTTTTGAAATATGCTCTGAAACTATGGAACTCAGTACCTAAAACTATAAGGGATGTAGACTCAGTTGAGACTTTTAAATGCCAGCTCAAAACCTATTTATTTAACTTTGGTTTTAACTAATATCTTTTCTTTTTATTTTCATGTTTATCTTTATTTTTTATCTTATATTTATGTTTGCACTTTATCCCATTGTAAAACACCTAGAACTAGATCGTCTGTATGAAAAGTTCTCCATAAATAAGTTATTATTATTATTAAATATACAGGAATATACCTGAAATTAGGAAAGATACTAAATAAAAATATAAGTTTAATGATCAATAAAATCAATAACTGCTCTGGCTTTAGAAAGGGAAAAGACATTTTGTTGTATGATTATCATGAATAATGGTGCAAATTAATAAAACCACCTTTGAGATTACACTTCAGGTAATTGAAGATGTAAGGTATTCTGAACTTACACCTTTGGACTGGAACCTTAAATACAATTAACAGAGATGTAGTTACATGGTCTCAAAAATTTTATTGTGATATGCAGATTCATAGCCATATTACACAGCATTCTCTGTGGTATGGTGACACAGCCTTTGATTTCATGGTCAATTTAAATATCCAGTTTAACTGATAAAGGAAGTGATCATTCATCATTGCATACAGATTTACTTTACTTAAGATGATTTATAGCTGCAATAAACGTGAACAAATGGGGACAGCTGCAAACTACAGTTACACTACCGCCATACATCATACAGCTTGGAAATCAGCCCTTTGACCCATCGACTCTCTGTTGATCATGAAGCACTTACTTACAATAATCCCATATAATTCTCCTCAGATTCTCATCATCTCCCTCCCCCTCTCCAGATTCTACCAATCACCTACACACTGGAGGCAATTTATAGTGGCTGATTAACTGACCAACTCAGGTCACGGGACCTCTCGTATTAATTGCTAGGCACTGTGTATTTCAGCATCAGAAATGCACCACCGTGAAAGCACCTCTCTAGAAAGTGGAATCGTGATAAATAGGTTCCATGAGTCTCCATCATGGCCGTGAGCTTGAGAAAAGGGAGCGGAATTTTAGATTGGCGGCTTGAATGATAAAGAGGGGAAGCCACGTTGCTGCTGGAGAAGAAGTTTGACTGGACCCCAGGAATATGAATGGTGATGGGGAATCTGCAATGCAAGTGGGGGCATTGGACTTGGTAATTGGGGCAAATGGGTCAGACTGAGTGGAGTTTACAACTGGGAACCTGGAAAATAAGCAGACTTCAAAGTTCAAAATTCAAAGTAAATTTATTATCTAGGTAAATATAGGTCACCATACATAACATGAAGATTCATTTTCTTGCAGGCATTCACTGTAAACAGAGACATACAATAGAATAAATGAAAACTACTCAGCGACAAAGACTAACAATAACCAATGTGCAATATCTCGAGCCTGGGGCAATCATACTGTCAGATGGTGGGAGACAGGAGGCCTGAAACGGAGTATTATCACATCTGGAGGTGAGGAGTATACTTGGTTGGTAGTGGGGGTTGTCAGTGTAGCACAATGGTGTCACAGGATTGTTTATGCTGTAATCTGGAGCAGAAAATGAGTTGCCGGTGTAACTCAGCAAGTTAGGCACCCTCTGTGGAGGGAGAAGGATGCTCGACATTTCAGGTCAAGACATTCCATCGGATCGGGGGTGAATGATGTACACAGGGTGCTCCCTAGAAAAAGAAAGTAAGTGATTAACTTAAGCGGCAAGCACCCAATGCTAGCAGTTTACCAGAAAAAAAAGGTTATTCCAAAACTGCCTAATGATAGACACACCTGAGACAATATACAGGAAAATGAACTGGACAAAGATGTAGGTGGGCTGATTATTGGTGGAGATTGGTGAGGGACAGGTAGTGTTGAGGAAACAGGTAGGACGCAGAAGGACTTAGATAGATTAGGAGAATGGGCAAGTAAGTGGCAAATGAAATACAATGTTGGAAAATGCATGGTCATGCACTTTGGTAGTAGAAATAAATGTGCAAACTATTTTCTACACGGGAAGAAAATCCAGGAATCTGAGATGCAGAGGGACTTGTGAGACATTGTGCAGAACACCCTAGAGGTTAACTTGAAGGTTGAGTTGGTGGTGAGGAAGCCAAATGGCGTGTTAACAGTCATTTCAAGATGTCAAGAATACAAGAGGAAAGATGTGATGCTGAGGCTTTATAAGGCACTGGTGAGGCTTCACCTTGAGTATTGTGAACAGTTTTGGGCTCCTCATCTTAGAAAAGATGTGCTGCCATTGGAGAGGGTCCAGAGGAGGTTCACAAGTATGATTCCAGGAATGAAAGGGTTATCATACGAGGAACGTTTGATGGCTCTGGGTCTATACACGCTGGAATTCAGAAGGATGCTGGGAAATCTCATTGAAACCTTTCGAATGTTGAAAGGCCTAGACAGGGGAAAGGATGTTTCCCAGGTGGGAGAGTCAAGGACAAGAGGGCACAGCCTCAGGATAGAGGGCGCCCTTTCAAAACAGATATGTGGAGAAATTTCTTTAGCCAGAGTGGTGAATTTGTGGAATTTGTTGGCACAGGCAGCTGTGGAGGCCAGGTGACTGGGTGTATTTAAGACAGAGATTGATAGGTTCTCGATTGGACATGACATCAAAGGTTACAGGGAGAGAGCCGGGATGTGGGGTTGAGGAGGAGATTTTAAAAAATGGATCGGCCATTATTGAATGGCGGAGCAGACTCGATGGGCCAGATGGCCTAATTCTGCTCCTATGTCTTACGGTCTTCTGATTAGTAAGTTTGCAGATGACAACGAAAAAAAAGGATAGCGAGGAAGGTTATCAAAGGATTTAGCAGGATACAGATGAATTTGGACATATGGGAAGGTGAGTGGCCACTATTTGCAATCTTTGTGCTATTCTGTTGTTTTCACTTATTTCTACGAGGGGTGATTGATAATGTTACATGCTCAAGGAGATCTGGTTTTTTTTGGTGAGAATGATGTAATGGTCTTTTGGAGGTCACCTGATGAGATTTTCCTGCCGATGTGAGGTCACGTGATGACATGTGCCCCGTGACTATATAAGGGTCGACCCAGGTGACGCAGTTAGTTTTTGAGTTTGAAGATTTCCAGGTAGAACGTGTTGTGCCTCCGTTTCTGTTGCATGTTTGTTTTTGTGACGCAGTTTCATTTTTAAAACGGAGGGTGCGTTCTCTTATAAGATATATTTGGATGGGAATTTGTGGCTGGAAGTGCCAACTTACTCAATTCCGACAGTTGAAGGGAGAGTGAAGAATTCATCAAAGTGAAGGATCGAGAGAAGTTGGCATCGTTTGGCAGTTTAATAAAGAATCAACCTTATTGAATTTTCATTGGAGCAGAACCTGCATCGAGAAAACTCTTGCAAAAGGGCAATGAGTTCATGCAAAAAGGTGCTCTCTGTTTCTAAAGGAATTTAAAGTCAGCCGATTTAAACTGTTTATTTTCGGCATCGTGAATCCTGTGGACAGAACCAGCAGTAAAATTGCGTCTGTGAAGAAATCCTTCTCCAGAGAAGTCGCTCCCAATTGAATGCGTAAAACTGTTGGACTTTCAAAGTTATCGCTTTAAGAACTATATCTGACTGTATGCTTTAAGAACTGTTTTCGCATTTAACGCTTTAATAACCAGAGCCGAGTGGAGTTGGTGAACGGCTGCATATCTGTTAACTTCCAGCTAAAGTTTTCCTTTGTTCTTTTTCCCTTATCGTTTATATGTGTTTAATAAATGTTTGGTTGTTTTTATATAACCTGTCTTGAGTAATATTCATTGTTGCCGGTTAGGTAACAATAAATTTGTAGCCTAAGGTAGAAGGAGTCAATTTTAGAAAACCTAGCACATTTATTTTTCAACATAGTCCCCTCCTACATTTACACACTTAGTCCAGTGGTTGTGAGGTTAATAACTTATCAGGGGAGATTGATAAGTTTGTAGCCTAAGGTAGAAGGAGATGAATTTTTAACTTCAAACTTTGTGCATAATCACTCAAAGAGTTGAACTGTATGTAGATGTAACGAGAGCTGTATAACTCATCTCCTTCTACCTTACACCACGAACTTATCAATCACTCCTGCTGTGGTCACTTTCTGGAGGTCCAAGATCCGTATTCTCCACGACCGATGGAGTAAGTTTGTAAATGTAGGAGGGGACTATTGTGAAAAATAAGTGTGCTAGGTTTTCTAAAATTGACTCCTTCTACCTTAGGCCACAAACTTATCAATCACCCTTCGTATATTTATTGTTGTATTTTTCATTACAATATACTCTTTCTTTCTGTTAGATTCACACAGGCTAATTTTCATTGCACCCTTGTGTATATGATATTAAGCTAATTTGTATCTGCAGAAAAATGGCAGATTGAGCTTAATTCCAGACAAGCGAAGGGTGTTGCCTGTTTGAGGTCAAATGTCAGAGGAAAATATACAGTATGTGCTGGACCCTTGGGAGCATTGGCATACAGGGGGACATTGTAGTACAAGCCAACTGCTCTTTGAAAGTGCCATCACTACTAGACACGGTTGTGATATGCATGCAGCACATTTGCCTTTGTTAGTGGCATATTGAATACAAAAGTCTGAAAGTTACATTGCAGCTGTAACTGTAAATTGGTTTGGCCATATTTGGAGTACCATGTGCAGTTCTGGTTGCTGAATTACAGTAAGGATGTGGAGGAATCGAAGAGGGTGCAGAAGATGGTCACCAAGACGTAGCCTCAGTAATAAATAAAAACAAAGATTAGCAAACATGGATTGTTTTCCTTGGAGCATTGGAGGTTGAAAGTTGGTCCAGCAGAAACGTATAAAATTATGAAAGGCATGGATCTGGTAGATAGTCTCTTTCCAGTGTAAAAATGTCAAATACCAAAGGAGACAGCTTTTAAGTGAAAGGGCGACATTTAAAGGAGATTCACAAGGGAAATTTTTAATTGGCAGATGCTTATAATGTGCAGCCTGAAGAAGTGGTAGAAGCAACATTTTGAAAAACTTTATTGATACAGCATGGTAACAGGCCCTTCCAGCCTAATTGCCCAATTACACACATGACCAATTACACATGTCATCAATTACACATGTGACCAATTACACACGGGACCAATTACACACGTGACCAATTACACACGGGACCAATTAACCTCCTAACCCAAAGGTCTTTGGAATGTGGAAGGAAACTGGAGCACCCAGAGGAAACCCATGCAGTCACGGGGAGAACGTACAAACTCCTCCAGACAGTGGCAGGAACCGAACCCCAACTGGATTTCCAGGTAACTGAAATAATTTCTGCAGGATGATTAAAAGGAGAAATGTTGCACACATAGCTAACAAGAATATTCCTCTAGAGCAGGGGCTCCGAACCATTTTTATGCCATGGACCCCGACCATGAACCAAGTGGTCCATGGACCCCAAGTTGGGAAACCCTGCTCTAAAGTTCAGAGAAGAATTGTGGGACTACATTATCACGCATGTTACAAAATCTCAGTGGAAATATATGCAGTGTGATTGAGATACAATAGGTATCTCATTTGTCTGATAATCATTTTATTTCCCCTACAAGTCAATAAAGTAGTAGTTTTATCTCTGTATTATAAGAATGGATTGATTGAAATGTCTACAAATAGTTATTCTGAAGTTAGTTGATGATTTTGAGTTTAACTATGTCAGTGAATAACCAGGGATAGCATAAAAACCATGCAACTCCATTGTGCTTGTACCAGTTCTGTAATAAAGATTTCCAATTAGTCCTATTTCCTACTCTTTCATAAGAACACTTGGAATAGGAACAGTAAAATGCTACCAGGTCACTTGAGCCTAACCCACCATTCGAGAAGTTCATGGTGGATCTCATTCTCCACTATCCTGTGTTTTCCGGTTTGCCTTTCACTCCCCAACATACCCATATAAACTGGCTGCTTCAGTCTCAAATATATTCAATAACTAAACCTTAGGAATTCTAAACAAATACCCCATATTCTCAAACTCTGCCCTCTACTTCTAGATATTCCTCAAGGGACGAGCATCCTCTAAGCACCTATCCTGTGAATATCCCCAGGATCATATTGGTTTCAATCAGATTGCATCCCACTCTTCTGAACTCCGATAGAGAAGCTCAGTCCTCTCACTTCTTCCTCATAGCTCAAGCTTTCATCCCAGGGAACTTCTGAGCAAACTTTCTCTGAACTGCATCCAACGCAAGTACCTCGCTTTTTACACCAGAAGACCAAAGCTATCTGTAGGTGTGGCCTTACCAGTATTTCATACAACTGGAGCAATTATGACTCTATCACTATTCACCAGCAGATTACTTCCGAACAGTTCTGTCATGTTTAATACAATGTGCATCAGGAAATGTTCCAGTTTTCAATTTTCACATAGCTTCCGCAGGGCTTTCATGCTTTGATACTGGAATCCATTAAGTGAGAAACTCCAGAAATGCAGAAGGGCCTCAAGTGACTCATCTACATACTGTAATAAGAAATGAATAGGCTAATAAACCAGAAATGTTAGGCTGCAGACTTCAAAGAGCTACTCAAGTTCCTGATTAATCTGAGGATTAAGCATTTAGATTCATGTGATTTTTGGTTTAAACATATGACAAAGGCAGAAGTTACTACCAGATGCTGTCCTATAAGCAGCCCAGCGAAGCACCGTGAGGACAATTTGCTAAAAGATCACTGTACAGTAGCAACTCAAATCTTCTGTTGAGGAGATTTTGGATAATCTGATAATCTCCAGCACCCAGAGCATGCCCTTTTCTCACTGTTACCATCGGGTAGGAGATACAGAAACCTGAAGGCACACACTCAGCGATTCAGGAACAGCTTCTTCCCCTCTGCCATCCGATTCCTGAATGGACTTTGAAGCTTTGGACACTACCTCAATTTTTTAATATACAGTGTGTTGCCCTTAAGACATTTATTTGACTTTGTTAGGTCTACGCTTTAAGTGATTTGTTTGTAACTATTTTCTAGTTAAAGTTAAAGGTTGATAATTATGTTACAGTTTAACAAAGGTAAGTTCATTGTCTATGGTATATCGCGGCATGCGATGACATCATCTCCGGTTTGGCCGCGTCTTATGTGTAACCTCCGGTTCAGGAAGGTGTAGAGACGGGTGCCATGCGCGCAGCATGATCGTGAAGAGCTCCGTTTCTACCCACAAAGAAACATTATAGAAGCAACGCCGTAAGTTCATAAGAATGTATTTGAAGTAAAAATATTAACGTGGTTTCTGTTAAGGAAGTGGCGGTTGGGGCAGCGCGCGTGCTGGCTTTTCAATTTCAAATGCGGGGTCGGCTAGAGCCCGATGGTGGTTTGACGGAACCCGCCCCCCCCTCGCCCGTTACTCAGGGCGGCTGGAGACATTCGCTAAAAGAAGAGAGCATGCGTGGTCTCCAGAATGAAACAGATGCTGTATATGTTTGTATATTTTCATCAACAGTTTTCACCATATGATGTTAATGCGGAAGAGTGAACAGTAAATGGTTAACCTTACTACGACTCTGTCTTCATTGGCTCTGGTTTAACTTGGTGCTTAGTCAGAGTTTCAACACACTGCACGAGAACACTACATACAGTATTTCTGTTTTTGCACATTTTTAAATGATCTATTCAATATACGTAATTGATTTACTTGTTTATTTATTATTATGTTTTATTTTATTATTATTATTTTGTTTTTTTCTGTCTCTGCTAGATTATGTATTGCATTGAACTGCTGCTGCTAAGATAACAAATTTCACGTCACATGCCGATGGTAATAAACCTGATTCTGATTCATACTCTAGTGATCATAAAGGGGTTTATTTAATTATAAGACGCATGAACAGGATCTGTATTCAGAATTGCTCCTCAGAGCAGGGGAATCTTGAGCTGGAAGGTATAGGTTTCAGTTAAGAAAGGAGAAACTTAAAGGATAAGATTTTCCCTATACAGTACCGAGTGTGGTAGCTGCCTGGAATGAGCAGTCACATGAGGCAGATAGGGTATAACATTTAAAGTGCATTTGGACAGGTGCTTAGGTAGGAAAGGCAGAGAGAGACACAGGCCTAATGAAGGCAAATTGGATTAGTGTAGAGAGACAGTAGAGTTAGCATGGATAACATGGGTCAAAACTGCCCTTTTCTGTACTGTACAATTCAATGATTCTCAATTTAATGTGCAACTCATAACACTTCCAGTGAGCATATAGAAATTGACTTGTATCGAGCAGAAAAAAATGATCAGTACCTTGTGATCCAGCTTGTACTTGGGATCTTGTCTGTGTGAAATTTATGCCTACTGAGAAACTGGACTGGGCACTTCATGTGGAAAACCATGCAAGCACATTTAAAATTTTCTGGCATCAGACATGCACCAATGTCACTACTATCTGCATATCACCAACTTCATTCCATAAATAGGAGCTCAGAACAGAGATATTGTGGAATAGTCTGCCTTAACTTGGAACACACCTTGCTCATATGTCACTTCTCATGACTTCTCAGGGATACAGTGCAAATATTGGAAGGTCAGATAACTTGGAATAGACTAAAGGACACCCCAGTCTATTATAAAATCCACAGTGCTTAACAACTAATTCCCCAGTTTCACTGCTGAGGCATCCTTGTAACAGGTCTATCAATGGTAGCTCACCATTTAAAGCCAATCAAGGTGGGATAGGTATCTTGGTCAAAAGGCAATGACATGCCCATTAATAAAGTAAGTCTTCAGAGATACTTCACTGGATCACTTTGATAAACATTTTATTTGCAGTTTCAGGTTTCCCAGTCTCCCAAGCCTATCAACACTGAGATACATGAAGTGTTGGTGCTCTCATGGCTAGGTTGCTTTCTGTATGGAAATCAAAGTCACAGTGACACTGAGCTCCCTCGCTGCAAATTTTGCCAAGTTGGCGGAAGGATTGTTCTTAAATGTTGTTTGATATTGGATCACCTACACACAGCACTAGTGAAAGGATGATTTCTTTCACTTTGATTTCAGAGACAACAGGTGATATCTTGGATATTAGAAGCCTGCATTATTGGCATTTGACATCAATGTCCATAATATATTCCATTTAATAACCCAGGTAATTTATTTAGTCTAATACAGGGGTCCCCAACCTTTTTTGCACCGTGGACTGGTTTAATATTGACAATATTCTTGTGGACTGGCCAACGGTGGGGGAGGTGTTCAAGTTCAACAGTGCGTGACAGGGAATGAGGAAAGGTGCAGCTGACTCATATTATTTCATATCGCCAAATCATATTGTTTCCTCGCGGCCCGGTAGCACATGCTTTGTGGCCCGGTGGTTGGGGACCATTGGTCTAATGCAACAAGATTAATGAAGGATCTGATTAATAATCCTCTAGGCCTAGGGGTGGTGAACACAATATGATAGAGGCAATTTGAGGATGAACGCCATGTCCATGATCAGTACCTTTAATGTGAAGAAATTGAATTATAATGGAATAGAGAGGCATTGTCTAAGGTGCACTGGATAAACAATCCTTGAGACAGGTTGATAAATGAATAGTGGCAGATATTCAAGTTGCTGGTGGGTTTATAGTGCTCACCAACAGTTTATCCTACTCAAAAAGAAGGATTCCATTAGAAAGAAGCACAATCCATGGTTAACAAAGAAGGCAAAGGATAATATTAGAACAAGCCCTTCAACTCCATATCTCTCTATCCACTGCACATTCATGTGCCTAAGAACCTCTTAAACATGTCTAACTTACTTACCCACATTACTTTCTAGGCATCCACCAATCTCTACTTGAAAAGCTTACCCAGCTCATCTCCTTTGAACATACTATATTGCCTCACTTTAAATGCATAGCCTCTAGTATTAGACAGATCAACTGTGGGAAAAAGATACTGGTTCTCCACTCCGCCTCCCATAATCTTTTAAATTCTATCTGGTCTCTGCTCACCGTCTGCCACTCCATAGAATACAACCCAAGTTTATCCAATCCATAAAATGGATATACAAAGTGTAGGGTATACAAAGTGTAGGGTATACAAAGTGCCAAGAGCTCATGGTAGAATAGAGGACTTGAAGTTGGACATATGTTTTTTACGAAATGGCACACAGTTAAATGATGAGATTCCTGTTCAAATGCCAACAGGAAATATTCAAGCCTTGTTTCATTGCAAATTTCAGATGGAAAACATATTTATTCTTTTCCAGATATCATTTTGTCCTTAGATGGAAAACATATTTATTCTTTTCCAGATATCATTTTGTCCTTTTATTCCTCATTTTTGCATGTTCCTGTAACATTGCTAAACATACTTGGGAATGCCCAATCCAATTTCTAGGCAGCCAACCAGAAAAGGCCCCCTTTATTCCCACTCTTTGCCTCCTGTCAGTCAGCCAATTTTCTATCCATGCTAGTATATTTCCTGTAATACCATGGACTTTTATCTTGTTTAGCTGCCTTATGTGCTGCTCCTTGACAAAGGCCTTCTGAAAATCCAAGTAAACAACATGCACTGATCTTCCTTTGAATTGCATATCTGTTACTTCCTCAAAGAATTTGAGCAGATTTGTCAGGCAAGATATCCCGTTCAGGAAACCATGCTAACTGCAGCCTATTTTATCTTGTGCCTCCAATTACCCTGAAACCTCAGCCTTAATAATGATGTCTCTGTTTAGGGAAATATCTCCTTTTTCATTACCCTCTCCAAGTCTCCATTAATTTTAAACATCTCTTCTAAATCTCCCACTTGCCTGGACACCATGACCTAATAAACTTAATTCTCTATTCCTTCCAACATGCTTGTAAATCTCCTCTGAATCAATTCTAGTACAATTACTTCTTTCATCTAATATGTGAAATATCTTAGGATGAATAAATAACAATGATACATTTATGGATAAACTAGATGTTTTTATCCATAAATGTATCATTGTTATTTATTCATCCTAAGATATTTCACATATTAGATGAAAGAAGTAATTGTACTAGAAGTAATTGTACTAGAAGGATAGAGAACATTGAGCTTACATCAAATAAAGTGACGGGAGGAGACTCATTAGGAATAAACTTGCCAGCATAGACAAACTGGAATAAATGGCCTTTTTTTATGGGCTGTAAAGTCAATTTCACTCTATGAATCACTCTCTTGCAATTAATAGAAAAGCGCACCCAAAATGCTGTAGAAAATTAGCAGGTCAGGCAGAATCTATGGAGGGAAATGAACAGTTGACACTTTAGCCTGAGACCCTTCATCAGGACTCGCAATTAATAACCTAGGCCCTGCAAGCGATAGAAATGTTACTTTTAAACAAATGCAAAGATGCTTTGGTTCTTCCCCTTTTCTGTGCTGTTTCTACTAAATCACCACTTTTGGCCACTTTGAGTTTTAGTTCACATTGCTTATGCAAAGTAAAGGGAATGAAGTTCTAGCAACAGTCGCTGGAAATCTGCATTGTTACAACATTCTTCCGCAACAATCATCATCATTCCTCAGTCTGACTTATAATGTTTGTATGCTGTTTTGGAGAGAGTATATTAACTGGCTGTATCACAGCCTGGTATGGAAACACCAATGCCCTTGAATGGAAAATCCTACAGAAAGTAGCGGAAATGTCCTAGTCCATCATGGGTAAAGCCTTCCACAGTACTGAGCACATCTACATGAAACACTGTTGCAGGAAAGCAGCATCCATCATCACTGAACCCCACCACCCAGGTCATGCTCTCTTCTTGCTGCTGTCATAGGGAAGAAGGTACAGTAGCCTCAGGACTCACATCACCAGGATCAGGAACAGTTAATACCCCTCAACCATCATGTTCTTGAACCAAAGTGGCAACTTCACTTGCCCCATTACTGAAATGTTCCCACAACTTATGGATTCACTTTCAAGGACTCTTCATCTCATGTTCTTGATATTTGTTGCTTATTTATTTATTATTATTATTTATTTCTTTTTTTGGTTGCACAGTTTTTGTCTTTTGCACATTGGGTGAACACCCAAGCTGGTGCCGTCTTACATTGATTCTGTTACAGTTATTATACTGTTGTGGATTTACTGAGTATGCTCACAAGAAAATGAATCTCAGGGTTGTATATGGTGACATATATGTGCTTTGACAATAAATTTGCTTTGAACTTTGAACTTTCCCATCTTCATAGCTATTACCATGATATACTATACATTCCTAACAGCCCTGCATCTAATTTTTAGCCCCAGATGTGGAACTGCATGCACTTAGTGGCCACTTTCTTAGGTACAGGAGGCATTCGTGGTCTGTGTATATGGAAAAGGATTGGATTGATCACAAACTGACTGATTGTGGAACTGGATAACGAGGTTGATTTTGCTGAAGCGTATATTCATGGATTTCTGCTGCTGTAGTCTATCCACTTCAAGGTTTCACGTGTTGTGCATTCAGAGGTGCTCTTCTGCACTTCACTGAGGTAATGTGTAGTTATTTGAGATACTGTTACCTTCCTGTCACTTGAACCAGTCTAGCCATTCTCATCAAGAAGGCCACAGAACTGCCCCTACCCGGATGTTTTTTTCAATTTTTCCTATCATTGTTGTGCATGAAAATCCCAGGGGACTGGCAGTTTCTGAGATACTCAAACAACCCAATCTTGCAGCAACAATCATTCCACGGACAAAGTCACCTAGGTCAAATTTCTTTCTCGTTCTGACGTTTGGTCTGAACCACTGAACATCTTGACCATGTAAGCATGCTTTGCTGCATTGAGTTGCTGCATCGTGATTGGCTGATTAGATATTTGCATTAATGTGCAGATGTACAGGTATACCTAATGGCATGTCCACTGAGTGTTTACCCTTTCAAGGGGAAAGGACCTTCCCTATTCCCTTTGGAAGTTCAGATACATGAGCCTGTAAGACTTCCCAGATGTCCCTGATAATGCCAAGGTCTGGCAAGCAAGAATCCAATAAACCCGTGTAACTTCCTGTTTATTCATTATATAGATAACTTTATTCCAGATAAAATTCCATTATTCCAGAATACTACATTATTTTTCATTCAATGAATAAGACTACCTAGCTCCATATGATTAAAAGTGGAAAAGTCTCCAGAAAAATATTGGGCCTGGAAACAACCTGACCAAGGGCAACATCCTCCACACTTTTCATGAAACTACTTCTTTCACTTCTTTTATGTCATCTTTCTCTTTCAAATGTGCTTCTGCTACTGTTGGAGCCCATGATCTACATTATGGTGGTGTGCTTTTCAGACTGATTGAGTGATATGGTGCTTTGCTGTCTCTGATGGTGTTTCAAATGAAGAAAACTGCCTTGAGGCCAAGAAGCCTGGAGACAGGGCACGACCTATGATCGACTCCACTTCTTGCCGTTCTCACCAATTAAAGTGCCAAAGTTGATTGGAATCATCAAGGTGAGTGCAGGAGGCAAGTGAGTGTTCAGCACCATCTACCAGCTTCTCACTCGCTACCGCCAGAGGAAGGTGTCTGCATGTGACAGTCCCTCTTTCCCTCTTGCTTGCTGCTCCTGCAGGAGTGTCCCTGAATAAGAATGATCTTTCTCTCTCCTGATGCTGTCGGAGGGATGCTGCCAGAGTCCTATGTCTGAGGCAAGGTTTAATCAACGCGGTTTGTCAATTGGATTTTGTAGTTATCGTTATGATGTGTTTCTGCTTTCTGGTCGCTCCTTTTTTTGCTGCTATTTTGGGTGATTTTGCATCAGGGTGGCCTGCAGATAACAAATCTGAAAATGCCTGGAATCTTTCAATTTTGTGTTTTATGTTTTGTATATATTGCTCATTTTTTTGGTTGCCATTTGTGCAATTTGTTTTTTTTGCACATGGAAGAGAGTTCATTCTTTGGATGGGTTCCATGATATTCTTTGTTTCATGGCTGTCTGTGGGGAAGACAAATCTCAGGGTTGTATACTGCATATATACTTTGATAATATATGTACTTTGAACTTTGAATTTTTGAACTTTGAAAACTCAACTTCTTGATCCAGTTACATCAATCAGTCAGTTTGTGATTAATGCAAACCTTTGCCAAACCTAGCCCCTGATACACGTCTTCCAAAATTGGAACTGGAATTGGATTATTGTCAGATGTATGGAGGTACAGTGAAAAGCTTGCCCTGAACACTGTCCATATAAATAGGATTAATACCCAGTGCATTGGGGTAGAACAAGATGAAACAATGCAGAATGCATGTTACAAAAGTGAAAAATCATTACTTTAAAAATGATTACTTTGTAAAATATTATTTGTTCAAAGTATTTATTCAGCCAGCACCTATAGCCTTTTACAAAAGAGTGCTCAGAATTTTCCACTGGTTTTTGAGTAAAAAGGGTGTTTCCCAATTTCAGAACTAATTGCCTTTATTTGATGTTCATTTTCAGCTTCAAGTCCTTAAGGGCTTTTGCTTCTTTGCTGCGTTCCACCTCACTCTTGTAGACATATGTCAAACTTAGCAGAACACAACATTTTAATTGCATGATATAACAATACAATCCCATAGCAACATGCTATCCAACTTATTGCAAAATAACTAGATGTGATATTAAGCAAATAGCAACCCTCACACAACTTTTGATTTTTTATTGTTAGCATGACACTCACCTTCAAACTACTTGCACTAGGTCTCCTACTGTAATGGTCCTCTGTTTGTTTCTCCAGTGTTTTGGTGGGAACCTCCTTCATTTCTGGCTTCTTGTTTTCATTCTCTTGCTCACTCTTGCTTTCTCCTTCAATTTCTGATTCTTCTGCATGTGTAGTCGTTACTTCTTGTTCATTTAGCTGAGAGCTTAATTATGGATAGAAGCAAATGGTTTAAAACAATTCTATTGGCTTAAAGATATTTATGATGTGCTGTAACATACTATGTGAATCAATCCCCAACTTGACCATAATTCTTTAAGGAATTCATATAGTCAAGAATAAAGTTATTTCCTGTCCCACAGTACCTTGTAATAACTTTGTTCTACAATTGTTCATTGTTTAACTTGTTCTGCAAAATGCCATCTATAGTAATCATTAAAAACTGCATTTACTGAGCTGATGCACAAGCTATAGGGAATATCTTTAAACCCCAGAATAGTGAACAAATGTGCATCTTAATAAAGAATCAGAAACCTCTGACATTGATGAGAAACCTAGCAGTGATATATAAAATTAATAAAGGTATAGTTGTATTCCCATTATTCTGAAATGATTAGTGCCTGGGACCTGCATATCTAGTGTTGGTTCTACGTCAGGGAACATTTGGCAGGCTATAACACAAAGTAGGGGTTTGAAAATGTATTTCAAAGAGCAAATTCCTCAGTAAGGACCCCCAGAATATTTGAAAAATTCAGCAGCTGGCAGCACAGATTACTGCTTTATGAATGCAAAGTTCAGAGGGTAGGATTTGAGGCACATGGTTATCAATCAAACCTGTGAAGTGCAAACTGTTGACTGTGTCAGGTGCTGTCACATCAGTTCCACAGAATAGCTGCAACCTTGGTAAATACATACTTCCAATAGGGAGGGGTAAATGCCCAGGCTTTATATGATTGGGTATGATAATCCCAGCCTAATCCAAAGTTCACATCATCCTTTTAGCAGCTAAGTATAAATTTGGAGATGAGCCAGATCTTTATGTTTACCTTGCGCCAAAGTAGGAACGGTGTATTTTAGTGCCTCTGCTTTGGCCTTCAGTCAGTGGGAGGCCATTCTAACAACTCCACTGTGAAACTAATTAACAAGCTGTAGGTACAGCAAAACACAGAACCCATTAAAGATTCAAGTCATTTCCTGCATGTGTAATTTTATTACAAAGATTAAGGTAGTCATTTCTGGAGGTTTTGTTAAATTTACACTTCTTTTTTTGTGCTACAGTATATTAGATTGGCTTTGGAAGTAGAAGCACAGAAAAAGTTAACATCCAGCAAAATTTATACTTAAAAGGATTCTTTAATATTCTTTAAAATCTGAGTTTACCCAACATCTAGAAACTACGTCCAAACCTGGAAAGGTGCTCAAAAGCCCCATATGCTACTACTCAGGGTACAAAATAAAATGTTTCAGTAAGAGCCTTAACTACTTATTCAGATTCAACCATCTTTTTGGCATTTTCCACTTTAAGCACAGTGTTAAACCATGTTTATCTGAGACAGATCCTGATGAAGTATTCTTGGGAAATAGGCATTAAAAATCTCTCGCCCTACAGATACTAGCTAACCTCTTGAGTATTTCCAGTATTTTCTATTTTTATTTCAGACTTGCATAGGATTTTGGTTTTTGAATTAATATCAGACCATTTGGTCTTAAATGGTTTTGGCTCCAGAAAGATTCCATTCGTACCATTTTTCGTTGCCAATCAACACCTTACAATTGGTTGTATTACACAAAGCTGAACATTTCACCATCTTTCTGCAATGATTTCTGGTTTTTGCTTTCAAAAGTATGAATAGATTTCTCTTATCTTTGTCCTTAGTAAAACCACTCACTAACTTTCAAAAACTCAATACTCACATTCTAGTTTTTCTTTTCCAAAGAAAGCAACTCTGCCTAGAAAGAAGACTGTCTAAAGCCACATTTTTGAGTGATATGATTCAATCTCAGACAAAGAGTCAAGATAAAACATTGTGGACACTAAGTTCTACAAAGTCAACCATTTTCCTTCAGGCTTTTCATTTGTCAACCTACCAATGCATGAAGGAGTCAGGATAATCACACTGATGCCAGCAGGCATTATAACCTGAATTTTAGATTATACACAGGTGGATGGTCACACATGCAGAAACAGGCCTTCACAATGCTTCTAATATTTGCTTCATTGTTAGTTAAAAAGGCCTGGCTGGGTTCTATAGAGATTTTGGTGTAGCATCATTAATATGCTAAAAGTTACAGGTGTGGGTTGGTTGGTAAATAGGCTGAGCTATTCAGTACAGGAAAAGATTAACGAGGGAGTCTAATTTCCAGAGTCAAGGTTCTGTGGCCAAGGGGAGAAAAAACAGGGGAAAAAAGAAATAAAAGGAAACAAGGCAGTATTCTGCAACTATACAGTTCAAGAGTGGATCTTCAGCATAGCTCGAAAAGTACCCTGTGCATCTAGAGATACCAAGTCTAGTCAAGACCTGGCCATTTTCTATGGGGAGAACATGAAGACACAATGTTAGGTGGAATGCAAGGATAGGAAAGAAACACCCTGGTGCAAAGAACATTAGACAGATAATACAGTCTAACAATAGCCGTAAGACTATAAGACTATCAGACCATAAGATACAGGACCAGGAATTAGACCATTTGGCACATTGAGTCTGCTCTGTCATTTCATCATGGCTGATTCAATTTTCCTCTTAGCCCCCAATCTCCTGCTTTCTTTCTGTATCCCTTCATGCCCTGACCAATCAAGAACCTATCATCCTATGTCTTAAATATATATAAATATTTGGCACCCACAGCTGCCTGTGGCAACAGATACCACAGATTCGCCACCCTCTGGCTAAAGAAATTCTTCCTCGTCTCCATTGTGAAAAGGACGCCTCTCTATTCTGAGGCTGTATCCTGCAGTCTTAGACACTCCCATCATAGGAAACATCCTCTCCACAACCACTCTATGAAAGCCTTTTACCATTCAATTGGCTTCAATGAGGTCACCTCTCATTCTTCTGAACTCCAGTGAATACAGCCCCAAGCCAAATCCTGGAATCATTTATGTGAATCTCCTTTGAATCCTCTCCAGTTTCAGCACATCCTTTCTGAGACAATGGGCTTAAACTGCTCACAACACTCCAAGTGAGGCCTCACTAGTGCTTTATAATGACTCAACATTACGTCGTTGCTTTTGAACTCTAATCCTCTTGAAATGAATACTAACATCGCATTTGCCTTTCTCACCATATACTCAACCTGCAAATTAACCTTTAGGGAACCCTGAACAGGGACTCCCAAATCCCTTTATGCCTCAGAATTTTGTATTTCCTCCCTATTTAGAAAATAGTCAACCCTTTCATTTCTTCTACCAAAGTCGATGACCATACACTTCACGACACATTATTCCATCTGTCACTTCCTTGCCCATTCTCCAAATTTGTCTCAGTCCTTCTGTAGCCTCTCTAATTCCTCAAACACACCAGCCCCTCCACATATCTTCATATCAGTTGCGACAAAGCCATCAATTCTATCATCCAAATAATTAACATATAACATAAAAAGGATTGGTCTCAATACAGACTCGGGTGGAACACTACTAGTCACCAGCAGCCAACCAGAAAAGTCTCCCTTTATACCCATTTTTTGCCTCCTGCCAATCAGTCACTGCTTTATCCATATCATGAGCTCCATATCATGTTAATCAGCCTCATGTGTGGCACCTTGTAAATGAACATCTGAAAATCCAAGTACACATCATCAACAGATTCTCCTTTGTCTATTCTGCTTGTTATTTCTTCAAATAATTCTAACAGATTTTTCAGGCAAGCTTTTCCCTTGAATAAGCCATGCTGATGATGATCTAATTTATCATGTGCCTCCAAGTACCCCAAAACCACATCCTTAGCAATCGATTCCAAAATCTTCCCAACCACTGAGATCAGACTTACTGGTCTATAATTTCCTTTCTTCTACCTTTCTCCCTTCTGAAGAGTGGAGTGACATTTTCAATTTTCCATTCTTCCAGAACCACTCCAGAATCTAGTGATTCTTGAAGGATCATTATTAATGCCTCCACAATCTCTTCAGGCACCTTTTCCAGAACCCTGAGGTGTACACCATCTAGTCCATGCGACTTATCTACCTTCAGACCTTACAGTTTCCCAAGAAACATCTCTCTATTAATGGTAACTTCACATACCTCATGACCCCTGACACCAGAAACTTCCAACATTCTGCTAATGTCTTCCTCAGTGAAGACTGATGCAAAATGCATATTCAGTTCATCCATTTCCTTGTCCACCATTACTACCATTCCAGCATTGTTTTCCAGCATTTTGAGGTCCTCTCTCAACTCTCTTTTACACCTTATGTATCAGAAGAAACTTCTGGTATCCTCTTTAATATTATTGGCTAGTTTACTTTCGTATTCCATCATTACCTTCTTAATGAGTGTTTTAGTTGTCTTCTGTCAGTTTTTAAAAGCTTCAAAATCCTCTAACTTCCCACTATTTTTTGCTCAATTATATGCCCTCTTTTTGGCTTTTATGTTGGCTTTGACTTCTCTTGTTAGCCACATTTGTGTCATATTGCCTTTAGAATACTTCTTCCTCTTTGGGATGTATATATCCTGTGTCTTCTGAATTGCTTCCCCAGAAATTCCAGCCAATGCTGCTCTGCCATCAATGACCTTTTCCAATCAATTCTGGCCAACTCCTCTCTCATGCCTCTGTAATTCTCTTTACTCCACTGTAATATTGATACATCAGACTTTAGCCTTTTCTGCTCAAATTTCAGGGTGAATTCAACTGTATTATGATCATGTTCCTCTAAGGCTTCTTTTACCTTAAGCTCTCTGATCAATTCCAGTTCATTGCACAACACCCAATCCAGAATAGCTGATACCCCTAGTGGGCTTAGCCATCAGCTGGTCTAAAAAGCCATTTGGTAGGCATTCTAGAAAATCTCCCTCTTGGAATCCAGCCCCAACCTGATTTTCCCAATCTATCTGCATATTGAAACCCCCATGATTATGCCCTTTTGGCACGCATTTATCATGCATTTTCTATCTCCCATTGTAACATGTAGACCACATCCTTACTACTGTTAGATGGTCTGTTTATAACTCCCAACAGGGTATTTTTACCCATACGGTTTGTTAGAAACATAGAAACATAGGAAACCCACAGCACAATACAGACCCTTCGGCCCACAAAGCTGTGCTGAACATGTCTTTACCTTAGAAAATATCTAGGGTTACCCATAGCCCTCTATTTTTCTAAGCTCCATGTATCTATCCAGGAGTCTCTTAAAAGACCCTATCGTTTCAGTTTCCACCACCGTTGCCAGCAGCCTGTTCCATGCTCTCACCACTCTCTACGTAAAAAGCTTATCACTGGCATCTCTGCTGTACCTACTTCTAAGCAGTTTAAAACTGTGCCCTCTCGTGCTAGCTATTTCAGCCCTGGGAAAAAGAGTCTGACTATCCACACGATCAATGCCCCTCATCATCTTATACACCTCTATCAGGTCACCTCTCATCCTCTACTGCTCCAAGGAGAAAAGGATGAGTTCATTCAACCTATTCTCATAAGACATGCTCCCCAATCCAGGCAACATCCTTGTAGATCTCCTCTCCACCGTTTCTACGGTTTCCACATCCTTCCTGCAGTGAAGCGACCAGAACTGAGCATAGTACTCCAAGTGGGGTCTAACCAGGGTCCTATATAGCTGCAACATTACCTCTCGACTCTTAAACTCAATCCCACGATTGATGAAGGCCAATGCACCGTATGCCTTTTTAACCACAGAGTCAACCTGTGCAGCAGCTTTGAGTATCTGTGGTTATATGGATTCAGACCCCAAAATCCCTCTGCTCCTCCACACTGCCAAGAGTCTTACCATTAATTCTATATTCTGCCATCATATTTGACCTACCAAAATAAACCACCTCACTCTTATCTGGGTTGAACTCCATCTGCCACTTCTCAGCCCAGTTTTGCAACCTATCAATGTCCCGCTGTAACCTCTGACAGCTCTCCACACCATTCACAACACCCCCAACCTTTGTGTCATCAACAAATTTACTAACCCATCCCTCCACTTCCTCATTCAGGTCATTTATAAAAATCACAATGAGTAATGGTCCCAGAACAGATCCCTGAGGCACACCACTGGTCTATCCACAATGATTCAACACTGTCTGACACTATATCATCTCTTTCTAATGATTTGATTTCATTCTTACCAACAGAGCAACACCACCCCCTCTGCCTTCCTGCCTGTCCTTTCAATATAATGTGTATTCTTGGTCATTAAGCTCCCATCTTTAATTTTCTTTCATCCATGATTTAGTGATACCTACAACATCATACATGCCAATCTGTAACTGTGCTACAAGTTCATTGACCTTATTCTGTATACTGTGCACATTCAAATATAACACTTTCAGTCCTGTATTCACTCTTTTCAATTTTGTCCACCTTTTACATCGCAACTCATCCTGTTGACTGTAATTTTGCCCTATCATCAGCCTCTCCTTGCTAGGAGTCTCACCACACTGCCTATGCATGTAAACCAACTACCTCATCTTCAGCACTATCACTCCAGTTCCCATCCTCCTGACAAATTAGTTTAAACCCACCTGAGCAACTCTAGCAAACTTTCCCACAAGGATATTGGATTCACTTGGGTACTAACTTAACCTAACTGAATTGGTGTCATCAGAGTACATTTTTTTTCTGGATTGAAAGATTGAACAAGGCACGAAAATATCACAAAAGGTCGGCCAGAGATCAGAGAGATCACAAACCATGACTTAATCGAGGAGGATTGGGCTGGGTACCTATCTATCAATTTATGGCTGTGTCCCTTTATAGCAGGGGTTCCAAGTCAATTTTATGCCATGGAACCCTACCATTAATTGAAGGGTCCATGGACCCCAGGTTGAGAAGCCCTGCTCTATGGGGTGCTGTACTTGGGGTTCTAATGTAAAATAATTTTTCTTGAATGCCTGCACGAGGAGTTTTCCAAGTTGATTAAGGATAAAATCAAGAAACCAATTCCAACCAATCATCACATCCATTAGGTGTGGCTTTGCTGTTATTATATTACAGTTACAGCAGCTATCATTTCTTTAGGAACCCATAAAAGTGTCAAACCCCTTGGATAATGTAATACTTGGTAATAGCTAAGCTCGTACAGTTGATAGCAGACCCCAAGATTTTAACTGGTACTGGGAAACCTTCAGGTAGTTCTTTTTCATCATGAGGTTAACCATCATGAGGGATCACCCTTGAGTCTGATATGCACTCCTACCAAACTCTAATCCATTACTTCCAACCAGCTTTCCCTTGACCAATGCCAACTACCAGTCCCCAGCCTGAAATGCCCTGCACCCACTCCCCACCAAATGCCAAATGACCCCTCTAAGCACAGCCCCTAGTAGACCTTCTAATAGGA
This sequence comes from Mobula hypostoma, assembly GCF_963921235.1. NCBI lineage: Eukaryota > Metazoa > Chordata > Chondrichthyes > Myliobatiformes > Myliobatidae > Mobula > Mobula hypostoma. Next base: position 38,792,153 of record NC_086109.1, read on the forward strand.
TACTCCCATCCCTCTCCATTCACAGTCCTCTGACTCCTGTGACAACTTTCCCTTCCCTTCCCAAGTGCCACTGGTTTGATTACATTCATATACTTTGTCATCTTGGGTGGAGGATTGGAGATACACCTTTATCAAAGGAGGTGTAAGGTGCTCCTTCCCTCTGCTAGACTGCAGGTCACCCTTGGGTAATGTGTAGCACCTGCTTCATCCCCCTCCCCCAACTGGGGTCATGTGAAGCCATGAAAGCAGATGGTGGATGGACGAATGAGTAGCTGGGGCATGTCACACTTCCTGGTTATACAACTGCTGATGCCAGGCCGACTGTCTCTGAGAGTATTGATAATTGCTAGGGACCACCTGTATGGTAAAGTCACTGTCCAGATGAAGGCAATGGCAAACCAATTCTGTGGAAAAATTTGCCAAGAACAATCATGGTCATAAAGACCATGATTGCCCATGTCATATGACACAGCACATGATGATGATGCTGCTGAAGACTTTGTTACCATTAAGCACATATAGGAAAAGCTTTTCAAAGTACAAGAACATTTCAATACAGCACAGAATCTTGGACCTCAACCACTGCCAAATATTGGTGTGTCAGTCCTTCAGTCAAAACTTTCATTGGCTTGTTACACACTATCTTATTAACTCACTTAAATTGGCACTAATTTCCAGGCAGAGTATGTTTCAGTCATAGAGTTTTTTAACCCCTGGCATCCTGAATAAATCTCTCCTCCATGGCATTGCAATCAATCCTAATGTAAGCTGTGTGTGCACATTTATTTCTAATCTGCTGGTCAAATAAAGAAAATCTGTGAGGAGATATTGCTGACAGAATGTGCACTTCCTATAAATCCAATATTAATTGAATTGTTCTGTATATTATTTGTCATTATGATAGCCTTGCTGCTGGGCCAAAGTTTATTGCCCTTCCTAATTGCCCCTTAACTGACAGGTCCATCAAGCTATTTTGGAGAACAATTATGAGTCAAAAACTACAATCACATACAGGCCTAACAGGGTGTTGGATTGCTGATTCCTTCTTTGAAAGCTAATATGAGCCAATTGGATTTTTATGAAAAATATCAGTATCAGCTTTTTATTCCAGATTTGCATAATCACCCGAACTAAAATTCTCTATTTATTACAATAGGATTTGAACTTATGGCTTCCAACCAGTAGTTCTGCCTTCTAGTTATTAGTTAAGCAATGTCTTCCTTTTGTTTCATTTCTGCAATAGCATCTTAGTTCAATTTTTTTTATTATGCCTTCATTCCCCCTGAAAATTTTACTAACAAGAACTTTTACTTTTTTCCCAGTAATATTATAACTTGATTTGGTTTCTCCTTTACCCTTCTTGCTTTTGCATCTTATTTTCAAAAACCCCTTCCCTCTTTCCTGCTCTTCCCTCACATTCCTCTCACCATTCCATTAAACCAACTGTGCTACCCCACTGCAAGTCTGATTATTGGCTTTGAATGTGGTCATTGCTGTTAACTTTTGTCTGGTGAAGTAGAATGAGCTAGAACTTCTCAGTGTTCGTAATGAAGTGCATTTCTACTGGAACATGAGGTTGTGAGATTGGTTGCTAGGGAATATATTATTTTCCTTTCTAAGAATTTTGAATAGTACCAGTGGTGTGTGGTGTAGTCTCGGGTATCTCTAGATGATGGGCTATGAATGTGTAACTGCTAAGAATATTCAGAACCAAGAACAAGACAATTGTTTTTGGACTCTCAAGAGGGAATAACACCATAAATCAGAGAGTTGTTTTCTTATGTCTCCCGTCTCGCTGTGAAATGGATACACCCATTTTTCCCTATTAGGGAGAGAGAGAGAGAGCCTGTGGTATGTCAAATTACCGGGTGAACAAGTAGTCTTTGGGGTACTGCAAGTCTGTGTTTGTATTGATGTTTTGCTGCACGCTTGAGTGCTCGGTGGAAGGTGCAGATGTTTTTTTTGCTGGTGGGGGGTCATTGCTTTGCTACTGCTTATGTGCAGGGGGGGAGCTGCAGGGGCTTTGGGGTTCTGACATTTAACTGTCATTCATTCTTTAGGATGCTGCTCTGTTTTCGTGGATGTTTGCGAAGAAAAAGAATTTCAGAATGTATATTGTATACATTTCTCTGACATTAAATGTACTATTGAAATCTGTTGAACTGTGTTGGAAAGTGACTTTTGATTGTGTCTATTTTATTAAATGCTGGAGTAGTTATTTGTTAAATACCACCTTTCTGACAATAGATTACTCCCCAGTCTATTGGAGACTACTCTGTTAGAGAACAAATATTTGTACCTGTTTTCGGATGTATATTGCTCTTCAAGAACATCTTCATTATCTGGTGATGAACTGGTCACTCGAGTTCGGCGCCGACGAGCTTTCTCAAATTCTTCTTCATCCTCCATTGATCTTAGCCTTGCCAGACTAGAAAACATGCAATAACGATTTTATCTAATTAAACCTTTGGAGTGAGGAGGCACTTTAAAATCAGTTGAGCACTATGAAAGTTGTAAACTAGTCAGAATAGTCATCATTCTATATCAGGGCATGAAACATCTTTGAGAAGTGTTCCCCCACATTCCACTAGGAGCAGAAAAATAAACTACACGCACACACATATTTCCTTTATAAAAATCTTTTTTTGAATTTTTTCAAAACTGTTGACAACTCACTAATGCTGAATCACAATACCAGCAGCTTCCTTTATTTAATTCCTCACAGCACTTTTTAGAATGTGTGTTTAGAATAGTTTGATTCATGAAATTGAAGTCAACTCCTTTCAATTAACAGAAACAAAACCTGAAAATACTGAAATGCCCGGAAAGGCAGTCAGGATCCAGCCATGCAGATGCTACCTGTCCTGCCTCGTGTTTTAGTATTTTCTCTTTTCATTTCATATTTCCTGCGTCTTCCTGATAACTTCACTGACTGCAAATCCAAACCAATTCTATGACTGATATTGTGACTGTGAATGAGGTTACTGGAGACCCATTGTAACCTTAGTATATAGCTCTTTATTCATCACAACAAATATGCATCATTGTGGAAACACTCGCAGTAGAGGATCACAAACCCTTACTTTGTTTATCTTTCTAACTCTACAGTCTTCAAGGTTTCAGAATCAGAATCAGGTTTAATGTTGTTATGCAGCAGCAGTACATCACAATAGATAATAACAAAAACAGTAAATTATAGTAAGTATATCATACATATCTATCTATATATACATGTGTGTGTGTGTGTGTGTGTGTGTGTGTGTGTGTGTGTCTATCGCTCTCTCTCTCTCTCTCTTTCTTTCTATCTCTCTATATGCATATATAAATTTAGTTAAATTAAATAAACAGTGCCAAGAGAGATAAAGAAAATTGTGAGGTAGTGTTCATGAGTTCACTATCCATTCAGAAAACTGATGGCAGAGGGGAAGAAGCTATTTCTGAATCATTGAGTGTGTGCCTTCAGGCTCCTGTACCTTTTCCCTAATGGTAGCAATGAGAGGAGGGCATGTTCTGGGTGATGGGGATCCTTAATGATAGATGCCATCTTTTTGAAGCATCTCTACTTAAAGATGTCCTAGATGTCCTAGATGGCTAGTGCCCATGATGGAGATAACTGAGTTTGCAAACTACTGCAGCATATTTCGATCCTGTGCAGTGCTCCCCCCCTTACCAGACAATGATGCAGCCAGTTCAAATGCTCTCCATGATATATCTGTAGGAATTTGCAAGTGCCTTTTAAGACATGCAAAATTTTCTCAAACTCCTAGTGGAACATAGCCACTCCCGCGCCTTCTTTGTCACCCCAGCATAGATCCTCCGAGATGTTGACAGTCAGGAACTTGAAATTACTCACTCTTTCCACGACTGATCTCTCAAAGAGGACTGGTGTGTGTGCCCTCATCTTACCCTTTCTGAAGTCAAAAATCAATTCTTTGGTTTAACTGATGTTGAGTGCAAAGTTGTTGCTACGACTCAACTCAACCAACTGAACTATCTCGGTCCTCTATGCTTTCTCATCACCAGTTTTATTCTCTCAGTTACCTCGATTTCAATCCATTCACTATTGATGGTGCTTGCATCATCTGCCAAGACCCCATGCAGTAAACCTCCATGTAAATCTCTCCGCTTCTCTTTCCTCCTTTATGATGTTTCCTCTCACTAATCACTTTCCCCTGTCGCTTGTGCTTATTTAGCTCTGGAAATTCTGTTCAAAATGGTTCCTGTGAAACACTTGTTTTTTTTTAAACCACATTAGGAGTGCAATATAAGCATGTTCTTGTGCTGCCATTTTAAAGTATGTAACATAGAACAGTTCCAAAACATCCAGATTTGGCAAATGCAGCACAAGGTGTGGCTATGAGTCACTGAAAGCAGGTTTAATCCCATTGCTAGTGAAGACAATACAAGTGTTGTTACCATTTCTAGTCAAGGAAGAAAAAACATGATCTAAAGCTCCTATCTTTGATCAACATTCTACAACTAATACCACAGAATGTTAACCTAGAGATTCTGTTGGGGGATATCTTAGAAGTACAGCGATCCCTTCCATATAGGCCAGAAAAATTGCCAACATTCAATTAATAAATTCATTTGTTTTACTTTGTAGATTGTTGATTTTCATGGGACTGTAGAAACCCACAGAGGGAACACCAGCAAGTGTTTATCTGTCAAAAGAGTCTGTAGCTCAATATTAAAATTAGTAATTAACACAAGAAACTTTACCAAATGGTAAAATGCAGTTTGATAGTGGAAAAGATAAAACATCAAAATCATGTCTAATCTTTTATGGATGTACAACTTCATTCAATTTGAACAAACTTAAGCATAATTTACAACATTTAAGCTCCCCCTATCTTCCTTATTTATAAATGTTCCCCTTTGTTCTACAGCATCAGGTTTGTTTCAAAATACGCATTGCAAAAGATTGATCTTGTCTGTTTTCATCAATTTAAGACTACCGCTTTAATTTCCAGAGGTAGAATTTGAACGAGAAGTGTCAGAAGTGGCTTGCATGTGTTGAGAGTTTGGTCATGGCTAGAAACAACACCTGTCTCAAGAAGGACCTGGGCCCACTGCAATTTGCCTATCGCCACAGTAAGTCTACAGCAGACATGATCTCAATGGCTCTCCACGCAGCCTTGGATCACCTGGACAGTGCAAATACCTATGCTAGGATGCTGTTTATTGACAATAGCTCAGCATTTAACACCATCATTCCTGTAGTCCTGATCAAAAAGCTGCAGAACCTGGGCCTCTGTACCTCCTTCTACAACTGGATCCTTGGTTTCTTAACCAGAATACCAAATCTGTGCAGATTGGAAATAACATCTCCACCTCACTGACAATAAACACTGGTGCACCTCAGGGACGTGTGCTTAGCCCACTGCTCTACTCTCTCTAACACCATGACTGTGTGGCTAGGCATAATTCAAAGACCATCTGTAAGTTTGCTGATGATACAACCATTGTTGGCAAAATTTCTGATGCTGACGAGAGGGCGTACAGGAGAGAGATAGACTAGTTAGTTGAGTGGTGTTGTAGCAACAACCTAGCATTCAACATCAGCAAAACCAAAGAGCTGATTGTGGACTTCAGGAAGGGTAAGGTGAGGGAACACAAACCAATTCTCATAGAGGGATCAGAACTGGAGAGAGTGAGCAATTTCAAGTTCCTGGGTGTCAAGATCTCGGGGGAACTAATGTGATTACAACATTTTGATGCAGCTATAAGGAAAGCAAGACAGTGGCTATATTTCATTAGGAGTTTGAGGAGATTTGGTTGTCAACTAAAACACTTGAAAACTTCCACAAATATACTGTGGAGGGCAGTCTGGCCGGCTGCATCACCATCTGGTATTTTGTGGGGGGCGGGGGTGGTGGTAGTGGTGACATTAAATGTATGAACACTACCTCACTACTTTTATTTTAAGTTTCTGTTTTTGCATTACTTAATATAACTGAATCTTTTATTTTATACACATATAATAAACTTACTGTAATTCAGTTTTTTAAAATATTTATCATGTATTGCATTTTACTGCAGCTGCAAAGTTAACAAATTTCACAACATATGCCGGTGATATTAAATCTGATTCTGACAAGTGGTTTGAACTCTTTGCAAGGACACAAGTCTAACTCTTTCTTGTAGCACTTTAACTACAGTGGATTTCAGTTAATTTGGGACACATTGGGACCAGTACATTTTGGCCCAGTTAATTGGCTGCCCCAACTCACTGAACTTTCATGAAAATAGCTAAAAAGGTATAAAATAAGCAAACTGAATAACCATTTATGTATTTAAATAAAATACAGAACAAACTAGAACACTACCAATAGTACTACAATACTACAAAACTGTGTATTAGTTCCCAATAGTTGTTGACAAAGGAATAAATCCAGTGTACTGAATGAACAAAATCAATGCAGACACCTAGTACGAATAATGGACTGTTAATGACAATTACATCCTCCAAGTCTTCATTGACATTGTAGCATTCAAGATGATTGTCGACAGATACCTTCAATTCATAGTTCCTAGCTTATTGAAGTAGGACAATCATTTGAATATCACTCCCGGCTGTTTCTGCCATCCTCAAGCCTGAATAATTGAAAGTGCAGTGAGCAAAATGGTTCTGAATTGCCTTACCCTTTTCTTTCTCACCAACTATCGCTGACAAAATCACTGCTTTTGAACATAAACACATGCAACTGATGCAATTTAAAAACTGTTCACTCAAAGCTAATGGCCAGATGATGTGCATGCGACTGATGCTGGTTAGAAAATGTTCGGCAACAGTCTACTGCTCCAATTAAGTGCAATATTGTCCCAAATAAACAAAGCGAATCTCAGCTATTTTCTTAACCTGTTTTTGCTCTTTAAGAGCTGTCCCAAATAAGTGGCTGCCCCGGTTAACCAATAGCCCAATTAACTGGAATCCACTGTATTTGAGCACACATTTGCAGCAAGCACAACTTCACAAGTGTAACATTGTGACTTGAGGAAACTACTGCTCAATCAGGTTTGAGATGTAAATTTTGATTGTGAGGTTAATCTTGTCACAATTAAAACCTAGGAACTAAACCTACCATAACAAACGGTATTGCCAGAGAATGTTGCTATGGAAATAAATTGCTCAGGAGGGTTACATAAGCATGTACTTGTTCAGCATTTTTTTCCTTTTATATATTTGTTGTTGAACTAGTGTATGTGTTCTATTTGACTGCTGCTGTGACATGTGATATTTCATTATGGTTTCAGAAGTTGAACTGGGGGCATTTTCCTACGGGGAAGCAAATATTTCCATCAAAATATCCTTTTTATTTTCTTGTGAAATTGTGCTTGCTGCAAATTTACAAGTCGTTCACATTCAAGTGCAGTGGAATCCAGTTAATTGGATATTTTTAATATTTCTTGTTAATTGTTATTTCTCCCACATCTGTCCTCCTAACTACAACCTCAAAATATTCCAACTGATGGTGAAATTCTTTATAAATCCAAGCTGAACCTGCTCAGTCCAAATGATTTTTAAGTGCCCTGCTATCATTTCCTTCATTATGGTTTCAAAAATTTTCAATTCTAGTTATTTGAGGCTATTTGCTTTCTTTCTCCCTTGTACCATAAACAGATACTCTTCCTACCCTCCAATCTGTATAATTTCAGAGCATACAGAAATTTGAAAGATAAAATAAAGTCCCTATCTATCTTTCTAAATATGAATCAGTAAAGTTCCCCGACAAAGAATGGTTTCATACATGAAATCAGAAAGCATACAGAAAAGCAGAAAAATTGAGTTTTAAAAATTAGGTAAAAATGGCAAACATAATAGTTATTCTCCGTGTTGTGAGTGGTCTGAAATGGTTGATATGCATTGTTTTAATAAGTTAAGCGTCCTCTTTCACTGTGACCTTTTATTTCTCTTGCTACCAAATTCTTTCAGGAAAGAAGATTATTTCATGATTAGTGAAAACACAAGTAAAAATAGAGACGAGCACTGGCTTGTGGATGTTTGGGAAATGGGAATTTGCCCCTATTCTCAAATAACTACCCAAAGATTTGAGGTATTGGATAAAATTCATTCTTACTTAATTTATGTGAAAAAAGTAAATAAGCATAAGGTCTTTTTTCAGCTGGAGTTTTTTGATGCATGCACAGGTGATGGAGATCCGTCTTGCAGAAAATTGTGATATGGAGCATTTTCTAGGAATGTAACCTCCCCATAATGCAGGGTTGGCGTGTAACTCGTTCTCTTTGTCTCACTTTACATCCCTGTTAAAAATGCTGGAACTGCATGTTCTTGGCATTATATACAGACTATGACATAAGAAGTGCTCTTTGATGTTGATCGAGTTAACTTGAAGTAGATGCAGTCCTTTATTGGTTAAATGTTGCCTGACATAGCCTCACTGTAGTTGCAGAGAGATCCCAGAACAACTATGCAAATACAATATCCTCTGGTAGACATGTGATATGTTACTTCTAATGTACTGAGCTAGATTTCACTTGTTTAAAATGCAAATTGATACATTTTAAGATCAATTGGCAAGATAGTTGTTTTAAATGCTACAGAATATCAGTATCTTGTAAATCGTGAGCTGCTTTGCAGGTCAAGTAATATCAGCAGGCAATGGCTGTATTGGTCTTTGTCACACCTGATGTTTTGAAGTGTAAGGTCTGAACTGTAATGAGCTGGTGCCTGTATGGATGGTTTAGATTATAGATAATTATCAAAGGTAGAATGAGTCAACAGTGGAAGGAATTCATGCAGCTGGAGAAGTTAGATTTGCTTACAAATCAACAGGAATTCATTCAGGTTAAGTCATTCTTATTACATGTCACCATCGAATTTATGCACCCAAATAGTCTACTGTCCTTGTGGATGCTCGTATTAAATGCAAGCCATCGTGGAGCCTTAATTTTGTACCATATTAATCCAATGACATTTCTGAAAGTCATTTATACAGGGATCATGGACCTCATACTTGATTAACTTATAATGTGAAGAACTAGGTACAAGAATTATTCATGTAGCAAAAGATTATCATGATGGGAAAGGTTGAAAAAAGTTCTGGGTCTCAGAAAAGCCACCCAAGTAAAGAGTGGCTCACTAATTATAAACTTCAGACAATCCAATGGTAATGTCCAAGATGAATAAAGGTTAATTTTCCCATTATTGTTACTAATTCCAGTCAGGCATAAAGCAAGAAGAATATGCTATGATTGAAGGGGTTCTCCCCTTCGAGAAATACCCCCAAAAATTCCTAAACAACTGGAGAGAGGAAGATCAATGAAAATATATTTATAGGTAGTGCATCTGTTGAAGGTTGTTACCAGCTTTACATTCTTAGCATTAGATGTAATTAAGTCATGCTGTTAATCTCCACATTCAGTAATGTGTAACTTTTTATTGCTTGTGAATCAACAACAGGCGGGAGATGTCTATCTACTCTCATGGTTGTCACAATAGGCCTATGTGTGGTTCCACAAAAACTTCCAATCATCAACTGTGTTACTGAAATGCAGATTTAGTAAGCTCCATGAATACCAATTAATTCATAACATTCTCCTACTACCATTAAAGAACTTAATAATATTAAACACAATAAATTCAGCAGATGTTGGAAATCCAGAGTAATACACACACAAGACGTAGGAGGAACTCAGCAGCTCAGGCAGCATCTATGGGAAGGAATAAAGAGTTGCTGTTTTGGACTGAAATCATTCATCGTGACTGGAAAGGAAAGGGGTAAGAAGCCAAAATAAGAAGCTGGGAGGAGGGGAAGGAGTACAAGCTGGAAGGCGGTAGCTGAAGCCAGGTGAGGGGGAAGGTAGGTGGGTGGGGGAAGAGGTGAAGTGAGAAGCTGTGAGGCGATAGGTGAAAAGGTAATGGGCAGAAGGAGCAATCTGATAGTAGAGGAGAAAGGATCATGGGAGAAAAGGAAAGAAGGGAGGCAGCTGAGGGAGGTGATATGCAGGTTAGGAGGAGGAGAAGAGGTAAGAGTGGGGCCACAATGGAAAATGGAAAAAGAAATAAGGGAGAAATTACTGAAAGTTAAAGAAATGGTTGTTCATACCATCAGATTAGATGTAATATGAGATGCTACTCCTCGAATTTGAGAGTGGCCTCATTGTGGCAGTAGGGACAGCCATGGACAGACATGTCGGAATGGGATTGGGAATTTGAAATAAAATGGTTGGCCACTGGGAAATCATACTTGTTGCGGAAAGAGTGAAGGTAGTAAAATTGACAATTTAAAGACAACTTTTTTTCAAATCTGAAATGGTTATTTATTCACCACAATTTATAAATGAGAAACACGTTCAAGACGACAATTTTGCCCTATTAGTTTGGCTCGGGTTCTTATAAGTGTGAAGGATCTCAGAGGATCCTTTGCTAACTCATTCAGTAAAAAAGTGTACATTTTCATTTTCTCTGTTTGGACAGTATTCTGGCAAAGTAAATTGTTTGACTGTTATTGAATTCACTTTATACTGATTTTATTGAAATTTATAGAATGAAAATTGAGTATGTGTTTTGAATGGAAGATAATCAGTTCACATCTCAAACAGTGAAAGATGAAGAAAAGTAAGATTGTGAGAAGAGCTCAACAAGAAACTGAGACTCATAATAAATTCATGAGGCTCTCTGTTTTTAAACATGTGAAGACACGCTTCAAAATGACAGATTTGGAGACGGTAGACAAAGGAAAGCTGTTCCCATTAGCTGGTGGTACAAATTTAACTCTGGTGCATTGGGTACATGGGATATGAAGAAGAAATCTGCTTTGGAGTGAGTGTTAATGAATTGGAATCAGCTGCTGGCTGAAACAACCGATGATTGTAAAAGGATATACACTCTGTAGTGACTTTATTAGGTAACCCTGTACACCTGCTTGTTTATACAAATACCTAATCAGCCAATCATGTGGTAGCAACTCAATGCATAAAAGCATGCAGACATGGTCAAGAGATTCTGTTGTAGTTCAGACCAAACACCAGAAAGGGGAAGAAACATGATCTAAGTGGCTTTTGCTGTAAAATTATTGTTGCTGCCAGACAGAGTGGTTTGAGTCTCTCACCTGGTCACCTGGGATTTTCACATGTAACAATCACCAGAATTTGCAGAGAATGGTGCAAAAAAAAACCCCCCAAAAATTATCCAGTGAGCGGCAGTTCGGCAGGGGAATACCCCTCATTAATGACTGAGGTCAGAGGAGAATAGCCAGACTGGTTTAAGCTGACAGAAAGACAACAGTAACTTAAGTAACCATGCTTTACAACAGTGGCATCCAGAAGATCATCTCTGAATGCAGAACTTGTTGAATCTTGCAGTGGATGGTCTACAGCAGCAGGTCTAGAACAGGTTCCACTCCTGTACTTAACAAAGTGGCCATTGAATGTCTATCTGTGGGAAATAAATCTGCAACACACATAAAAAATGCTGGTGAATGCAACAGGCCAGGCAGCATCTATAGGAAGAGGTACGACGAAGGGTCTCGGCCCGAAACATTGACTGTACTTCTTCTTATAGATCGTGCCTGGCCTGCTGCGTTCACCAGCATTTTTTATGTATATTGCTTGAATTTCCAGTATCTGCAGATTTCCTCGTGCTTTCGGAAATAAATCTGCAGCAAGTTTGGGATTGAATGTAGGATTAGGACTGACTGGCTTGCCCAACGGTCAGTCAATAATTGGTCAAATAATTTCCTTTTGTGTCAAATGGTTATACGAAAAGGGGATCAATAGTTCCACAAAGTTCAATCTTTTACACATCAAAGTTGTCTCTGCACAAATGAACCTGATGTATTTTTTTCTCTATAAAACTATGCTAAATTTTTCCAGTGATTCAATCCCCTTATTCGCTGCACCTCAATCAGTTTTAAAATGAAAATGCATCTGAGCTTCATTCGCTTTTCCTTGAAATTTAATATGCCTTAGTTCTTCTGCAAGACTAAGCAAACAACTGAAAAATGTCAGAAAGCCTATTTGATATAACCATATAACCATATAACAATTACAGCACGGAAACAGGCCATCTCGGCCCTTCTAGTCCGTGCCGAACTCTTACTCTCACCTAGTTCCACCGACCCGCACTCAGCCCATAACCCTCCAGTCCTTTCTTGTCCATATAGCTGTCCAATTTAACTTTAAATGACAACATTGAACCTGCCTCTACCACTTCTGCTGGAAGCTTGTTCCACACAGCTACCACTCTCTGAGTAAAGAAGTTCCCCCTCATGTTACCCCTAAACTTTTGCCCTTTAACTCTCAACTCATGTCCTCTTGTTTGAATCTCCCCCACTCTCAATGGAAAAAGCCTATCCACGTCAACTCTATCTATCCCCCTCATAATTTTAAACACCTCTATCAAGTCCCCCCTCAACCTTTGTATATATTTGTATCAGAACAACATTGGAAATATGGTACATTAGCTCCTGACACCGATAGATGAAATGTTCATAATAGAAGATGACTATATTTGGTGAGCGGAGAAAGTCTAGAAAATCTATGCCAGGGCATTCAATAAGATGAACAGAATGATGATTGAAATACTTTTATATTTTTCAACAGCAACAAGAACTGTCATCCTGCAGCCTAGTAATAGAAACTAAACTTTTATTTCAGCAATATTGACTTCATTCAGTTTCCTTTTCATGAAATTTTATGTTGTCTTTATTACCCAATACACATTTTAAGATTTTGTTTGTTTCAGTCAAAAATCACTGAAAAAATGAAATAATATTATCTGCAAATGCATCAAAATGTTATCTATTTTTTCAAACGATCACAATATCGAGATTGAATAGGGAAAGCTTAAAAACAAAACAGGTCATACAACTTTCATGAATTTTCAGGGAACAAAAGGTATGTAGGTTACAAAATCTCACTGCAGTTGGTATTTAAATTTTTTCTATAAAACAAGAGATTTGATTTAATTTGCCCTAGAGCTTTCCATGGATGCTCTCACAAGGTTAAAGTCTGTCTCGAGCCTTGTGGCCCATCAGGCTGGTGCTTATGCCGGTTTCTCTGGCGTGAAGCGACTGAGAGTACAAGACTCACCCCCGCCCCCCCCGGATAGGACGCCAGTCTATCGCAAGGTTAACCCCCAGCATTTTGCCGGTACCCATATTCAGCTGGGTGGACTGGGTGTGTGGTTAAGTGCCTTGCTCAAAGACACAACGTGCTGCCTTGGCCGAGACTTGAACCCACGACCTTCAGATCGTGAGCCCAATAACCTAACCACTTGGCCACACACCACACAAGGTTAGGAGGCTCCAAAATTGGGCTAGCCTCAACTGTTATAACACTAGCTATTATATATACAGTGCTATACAAAAATTCTTAAGCATTTTGCAAATGCTTAAGAATTTTGCAAAGTACGTATTTGTCAATGTGGAGTGGAGAGCAATTTTGTAAATCTGGCAGAATTGCCAGAGTGGAGCTCCGCAGGAGGGGTGTGGGACAGGTGGCGGAGAAGGAATGCCAGGGGTGGGGGGTTGGAGCAGGTGTAGTCACACCCAGCTCTGGGACACAAGGCAAGGTCATTTGATTCCAAACAACTGATTTACTGATAATTACAAAATGTCTCTCTTGGTGCTTCCAGCTCCCTCCCCTTTTCCCAACCATGATTCTCCCCTTCCTGACCCCTTCCCACTCTCAGTCCACAATGGAGACCCATATCAGGATCACTCACATACGTATATCACAAAATTTGTTTTTTTTTTGGCAGCAGTACAGTGTAATAAATTTACTCAAGTACTGTGTCAAAGTCTAGGCACCATAGCTAAATACAAACAAAAGAAAACCAGCAGATGCTGGAAATCCAAGCAACACAAACAAAACGCTGGAAGAACACAGCAGGCCAGGCAGCATCTATGGAGAAGAGTATAGTCGAGGTTTGGGGCGGAGACCCTTCCATAGATGCTGCCTGTCCTGCTGAGTTCCTCCATCATTTTGTGTGTGTTAGCATAGCTATATACATATGTGCCTAAGTCTCTTGCACAGTATATATACTGTATATATACATTTTTTCTCAGCCCTTATGGGAAGTGTGTACATGTATTTTTCCCTCAATCTTGGATCATCTACCAGAAGCCTGGGAGCTTGAGGATTTGGTGCATTATCCTTGCTATTCCTAGTCGTGCACTCTTCTGGACTGAGGTCTCAAAAGTTGTCCCCAGGATTTGCTGGAGCCACTCTCCCAGTCCAGCTGTCACAGCTCCAAGTGTTCCAATCACCATGGGGATTACACTGGCTTTATCCTTTCACATCCTTTCTATCTGTTCTCCAATCTCTCCCGCTTCTCATATTCTTTCTTCCTGATGTTTCTGTCATTTGGGATTGCCACATCTATTACTATTGTTTTCTTCTGTTCTTTGTCTAGTATTATTATGTCTGTTTTGGTTGGCCAGTACCTGCCTATCAGTCTGTAGTTGGAAGTCCCACAGGATCTTAGCTCTGTCGTTCTCCACTACCTCCTCGGGTGTTTCCAATTTGGACTTGGGAGTGTCCAATCCATACTCTGTGCAAATGTTCCTGTACACAATTCCTGCAACTTGGTAGTGCTGTTCAGTGTATGCTGTCCCTGCCTCCATCTCGCACCCTGCCTCTACGTGCTGGATGGTTTCAGCGGATTCCTTGCACAATCTGCATCTTTGGTCTTGTCTGGTGTGATAGTCCCCTGTTTCTTATGTTCAGCACCTGTTCTTGTGCAGCTATGAGCTGCAACTCTGTGCCGTACCCCAGTCTTGCCATTTCCAGCCATTGGTAGGACTTTCTTATGTCAGCCTCCTCTGATATCTGGTGATGGTAAATCTCCTGCAGTGGCTTGTCATGCCATGGCATCTGATCTTCTGGCACAACTTTACCCCCTGCCTGCTGTCTGTAGTATTCTCCTAGCAGTCATCTTTAGGGCCCATCTTCCTGACAACTCCTGGATGTTTCACATTCCTTCCAGTACTGTGGCCTTGACACTTCCAAGTCCCCGTCCCCCTTTGTTCCAAAGGTTGTACAGTCACTCAACATGAATCATCCATGTATTGTTAGCAGTTTCCAGGTCTTGATGTCAGCAGCTTCCAGTTCGTTCCTTGGCCAGCCCAGTATTGTGGATGGGTATCTGATCTCTGGTAGGTCGAATGTGTTGATGACTCTGATCTTGTTCTTCCCATTCAGCTGGTTTTTTAGCACCTGTCTGACTCTTTGGAGGTACTTGGATAATGCAGACTTCCTTGTGTCCACATCATGGTTTCCATGTGCCAGTAGGACCCCCAGGTATTTGTAACTGTCCTGTACATCTGGTATGTGGCTTTCAGGTAACTTGATTCTTTCAGTCTTGATGAGTTTGCCTCTTTTCACTACCATCGGGCTGCACTTTTCCAGTCCAAATGACATCCTGTATGTACACCCTTGTCGGGTGGATTAGTGAGTCAAAGTCTGTTTCATTTCTGGCGTGCAGCTTGATGTCATCCATGTACAGGAGGTGGCTGATGGTCACTCCACTCTTGAACCTGTACCCATATCCACTCTTTGAGATGGTTGGGCTGAGGGGCCTCAAGTCTATGCAAAACAGCAGTGGGGATAGTGCATCACTCTGGGATATTCCACATCTGATGCACACTTGTGCTATTAGCTTTGGGTTAACTTGTAGCATTGTCCTTCAATGGGCCATTGAGTTATTGATGAAGGTCCTGGGTGTCTTGTTGATCTTGTACAGAGTCAGGCATTCCAGGATCCATGTGTGGGGCATTGAGTCATGTGCTTTCTGGTAACCAGGCTGTGGATAGGTTGGCTTGCCTCATCTCGGAGACTTGCGTGAATACTTGGTCACCAGTAGTTGGTGCTTGGATCCTTTGGTTCCATCACCAATCCCCTTCTGAGCAGGCATCAGGAATTTGCACACGGTCATTCGGCTCGGTGGCTATGATGCCACCGAGCAAAACCTTGAATTTAATGCGAATCAATCTCTTTATCAGATCCCCTCCTACCATTCATATTTTATCACTGAGTTGTTCTCAACATTTAAAACACTATTGAGAAGCTACTAAGATGTTTTGTTCCTGCAGGAAGACCTGCTGTCATGTCAAGCAGTGCAGATATCTATAGATCATGAACCATACTGGTAAAAATGATTACCATCAGCCACAAATTTGTTAGAAAAGTAGAAATATGGTATCTTACAACACTGATAATATCCAACAAATCTTTTCAAGAAAGGCACAATGTTGTTTTATACATCTTCCAGAAATTCAAAGGTTCATTTGTTATCAAAGGATATACAACTCTGAAATTTGTCTTCTCCAGATAGCCACAAAACAAAGAAATAGCATGACAGTCATTCAAGTAGAAACAACAAACACACCCCTCCCCCACACAAAAAAGAATGGCATCCCGATCATCAACCCCAAACCCCTCTCCTCCCACACAAAATGGAACAAGAACATCGACCAGCCCCAAAAACAAACCCTTCCCTGCACAAAAAAACAAACAAAACTTCAAACCCTAAACATCTTCCCTCACACAACAAAACTGAAAAGGAACAGGCGATAAAAAACACAGAATATAAAAATCATAAATCTGAAGAAGTCCACAGTCCATAGACGCAATAGTCCAATCCATAAACACAGAACCATGGTACCATCCTACGATATCACCGACATTCATCAAAAGAGAGGGACACCACATGAGGCAGAGAGACCTGACCTCCTGACCACAGCAAGCCACACATTGATAGGTCAATCATTGATTCCTTCTCCAGCAGCAATGAAATGGAAGGCAGCCGGCGCTAAATCCTCGCTCGGTTTCCACATTTCCTTCAATGTCTCAATCTTTCTTAACACTTTAATCGGTGATTAATGGAAACTTTAACTAGTGAAATGGAGTTAAATTTTGGCTCACACCCTGGCTCAAAGCTTCTTTGTATTGAGGTCATCTGAGTACATGCCCTCTTCCCGGAATTTTCTCGGAGACAACAAAGTAATGGATCACTCAAATGATCTCCAATCTGTAAACTGCAGGCTCTAACAGCACCAGAAAGACACTTAAGATGAAAAATAGAAGTAAAAGAAGTAAAGAAGAAATGTTCGTGAGCTACCTGGAAGATATCAACTGAGGGAGTGCTGTACGCTGTGTGACGAGAATACACATAAAATTAAGATGTTTGCTGGCCTGGGCTAGCATCAGTGGCATCAGCAGTTGGTCTGCCACCTGCCCTTAGGGGAAGGAGAGATAAGGAACAATGGAGCAGCGTCTGGAGATGTGTAATGAAGGGACGTGGGAGAGAGAGAGCTGTCTGGAGCGGCTCCCCCTTTGAACCCTGAACTGTTTGAAGTGATGGACAGGCGATACCCCAGCAGGGGTATAAAAAGGGACAGGTTCGCTAAGACAGTGACACACGCCACACCCGAGGTAACGAGACCCTGGAAGCGGTGCGCTTCTCACGAGTGGGTGAGAAGTGCCAGACAACGACCAGGGTGGAAAGGTACGATCAGCGGGAACCCGGTGTGTGTCCGCCCTTGCCTGGGTGCCGGGTTCACTGCAGAGGATCGACCGCATCTGGAGGAGGGGTCACAGTCGGTGACCTCAGGTGACATCACCAAGGACCCGCCCAAAAGTTGCTTGTGAGCCATCTCGCCGGTCTGTGAGTGGAAGCCGTTCTGAATGATCAGTTGTTCCTGTTCTATCTCTCTCTTCCCCCCACGTTGTCCATCGCCATGGCAACGATTACTGCGAACTGAACTTTGAGTCACTTTGAAATTTGGTCATTTACCCCTAGACAACGATGGAGATTGATTGATGCTGTTATCTTAATTCTGTGCACATGAGTGGTTATCATTGCTGAACTGTTGCATTTATTATCCTTTCGATTACTGTGTTGCTTATTTCTTTAATAAAACTTTCTTAGTTCTAGTACTCCAGACTCCAACTGAGTGATCCATTTCTGCTGGTTTGGCAACCCAGTTACGGGGTACGTAACATAAGTGGGGCTCTCGTCCGCGATTTTGAACGCTAAATTTGGGACAGAGTAAATTGATTGGGTTAAAATTCCCGAAAGAAAGAAAAGACAAACAGCAGAAATGGAGGCTGAGGAATTTATAAAGGCGCCGACCTTGGAGGCATTAGAGGATGCCAGGAAATCAGAATTGGTAGCTGTGGCCAAACGGTTGAATCTTGCTAAGGTGAAGTCGACAATGAGGAGAGAGGGAATACACAGAGCTATTGTAGAGCACTATGTATCTAAAGGTGTGTTTCCCCAAGGTGAGCTGGAGGTGGTGTCT
This sequence comes from Mobula hypostoma, assembly GCF_963921235.1. NCBI lineage: Eukaryota > Metazoa > Chordata > Chondrichthyes > Myliobatiformes > Myliobatidae > Mobula > Mobula hypostoma. Next base: position 38,810,422 of record NC_086109.1, read on the forward strand.
ATTGAAAAACCTGCTGGAGACGCGGTACAGGTGCAGCTTGAAAAACTGAGACTCGAGCACGAGTTCCGGGTACGGCAGTTAGAACACGAAGAGAGAGAAAGACAGTTAGAGAGAGAGGAGAAAGAGAGGCAATGGGAGCGAGAAGAGAGAGGGAAACAGAGGGAAAGGGAATTTGAGCTGGAGAAGTTAAAGATAAGGGCAGAGCAGGGGCTCGTGCCGAACCAAGGTGGAGGGTTCCGGGCAACCCAGGAGGTTAGGCTGGTTCCCCCTTTTGACGATACCGACGTGGATCGGTACTTCCTCCACTTCGAAAAAGTGGCTATAAGTCAGGATTGGCCGAGGGATAAGTGGGCTGTGTTACTTCAGAGTGTACTGAAAGGGAAGGCCCAAGAAGCTTACTCAGCTTTATCCGCGGAAGATGCCCAGAAGTATGAGGTGGTGAAAGAGGCCATCCTCAGGATTTATGAGTTGGTCCCGGAGGCATACCGGCAGAGGTTCCGGAATGCGAGGAAGCAGTGGGACCGCACGTATTTGGAGTTTGCCCGTGAGATGCAGACATATTGTGAGCGTTGGTGCGCCTCGAAGGGGGTAGAGGGGGATTATGACAGACTGCTACAACTGATTCTGATTGAGCAGTTTAAAGGTTGTGTCCCTGAGGGTATGAGACCCTACCTCGATGAGAAAGAGGCAGCCACGTTAGCCGCAACTGCTAAGTTAGCGGATGAGTATGCGTTGACGCATAAAATGAAGTTTGCCCCGAGTAAAGGCTACCAGAAGGGTAGTCAGGACGGCGGGGAGAGTCCGCCGGAAAAGTCAGAAAGTAAGCCAGGGACTAGTGAAAAGGATAAGGTAGACCGGGAGCAGTCTGGTAGGAAGTCTCCTGGGGTCGTCTGTTATAATTGTGGGAAAGTCGGACACTTTGCGTCCAGGTGCTTTGCCCCAAGGAAGGAGACGGGGAAAGGAAAAGCGGAAATTTTGAATGGCTGTATTGAGCTGTTAAGCGAACCGCTAGGGAAGGACAGGTCTGAAAAAGTCCAGGAAGGGCGCGAGAGGTTTATCTCGGTCGGATTGGTGTCAGTGAAGGAGAGGTTAAAACCAGTTCCAGTGCGGATCTGGAGAGACACGGGAGCGTGTCAGTCACTAATACTGAAGAGTGTATTAGAGTTTAGCTCAGAGACCCAGACTGGGGAGGTAGAGGTCAAAGGTGTTGGGGAAGGGACAGAGTCAGTCCCTTTGCGCCAGATACACTTACAGAGCAACCTGGTCTCTGGACTAGTCGCGATCGGGGTGAGGTCCGAATTACCGATGAAAGACGTGGAAGTCTTGCTCGGTAATGACATCGCCGGAGGAATCGTGTTCCCAGTCGTGAGATTGACAGGTCAGCCTGCCAGCATTGAGGGCCCATCCATGGACTCACAGGTTCATCACGAGCCCGCGATAGTGAATTTAGCTGAAACATTTCTGCCAACCTTGTATGAGACAGGGTGTAGTGAGATAAGAGGTAGTGAGGGAGCTGGGATGGACGTAGCAGTAGCCAGGAAAGAATTTGGGCAGACGCAGGAGCGAGACGAGGGGCTGATGGTTTTTGCCGAGACAGCTCTCTCTGACACAGCTTTAACAAGGGAACTAGTAGGCTATTGTGCAGATGAGGAAGTGCTAAGGAAGAAAGGGAAATCAAGGACAGTATCCGCAGATGAGGAGTGGGGGGTGGTGCAAAAGAGTTATGGGGATGAGGTTTTTAACATGGCCCACGAGGTACCCCCCAGTGGACATTTTGCGGTGCTGGAGGAAACAGTTGGTGGAATCATGAAAGAGATTTACCGGCTGCCCAGGGGGAAAAATGTTATTGATCATGACCGACGCGAACTGAGACGGTCACCGGTTTTTGATATGCTAACAAACCTAGTCGGTGTTAGCGTGGAAATCAATGAAGCTAGGGGCCCCCTGATAAGAGGAAAAAAGCATTTTGAAAAGATTAGGATGGGATCGGTCAGATGGGAGAAGGCTATTGTTTTGGCCAGGTCTACTGATAAGGTCTCTCCCTTAATCCCCGAACAAAGCGAATCTTTAGAAGGAGTAATTAAACGACTCGCACCCATGTGTTTGATTGTCCCGAGGAAATGCAAAGAACTGGGACGTTGGGTGATGTCTGTTACAATAGGGCGGCCTAGTAAACAACACCCATATTTTTTGAGTAATTCAGTGACTAAAGGGCTGATGAACACAGAGGTGTGTATTGGCAATTTAATACGGCTGTCTGAAGCCAGCTTGATAGTGAACTTTGAAAAAAATGAATTCGGCCACACGAGGGTCACTTACCTGGGAATTGTGGTGACACAGGGGCAGCTGGCAGCGATGCAAGCTACAGTGCAGGGTATCGCTGACCTCTCAACCCCGACAGACAAGAGGGCCCTCAGAAGGCTCTTGGAGATGGTGGGGTACTGCAGGAAGTTTTGCAATAACTCTGCGGTCAATACCAGTCCCCCTCCTACTAAGCCCTTGTGAGAGAAAACTGAGTCGGAATGGGACGACCCTTGTTATTGTGGTCCGGGACAAAACCAAATGAGAGGTTACATTGGTCGCAATTCATCAGTGTTTTTGGCCATTATGAAGTTTGCTGAGTTGGAGCCTGGTCTAAGGGATTATTAATAACACGTGTGAAAGGAACAGAAAATGTGATGACTGTCTGTCAAGGTGTTGACAGCTTCAAACTCGCTGTGTTAGCCAAATAGCTGATAAAGATGTATATTTGTGTATGTATCAAATAATGTATTCATGTTTGTAATTTTTACCTCCGGGTAAAAATCCTTAAAAGGGGGGAAGTGTGACAAGAATACACATAAAATTAAGATGTTTGCTGGCCTGGGCTAGCATCAGTGGCATCAGCAGTTGGTCTGCCACCTGCCCTCAGGGGAAGGAGAGATAAGGAACAATGGAGCAGCGTCTGGAGATGTGTAATGAAGGGACGTGGGAGAGAGAGAGCTGTCTGGAGCGGCTCCCCCTTTGAACCCTGAACTGTTTGAAGTGATGGACAGGCGATACCCCAGCAGGGGGATAAAAAGGGACAGGTTCGCTAAGACAGTGACACACGCCACACTCGAGGGAACGAGACCCTGGAAGCGGTGCGCCTCTCACGAATGGGTGAGAAGTGCCAGACAACGACCAGGGTGGAAAGGTACGATCAGCGGGAACCCGGTGTGTGTCCGCCCTTGCCTGGGTGCCGGGTTCACTGCAGAGGATCGACCGCATCTGGAGGAGGGGTCACAGTCAGTGACCTCAGGTGACATCACCAAGGACCCGCCCAAAAGCTGCTTGTGAGCCATCTCGCAGGTCTGTGAGTGAAGCCGTGTCTGAATGATCAGTTGTTCCTGTTCTCTCTCTTCCCCCACGTTGTCCATCGCCATGGCAACGATTACTGCGAACTGAACTTTGAGTCACTTTGAAATTTGGTCATTTACCCCTAGACAATGATGGAGCTTGATTGATGCTGTTATCTTAATTCTGTGCACATGAGTGGTTATCATTGCTGAACTGTTGCATTTATTATCCTTTCGATTACTGTGTTGCTTATTTCTTTAATAAAACTTCCTTAGTTCTAGTACTCCAGACTCCAACTGAGTGATCCATTTCTGCTGGTTTGGCAACCCAGTTACGGGGTACGTAACAGCTGGCACTATCTTGACCAAATTTCTAACTATTGATCCTTGACAAAGTGAAAATAGAGGCCTCAGCTCCTTCAGAAATGTAAGAAAAATTCTGTTTCTGCATTGCCACACATTGACTTGTGTGTGCCTGTATGTGTACATAGCATGCCAACAGTTTCTAGGTAAACTA